>NC_134537.1:95827647-96132960 GCF_050624435.1 Tenrec ecaudatus
CCTGACATGGAGTGAGGAGTGTGCTGTGCTGCTGTCCAGGGGAAAGGTTTCCCAGCCAGAGAGATTGTCAGGTACAAAGGCCCTGTGGCTAGAGTGTACCTGGAGTTTTCAAGGAATAGCAAAGAGCCAGTGAAGTGGGAAGAGAGCGAGGAAAGCTGTTTAGAATCTGTGATCAGTGCGCAGGGCAGACTTGGAGGGTCAGCCAGGCCAGGATAAGGCGTTTCCTGTGAGACGCTGGTTCTGTTCCTTCGGCGAGGCTTCAGTTCCCACCCGTGCCACTGCCTGTGAGCCTGGGGCTCTCCACCCAGACACACGATGTACTCCTCATGCGAAGTGGCTTATTCCCTGAGTTTACCAAGAGATCCTTCGCCACACCCTATGGTGGGATTCAGTGGTTACTGGTCTGCATTTCTCATTTCGTTATCTCAAGTTCATTGAGGAAATTGTTCCTTTCAAAAAAATAATAACCAAGTATCTTTTTCAAGTTGCATTTTTTTAAGGTATCAAGCTAAGGCACTCCCAGTCTTTAGTTATAAAGCATGCTTCAAGCTCTGACAGCCCGAAAACCAGCTCTGGTTGGTGGGGTGGGGACCTAATTATGATCTTTCGTACGTTTTCCAGTCGTTAGAATCGTCACATGCTGAAGTTAGAGCCCCTTATCAGGCTTAAGACATTCATTTCTGAAAGCACAGGCTGTTGCAGGTGTCTTGTGGTAGCTGATTGCTTTTGTTTTCTTTTTCTCTTTTTTTCCAGGAGGAGACAACACAGCTTTCCTAGATTGGGAGAAAAATATGGAATGTACTTTACCGCTGACTGAACACAACCAAATGAACTGTACTGACAGTAGTCTGAAAACCAGCAGTTAGCAGTTTGTTCGGGCTCTAACATTGCCCGGTACTTTCCAGAGCAAATTCACTGTTTACAAGAACTCAGCCTTACGGAGTTTATCACCTCAAGCGTGGTTTATTTGAAATCATTTCGGCAACAGAGAAGTACCCCAGAGCCCACTATCCAAAATGGCCATGGATGAGTATTTGTGGATGGTCATTTTGGGTTTTATCATAGCTTTCATCTTGGCATTTTCTGTTGGTGCGAATGATGTTGCCAATTCATTCGGTACTGCTGTGGGCTCTGGCGTGGTGTCATTGAGACAAGCGTGTATATTGGCTTCAATATTTGAAACCACCGGCTCAGTGTTATTGGGAGCCAAAGTCGGAGAGACCATTCGGAAGGGTATCATTGACGTGAACCTATACAACAAAACGGTAGAAACGCTAATGGCCGGGGAAGTTAGCGCAATGGTTGGTAAGTAGCTTCATTCTTTACACCAAAGATTTGTCCTTTGACCTACTTTCTCAATTTTGTCATATCCAAAATTTAAAATCCAGTTTAATGCTTCATACTCTCCTATTTTTACTCTACATTTGAATCCGGTCCTTTTTTTTCCCCGGTACTTACACATCAAGCAGTCATTGGTTTTCTCAAATTTTGTGCAGTCTTAGATGTTTAAATAGGCTTGGTTTAGTGACTATTTTTCGTTAAAAAAAACCCAGAAAATTATATTTACAGAATATTGTATATAATTTTATAGCGGTTTGATACCTAGTAAAGGCCTAACAGTTCTAAGTACATTATTTTGAAGATTTACTTGTGAACTCTTCCATAACATTAATTTAGATTTTTTTCTTAGTTTCTTTTTAAATCAATTAGGATATAATGTTTTTAAAAATTGGATGTTATAAAACAGTATTTATTACTTTGACTTTATATTCTCAACTTAAATACTAGGGAAGTTGCTAAAGGAATCTTAATTAATGCTTATTTTTCTAGAAATTCTAGTCTTCTACAGTATTCATAATCGTTTTGTTCATGGCCCTTATTTTGAGTCACTGATTCTACCTCTAGCACTCCATTTGTTATATTTGTTTTGTTTTCCCTCCAGGAACTATTTGATTGTTATCTATTTGGTAGTATGAGCTTTGCTTGGTATAGTCTTAAGTTGCCTAAATGAAAAATAAAGCCCTAGTAGCACTTTGGGTCAGATGTTGGACTCCTAACTGCAAGGTTGATGGTTCAAACCCACCAACTGCTCCTGGGACTAAGAAGACATTGTCTGCTTCTCTAAGGACTCGTAGTCTCAAACAAGGATCACTATGAGTTGGAATCATCGACTCGAAAGCAGTGGGGTTTTTTTTGGGGGGGTGGACAGTTTGTTTTGTTTCTTAGATGGAGAGATAATTCAAACGAGGATCACTATGCATTGGAATCATCCACTTGAAGGCGGTGGGTTTTGAGTGGGATGGGTTGGGGGGTGGGCGGGCAGTGTGTTTTGTTTTTTAGCTGGAGAGGTATTGAGGTAAGTGAAATAAGTTAATAAGCAGATTTACTTCTTGTGCAGTATAATGTCTCCATTTCCCCAAGGTAGCCACAAACCTGAAGCACTGTTAGGACATGTCCCTCACTGCCCTTGTTCCAGATGAAAGAAAATTCTAGGCAGGACTGTGTTAAGTGCAGCTGACAGGACTCTTTCTCTGCTTGCCTCTAGGGAGAGCTGCCGTCACCGCAGAGAGCTGATCTAGCCCCGGGTAGTTTGGTTAGGGAGAAGAGGGTTAGAGAGGAATTCTACCACCTGCTTTCTACAGGATAAATCCTTCTGTAGGAAGAGTCCTGCAGTAGGAGGTAAGATGCTGATGTCCCAAGAACACAGTGCCCTAGAACACAGGTCCCTAGCTACGTCTTATGTCACTGGCATTTCCTCAGCAGCCACAGGGTGTGGACTCTTCGCCACGTTTAAGGTGGCCATCATCGTTTCGCTCCCACAAGTTAGGTTGAGGCATCGCATCGGAAGCAGACTACTGTGCTAAGGTAGTAATTTCATTAAGCAAAATACGCTGGTGATATATGTTCAGGGTTCCTTTTTTGTGAGCATTTTGTGTTTAAAACACAGCAAAATTCTCATATGAAGATAGCAATGATCTTTAAAACTCACCTTTCATCATGGTGACAACAGATCACTGAGACCTACTCAAAGGAAAGGGGCATTGAGATTTTTGATCGAACCAGGATAATGGACAAGATGTGTTGAAAGTATGATAGAAATAAAGCACACTGATAAAGTGTTTGTTTTCTTTTTCAATTGGGTAAAACTTTTGAGGAAAGAGCTTTGCTAGCATCCGTTGAGGACCTGGGTCCGACAGGGAGCTTTGTGGACTGAGTTTCACATCACTGTTTGCTTTTCATGTGGACAGGATGGCTTGTCCAGCGGCTCATCTGCCCTAGCCTGGCCTCGGGCACTTTACTGAAAGAATGCAGGCTACTTACCACAACGAGAATTTCGGTTTACCAAAGCAATTTGAGGTTTTGCTTGACTAACTTGATGATGTTTGCTTTGGTTTCTGACTTCTAGTGTGTGGTTGGATGAATCTCAAAGACCACTTTGTGGGGAATGTGTATGAGTTACCTAGATTTTAAAAATTGAGCTCCTTACAAATGGCAATTTTGTTTCTATGAGGTTGTAGCAGAATTATAATTATTGGCCCAAACCAGTGTTGATTCTGCCCACATGCCTGAATTCACTCAGTCTTCCTTTCCTAAATTCAACATCCATTTCTTCTTCTCCCTCTTTCCCTACCCTGTTTCTCCATTTCACTCTTCTCCTTTAGCCTCTCTTCCCCAAGACCATGGGCCTCTGTGCTTTCTGAGAGGTTCAGCTTCTTTACGGAACTCTGTACCTCATCTCTAAAGCAAGAGTCCTTCCAGTGGTTCTAAAAATCCACTCTGAGCTCAAAACATTCGGCATCTTCTCAAAGCGCCCATACAACATGCAGCACCCTAAGAAGCATGCTGTCTCCCTAAAGTTCCGACACCAAGACCTGTCAACTGAGCCCTCCCTGCCACTGTGCCCTCTGTCTTCTCCCCTGGTGTTCCCTCCTTCACTGCAGCCCTGAACCTCCTTCACTGCAGTGCTCCACCGTTTCCCTCATCTTCTGAGGAACCATTGCCCAGAAATGCCCATTCTCTCCACCTGCTCCCCACCATAACCCCCCAATTTCCTCTTAGGTTTTGTCGTGCACAATTTTCATCTTTGTGGGATGCCACTGTTGTACATGACAGTGTCTCTTTCTTATTTCCACCACTCTTCTTTGTGATCCCATTTACCTTCACAAATCCGGTCTCTCATCACCACTACCCCAGGCCTCCCCCACAAACACCGTCTCTACTTCTCTGCTTCCAGGGGCTTCTTCCCTGTCCTCCACCGTCTCTCTCCCTCTGCTCTCCCCCTTGCACCAGGCCCCTGGCGCATATTCCCTCCCTCCCCCACAAACTCTCCTCCACCAGGACATACTTTATAAAGTCAGCCAGAGAAACGGTAGCAGCTTTCACGAGAGAAAATCTCATGGTCTGAATCTAGTCGGGTGAGTTGGTAACCATTCTCTGCTTACAACATCAGATGGGTTTAATTGTAGTAGAACTCTAACTCATGGTTTATTTTCGGGTCCTGACCCTATGCCATGAATCATGCTCCAGCCTCTGGTGTTATTTTTAAAGCAACTAGACCCTGAGGAGGCTGGGGCTCAGATGTGAGGGCCTAAGGACCTGTCCCCGGAGAAGCCTGGCTGCCGCCGCCGTGGAGCTGTTACTGGTTTGGTTACAAGAGGCCGGGCCCTACGCCTTCCAGCACACTCTCTGGGCATGGACTTGGGGTCACAGCCCGCCGCGGCTCGAAGGTCAGCACGCCCAGGCTCACCGGAGCAGCTGTCGGCGTTGCTTCACAAACGGGCACCTGTACAGCCCTTGGTAGCCCTTTTGGAACACAGATAGTTTTGGAAGGACGTGCCAGGGGTGTGCTCAAAAGTGTTGTTGCTTGCTGCTGCTGCCAAGCAACCAGACATCCAGAATTAACACTTGGGATTAATAACGCGCCCCGCTTATCAGCCAAGCTCTTTGTTCCCGTTTAGTTCTGTGCCAGCTTCTCAACAACTGTTTCTGAAAGTGATCTGTCCCAGCTGAGGCTTTAAATACTGACTGCAAGACTTGATCTGCTTATGAAAATACTCTCAAGTGAACTCGAAAAACATGAAGTCCAGAAAAGAGTGGTAAAAGTGAGGGAGAGTGTGAACACGGTGCCGAAACGAAGGGGCCCTCCTAATGTGGAAGGTATAAAGGGGACTTAGGGAATGGTCTGGAGATGATGCCCAACTTGGGGTCAAGTGTCTCCCAACATGGGACTATTCTTACCCTGTGACCACACTGGCACAGCCATAACGCTTTGCCAGTGTGTTATCTTTCCTGTATTGGTAGAAACTTTAATCTCTTGCTTGATTTGGGCCAAACTTCATGACAGAATGGGTTTATCATCCCCACCCTCACCCAGACTTGACAAAGGCAGTGAATGACCGGTATTGGGAGACTTTCCTTCAAATACAGAATCATCATCATCCCTTCGGTATTGAAGAAAAATCCCTTGAAGAGAGTTGAGTGCTTTTTCTCAGGACGGTAGTCTGTTGTAAAGAAACATTCCATTAAAAAACTAGACCTGTCGAGATGTTGTTATGAACAACTGTTTGGATTTCTTCCTCTAATGCTGTTGGAGACCCTGTACTCCGTATCTGATCTCTCCTCCCTGCCCCTCCTTCTCTCTGTAGGTTCAGCAGTTTGGCAGTTGATTGCTTCCTTCCTGAGACTTCCAATCTCAGGAACCCACTGCATTGTTGGTTCTACTATAGGATTCTCACTGGTTGCAATTGGTACAAAAGGTGTGCAGTGGATGGAACTTGTCAAGATTGGTAATTGCCATTTTCTTTTACCTATAAGAGGAAATTTACATTTTCTAGAGTAAGTTTTATTTAAAGGCTACCTTTGTAATGTATTTTTCTTGAAAATGTTAAAGTTTAGGAGAACTGTGTGGGCCATGCTTGTTTCCTGAAAAAGTCTATTGATGGAATTATAAGCTGTTACACACTTTCCCATGGTTACATCGATATCCTGCTCTGGAATTCAGTATACAGGTTGTTCCCAAGCAGCAATGAAATCTTTGAGTGAAATCAACCTGCAAGTCAGAGAAAATTTAGGGCCAAGTGAGGAAAATATCTTCAGTGTCCAAGAGTCAGAGGTCATAGTCAAGCAGAACCACAGAATGAGCTGAAGAGTTGGCCTCACTGCACTTGAGAGGTTGTCCAATCTGCCCCTGAGAGAAAGCAGTCTAGTGTGCCTCCTGGGGGGTTGACTGCCCGCAGGGAACAAGATGTAGGTGGGGACCCATTTGTGGAGGTCTAACCATCCTACTTCCTGGTTCTGACTTCTAGCAAGAGGCAACTCCATCCCACCTCTTAAAGACGAGCCCAATCAAGGTGATAAATTCTCGTTCCTCACCCGCCCCTCTCCCTCCATTCAGCAGAACCAGTGAGTCCTCTGTCAAACTGGATCCCTCACCTGCCAAGGAAAGGAACCACAGACTGCCAGGAAAATCAGCTTACACCCCAGACGTCGGAATCATGCCCCTCAGCTCTCCCACCCTTTTAGAATTACCCCAAGGGAGCAAAACTTTTCAATTATAATGTTGGCCATGGGGCCAGAGTTAACCTTCTTTTTAAAGCTCCGCCAATGGTTCCAATGTACGGCCAAGGGGGAAACTGTTGGAATAAAGGCTACATGTTCCCAAACGCTCACAGTTAGAGATCAAAAATGATCATGCCCAGCTCGACTCAGCAAATGGAAAGAAAGGTGTCCCACCTTTTAGGGGCACCTTGTGGATCCACATTGGATGGCTCACTCCATGGAGAGTGATCGACCCATAAAGACTGACAGGCACAGAACCTGGATCAGATCACTGTGAATTAGACTCCATGACCCAGAGTTTGAGCTTTTGATAGTAGAACAAAAACTCTCCCTATTTATTGTTAGGAAGAGCAGCCCCGGGCTCGGTGGGAATCGGGGACTCCTGAGAGGGGCTTGGAAGAACAGGTACTGTGTGTTGCTGACTGTTCACTGGCCATGTCTCCAGTTACAGGGGATCACCATCAGTGTGTCAGGATGGTTGTGATGATGTGAAGGTCTGCTTCGCAAAGGGTTTCTTAGGCACCTATTTAAGAGAAATGTTTTCGAGAATATGTGTACAAAAGGAAGTCAAAAGGTATTGCTACAAAGTTATAGAAACATTGAATATGCAAAAATACCAAAATGTAAAGTTATTGTTTCTCCACATATCTTCCCTTTTTTTAACTTGTTATTGTGAATTAGGTGAAGGCTTACAAAGTAGGTTGTAGTTTTACAGTCAACGCTTTATCTGATTTAACTCACCTGATTGAGCCACATCCGCACTGTGCATCCTGTTTCCATTCTTCTTTCCTAACCCTCTGAAGTTTGTCCTTGGATGACTGCTGCCCTCATAAATAGTTGATGACTCTAATGCAGAGGTGAAGTTAATTCCAAGCCCAAAGGGTAGGGGCCATAATCTTGGGGCCCCACCCATCTGTAGCTAGTCAGTAAGCTTGCTCTCTTTTATCTGTAAGTCTCTTCTTATTTCCCTCCCACTCTGTCAAGGTCTTTCTAATACAGACCTTTTCAGAGCAGTCGGTAGTGGTAGCTGGGCAGTGAGCCGTCTGTTCCTCGGACTGTGGAGCGGTGTTTGGCTGATCCATTGACTGATTGATTCCATGTGCCTTTTGATTGCCATCACTCTTCTGTCCTCTGGATGGGGAAAGACTACTCACAGCTTCTAAGATGCCAGGCAATACAAACCAAATTGGGTTGTGGGCTGTATTATATCACCTTCTGAAGGTGACACACTACCCCAAATAATCCTGTGTTCTTAGATTTACAATACAGGGAAACAACCATTTGCCTCCTCCGAGGGACTTGGTTTATGTTTATTGTAAATGATCTTGGAGGTTTGGAAACCTAAGTCTTTGTAGGGCTAGGATGGGCTGGGTGACATTCCAGGATAGAATCCAGGCGCACTGTTGTGATGGGAAATAAAAGTTCCTCGGTGCAAATTTTCTGGTCTTTTTCTCACCAAGGCACCTACTGATTTTATTTTGTTTTGCTTTCAGACTTTTCATAATAAACCCCTGGGATTATCCTGTGCCCTTCAAAAAGATCTGCCAAGATTACCTGATTGGATCCCCTAAAGATAATTGCTGTAATCTTCTAAGGTGACCTCTCTGCCTTCACTGTAACTGGCCTGGCAGATTCTCCTGGAAGCCTTTTTCTTTTTTTCCAGGCACCTTAACAAGACTAAGACAAGTGTATTACTGCAACCATCCATTGTTGCCAGTGACATATTTAAACATGTTTTGTATAGGCTAAAGTTGTGCATGTATGAATTGGGGGCACCACCCCCACCCCTAGTAGCAATACTTTGCTGACTTACCCTCTTGTGTAATACATGTTATATATCACTGTATTATATATCCCTAACTTTATAGAATTTTAACACTCATTAATTTTTTTTAATTATTCAGTTGCTTCGTGGTTTATATCTCCACTGTTATCTGGTTTCATGTCTGGTGTGCTATTTGTGCTGATCAGAATTTTCATCTTAAAGAAGGTAAGTAAAGCTGTCATATTTTACTAAATGTTAGAGTTAACTTAGTTCTACTCAATACAAGTGCAGAGTTAGTGGAATAGAGGAATAATTGTGTTTTCACATTGCTAAGTCATTAGAATCAGATACTATTTTAAGTACCCATGAAGAGTCACGATAATTACCTATGAACTCTCCCAGAAGTCAGCATTACAGAGCGTGTTTCTTGGCTCCATGACTTATTCATTAATCAATACTCCCAGACACTATGTTCAAACCTCAAGAGAAAAGGTAATTATTTCCTGAATGTTACACTGAATGCAATCAGGCGGTGCTAAGATTTATAAAACGAGTCAGTCAAAACATCTTGGGAATTTCCTTATCCAAATGTAGAGATGTTTCTGATTTTTAATGGAAAAGAAAATTTGAAATAATTAATTTGAGAGAAGTATAAAAGAAAAAATATAGGAGCTGGAGGCACAGGGAATCCAGGGTGGATGATACCTTCAGGACCAGTGGTGTGAGTGGTGGTACTGGGAGGGTAGAGGAAGGGTGGGTTGGAAAGGGGAACCGATTATAAGGATCTACATGTGACCTTCCCCCTGGGGGACGGACAACAGAAAAGGGGGTGAAGGGAGACGCCGGATAGGGCAAAATATGACAAAACAATAATTTATAAATTATCAAGTGCTCTTGAGGGAGGGGCGAGCGGGGAGGGAGGGGAAAAATGAGGACCTGATGCAAAGGGCTTCAGTGGAGAACAAATGCTTTGAAAATGATGAGGGCAATGAATGTACAGATGTGCTTTATACAATTGATGTATGTATATGTGTGGATTGTGATAAGAGTTGTATGACCCCCTAATTAAAAAAAAGGAAAAAATATATTGGGTATGCATTTTACCTAAACAAGTTCCAGTTAAAATTTATTGAGATAAATATTCTAGAACAAGATTTGCTTGGGGTTTTTTTGTTGTTGTTTTGCTCCATTTGACTGGCAAGAGAATGTTGTAGCTTTTTATAATTTAAAAAACTTGCCTTTGAGCCCGGTTGAAAAGGTACATCAGGGATGTACCTTCTTCCTTTCATCTGTATCCTGGCTTGAAAATATGACTAGTTTATTGTAGGATTGCCTGCTGAGCTGTCTACTGATAGACTCATTTCTCACCATTCCTTCTGCTGGGCCTTATCCTTGCCTGGAAAACTGCTTGTTCTTTCAAGTATCACCCCAAGTCCTAGTTAACTCTCCTGTCTCCTCCCACAGCACACTGGGCTTTCTTATCACTTCACCCCTCACGCTTGTGGAGGTGTGTGGCTTGCTGATTGGCTATCTGCCATTTGACAGTAAGATCTGTCTTGTTTATTTCATATTCTCTTGGCCAGCATTGTGGTGAACACTTCAGAGATACTTGTTGAAGATTTGTTGGGACTGAGTGATGGATGCTTTGGATGGATGGGGAAGGATGGATGGGGAAGGATGGATGGATGGAACGGACGAACTGAGGGAAACAAGGAAAAGACAGGGGTAGGCTAGAAGCAAGAGGGACTGGCAGGAAAGAAGGTAAGCCTCAGCAAGACATTTGTGATTTGAATGTTAATCAATTATTTGAAGAAAATTAAGTGATTCGGTTTAAAAAGAAAACAAACCACAAACTTGGGACTTCCCCCTATAGTCATTCTTAGGTTGGAAGTCTTTGTTTAGCGACTCATCTCCAAGGCAATGACTTGGTGGAAATCAAAGGTAGTGGGCAATTGACCATCCTAATGTTTTGTTTTCTGTTCTGCTTGGCTCTTTTCATGTTGATACACTCAGTGTAGGACAGGGTACAACTGCCGCCGTGGGTTCCCGACACTGTCACTCCTTATGAGAGTAGAAAGTCTGTGTTTTCTCCTGCACAGCAGCTTCACCACCAGGGCTCCTCTCTGCGATCCTCTTTTCATGCAGCCATTACATCACTGCTCTCTGCTCCCTTCCCGTGCCGTGTGTGTTTGTTTGAGTCGATTCTGATTCATAGCAACCCTGTGGACACGGTCGGCCTGTCCCATGCGGTTTCCTGAGCTGTAATCTTTACAGAAGTGGACAGCCACTTCTTTCTACTTCAGAGCCACTGCGAGTTCGAGCTACCAACCTTTCAGTTAGCAGCCAAACCCTTGACCCGTGCGCCATCTGGGTTCCTTCCCTGCCCGTGAGTCACTATATGCTGGAGGACCCACCCTGGCTGGATCACACCCAAATGAGTCACTCCCCATGCCTGTGTCTCTGTGCTTTATGCTTCTTCACCATCAGCGGCTCCTGGGACCTTCCAGAATACATTCCTGAGGAGCTGCACTCTTCTGCAGACACCCTCGACTTCCCCACGTCGTCATTCCACAGTTGGTGTTTGTCAGACAGTCTTTACTTTTCCTCTTTTCTATTGGTTTATTTTCATTGCTTTTAATGGCACTTAATCCACACATCACACAATTCAGCAGTTCGATCATATCAAGAAGAGTTGCACCATCGTCACCGCAGTCAGGTTTAGAACACTAGCTCCCCACCACCACCACACCATTAGTCTTTCCTCTTCTGTAGGTCTGTAACTCGTGTCAGTTGTTAGACCTAATGTACCTTTTCTCACGGAGAGGTTCATGTGAAAACACAAGTGTTGGATTCAAGGGAAGTCACAGCAGTGCCTAACGTAGTAAATAAACGAAGCCTCGTATTCCTTCTTTTAACTTTGCAGAGTTGAAGTCTCAGTGTGAAACGTTGTGACGAGATGGTTGATAATCACAGCGCAGAGCTTTGGTTTATCTGTTTCTGTGTAATCGGCTGATGTCAGATCTAGATGTGATGCAGTAGTTGGGGGTCATCTGGTTATTGGTGGGCTCCCTTGGTGGGCACAGTCTCCCAGGGCTGAGACAAGTGAGCCCCTCCGGATTTGAAGCGGAGCCCTGGACTGCAGTGCCCTGCAGCTGACATAAACTGACAGTTCTTTCTGTTTCTAAATCTGACATCAGCTCATGTGACTCTAGTGCTCTAACGGGTCTGCTGGTCACAATAGTGGGCCCTTTCAGGCAGCATGTGTTTAGGAGAACTGGTCATGCTGACGTGGTTTCTGCATCCCACAGGGCAGGGACGTGGCTCCGCCAGGGTTGTGGGAGACTTTGCTGAAGTGCGTTCTGTGCTACTTTATCTGCGTTGACCCCAGATACTCCTGGGATCCTCACCTTCCGCTTCATCTCGTTACTCCACAGGAGGACCCTGTTCCCAATGGCCTTCGGGCGCTTCCCGTGTTCTATGCTGCCACGATCGCGATAAATGTGTTTTCCATCATGTACACAGGGGCACCAGGTAAGAGCTCCCCGGGGAGTTAGGCCACAGTGTGCCCAGTGTGTCTCCCACAGTACTGGATTATTTGGGCTTTCTACCCCAAATAATCGTGCTCTTCGTGGTCATCATGGAGAAAGGAGCACAGTAGAGCCCCTGGGTGCTGCAAATGGGTAAGGCGCTTGGCTGCTAACTGGAAAATTAGGCACCTCAGAAGAAAAGCCTGGCAAGCTGTAACATCAGCTGTGAAAACGCTGCGGGACACAGCCCTACTTTGACATGCCGGGGCTGCCCTGAGTCGGAACTGATTTGACCTTGACAGCAGCTGCCCCATAGAAAGAGTGGTGTACCCACTCACTTGTTCTGAATACTCAAGTGATAGGTGTATAGTGAAGGCCACGGGCTTTCAAGTTAAACACAAACAAACATGAGTCCCCATTCTGACATTTCCCCAGCTGTGTTATCTTAGCAGCTAGCTCACCCTAAGTCTCAGAAGGGGGGTGTTGAGTCAGCACCCCCTTCACTGAGCAGTGGTGCAGCCCTGGAGAAGGCTGTGGCTCGAGACATAGACCCTCGGCTAAGGGAGGCCCCACCTGCTGTGTGTGCATCAGTGGTACAGCTGTAGAAACTGATGCGCTCGGCACCATAGCCACAAACAGGCTCCCTGGAGGCAGTCAGGCCAATAAGCCCAGGGACACGCGGCAAGCATTCTTTGAAGAGACTGACGACGGTGGTGTTGGGGGGAAAGCTGCTCATTTCCCCCAATTCTGGGAGCTTCTGTGCACATTCTGAAGGGATTAGTGTTTTAAGTGGTTTCAAAACATTGGTTATTTTTACCCTGTGGCTCAATGGAGAAGGAATCCTGAATACAGAGTTTATATTAATATATTGCTCACCTTTCAATATTGATGAACTAGTAACAGCCTCCTATTTTACCTATGAGTTAGTAGAGCAGGCTCCCTCTACCTGTCTTTGCGAGACTCACCTCTGACAGCCGGATTCTGAAGCCATCCATCAGTGTGCTGATGGTGATTGGGTGCCACTGAGTCGGTTCCGACTCCTAACCGACCCTGGGTGCAACAGAACAAGAGACTGACGGATCCTGTGACATCCTCGCCACTGTTCTTAACGTTGAGCCTGCGGTTGCAGCCACGGTGTCAGCCCATCTTGTCGAGGGCTTGCCTCTCACTTTCACCTAGCCTGATGTCCTTCCCCAAGGACTGGTCTCACCAATCCTGGCCTCTAAAGAGCACTCTAGCTGTGCTTCTTCCAAGACGGGTCAGGTTTTCCCTTTAGTAGTTCATGGTATTTTCAGTATTCTTCTCTAGCCTAATTCAGATGCATCAGTTCCTTTTTCGGTCTTCCTTATTCTGTGTCCGACTTTTGCATACATATGAGGCCATTGAAATTGCCATGGTTTGGGTCAGTTTTTTCAACATTTTAAAGAGGGCTTGTGCAGCACGTGCTATAGTGTCAACAGATAGGCCAGTTTTTTCTCTTTCTTTTTAATATCTTTTCTAGATGAGGATTGATAGTTCATTTATTAACAGTATCGGACAGAAAACATCCCTTTCTTTGTTCAAAACACCACATTTCTGCAACGCCATGCACCACCTTGTATGCTGTGGCATCTGAGAGCTGAACAGTTGAAAGGAGGACAACCCCCAGTCGCCCGGCCCTCCTGGGTTGGGTGAGTTACAGGGAGCTACGAAGGCTTTTCCTGGAAATGGAGAGTGTATAATGGAAGGCCGTTTTTTGAGCTACACTCCTGTTTTGCTGTACACCCTTTCTTTTTTCTTTTGGGTACCTGTTTGGGATGTCAGAAGAAGAAAACAGTGTGTGCTTTATAAAAAATTGGCTTTCTTCTATAGTTAACCTATTGTTGCATCTCTTTATTCTTTCACTTCCTCATCTGTGGCGGATTGAATTATCCCCCAAGGATAAGGGATGTGAACCCTGACCCCTATATGTGTACCACAAAGAACTGGTCTGCGTGGAACCATTGCAGCAGGTGGCATTAATCAAGAATCGATGGCATCAAAGGAAGATGACTGAGCTGTATTAAGGCATTGACAAGCAACACGGCTCCAAAAATTGATGGAATATCAATTGAACGGATAGATCCAACGTACAGATGTAATGCTGGATGCCAAGCACTTTGGAAAACAGCTCCCTGGCCTACACGTGGAAAGAGAGCCCTGTTTACAGCCAGTCAAAAGAATGCAGAAATTATCGAACATTATTGCTAATATTACACAGAAATAAAATTTTGCTGAACAGAATACAAAATTGGTTACAGAACAGCATTACACGGACGGGGAACTATCAGAAATCCAAACCAGATTCAGAAGAGGACATGGAAGAAGGGATGTACGTGCTGATGTCAGCTGAAACAGGATACCAGGAAAATGTGTTTATGCAAAAGCATTTAACTGGATTATATATAACAAGCTGTTGCAAAGAATCACAACTTTAGAACACCGGCGTTTGCTCATGCATAAGTTGCTTATCGTCAGTCATCCAAACAGAACAAGGGGTACTGTGTGTCAGGAAAGGTGGGCATCGGGGACGGCTCCTTTCTTTTGTTTTTTAAATTTTAATCATTTTATTGGGGGCTCTTACAGCTCTTCTCACAATCCATCCATCCATCCATCCATCCATTGTGTCAAGCACATTTGTACATTTGTTGCCATCATCATTTTCAAAACATTTTCTTTCTACTTGAGCTCTTGGTGTCAGCTTCTTATTTTTCCCCCTCCCATATTAACCCTTAATAATTTATAAATTGTTATTCTTTCATGCCTTCACTGACCAGTGTCTCCCTTTACCCACTTTCCTATTATCCATCCCCCTGGGAGGGGGTTATAGGTAGATCATTGTGATTGGTTCCCCCTTCCCCTCCTGGTATGGCTACTCTCATTATTGGTTCTGGGGGGTTTATCTGTCCTGGATTCCCTGTGTTTCCAGGTCTTATCTGTACCCATGTACATGCTCTGGTCTAGCTGAATTTGTAAGGTAGAATTGGGGTCATGATAGTGGGTGGGGGGGAGAAGTATTAAAGAACTAGAGGAAAGTTGTATGTCTCATCAGTGCTACACTGCACCCTGACTCGTCTCCTCCCTGCGACCCTTCTGTAAGGGGATGTCCAATTGTCTACAGATAGGCTTTGGGTCTCCACTTCACAGTCCCCCTCATTCACTTTGATAAGATTTTTTGGTCTTCGATGCCTGATACCTGATCCCATCGATACCTCATGATTACATAGGCTATTGTGCTTCTTGCATGTGGGCTTTGTTGCTTCCCTGCTAGATGGCTGCTTGTTTAACTTCAAGCCTTTGAGATAGTTGGGCACCATCAGCTTTCATCACCACATTTACTTATGCACCCATTTTGTCTTCGGCGATCATGTTGGGAAGGTGAGCATCACGGAATTCCAGGTTATTAGAACAAAATGTTCTTGTGTTGAGGGAGTACTTGCGTAGAGGCCCAATGCTGGGAAATCTTTCACCACATGTATCCAGCCTGTCTGCTGAGCACATAATTCAAGAAGCTGGACTATAAGAAGACTGTAACAGCCTGTGAAACGCAGGTGGCACAACCTTGCTTGCTGAAATTGAAGAGGATCTGACTCACTGACTGGGGAGTATCCTAGAATACAACCTTCCATGTGGGCTGCACCTCAACAGAAAGAACAAAATTCCTCACAATTGGATCAGTAAACCATCACGATAAACGGAAAGACTGAAGTTGGTAAGGATTTCATTTTTCTTGGCTCCACAGTCCACACCTGTGGAAGCAGCAGTCTAGAACTTAAAGTATTATGTTCATACATCTACTACCCGAGACCTATTTAAAGTATTCAGGAGCAGTGGTGGCACTTGGAGGACTAAGGGGCTCCTGACCACAGCCATGGCATTTTCTCTTGTTTCATTTGCACGCAAAAGCTGGACAATAAATAATGAAAATAGAAGGATTGAATTACAGTATTGGCAAAGAAAATTAAACGACATGGACTGTTAGAACAAGCAGATCTGTCTTGGAAGAAATACAGTCAGAATGTGCCTTAGAAGTAAGGATGATGAGACTGGCATCCTTTGGACATGTTGTCAGCAGAGACCAGTCCCTGGAGAAAAGACATCATGCTAGGTAAATTACGAGGGTCGGTGAAAAAGAGGAAGACCCTCGAGGAGTTACAGTGATGCAGCGGCTGCAACGATGCACTGCAACATGGCGAAGATTGCGAGGATGGTGCAGGACCCAGGTAGTGTTTTGTTCTCTCGAGCATCGGGTTGCTGCGAGTGGAAACTGGACCAAATGAGTTTCCTTTATTCTGCTAATGAGGCACTCTTGGTGTGGGGTGCTATCATCTCCAGGTCACCAGCCGTGGGTTGCGGCCCAGGGCATAAGCACTGCACTGCACAAGCAGATCTCCGAATATGGGCTGACTGCTGTTCAATTTTAAGAAGTTGCTGGGGGCGCCTCACACACTCCACACTGTACTTGTCATTCACTCTTTGTTCACCTAGAAAACGAGAAGGATGCCACACACCAAACGGAGTCAGTATTTCTCCGGAAAGCCGATTCAGGAGGGAAACTGTGATTGACTCATAGTGACCCCCTGTGGGTGCTTGAGATGTAACTATTATGGGAGTAAGCAGCTCAGTCTTTCTCCCGAGGTGGTTTGAACTGCCAGCCCTGGGGAGCCCAGCCCATACACGTAACCACTCCAGCACCAGTGCACCTTGTTAGTGCCACCAGGTTGATTCCGACGCATGGTGACTACGTACAAGAGAGTGAGTGAAGGACTGCCCGGGCCTGCGCCATTCCCACAATTGGTTTGTTTGAGGCTATTGTTGCAATCACTGTGTCAATACTTCTCCTTGATGGTCTCCTCTTTTTCGCTGACCTACCAGCCATGATATCCTTCACCAAGGACTGGTCTCTCCCGATAATATGCCCAAAATAAGTGAAACCAAGTCTTGTCATTCTCGCTTCTAGAAAACATTCTGAGTGTCCTTCTTCCAAGCCAGATTTGTTTGTTCCTCTGACAGTCCATAGCACTTACAGCATTCTCACCAACACCATAATTCAAACCGATCAATACTTTGTGGTCTTTCTATTCACATGCGTGTGAGGTGTTCAAAAATCCCACTTCAGTCCCCAAAGTTACGTCCTTCTTCAACACTTTAAAGAGGTCTTATGCAGAAGGAGGCAAGGGCGATGAGGAAAGCCATTATTTTTATATCAAGGCAATTTTGAATTGCTGGTAGTTTTATAATACTTACATATTATTTATAAAATCAAACTTTATGCATCAAGTCTGGCTTTACTGTATATGAAGGGAGTACCCCCAAAGCAGAAAAAAAGTTCCTCTGGACGGAACTTTTATAGTAGTACATATTTTTCCCTGGTGGGCAAGCATCGAGCAACTCACTCTGAGTTAGTGCACCCAGTGGCATCGCCTGGAAGGTTCTCTCTGATCACAGTGAATTTTTTCCTAAAAGCAGTCTTGCTCAAACCTTGTTATTTTGTGAGGGCTGATTTAAGAGAACAGTGAAATTTTGTTTCCTGCTCCGGAAAAATGCCTCAGAAACTGTTGTGACGTTGAACACAGCTTACAAGGACAACACTATGGAAAAATTCAAGTGTACAAGTGGTTCTCTTGTTTCAAAAAAAGTGAAATGTCGATAGATGACAAACCTCATTCTGGACGTCCATCAACTTCCCACATGGACGAAAATGTTGACTTGTAGGTGCATTTTGAGTTTATTCTTCCAAATCAGATTGTTAATCAAGCTTTATATTTAGAGGTTCTGAAAAGATTGTGACAGTGTACAACAAAAGAGGTCTGATTGTTGGCAGGTGGAGGACTGGTTTTGCCACCACAACAATGCACCTGTTCACACAGCCATCTCAGTGCTCAAGATTTTGCCCTGTGTACCTTACTCACCTGACCTCACTCCGTGCAACTTCTTTTTTTTCCACGAATGAAGAGAGACATGAAAGGACGGTGATTTGATGACATGAAGAGGTGAAAAAAATGAGGGAATTGCTGTCAGCCATCCAAACAGATGAGTTTGAAAAATGTTTCCAAGAACAGAATCTCAGATTTGACAAATGTATTAAATGTAATGGGAAGTACTTTGAAAGTGATAAGGTTGTTTTGTAAAAAAATTTAAATACATAGCTTTGAGAAAAAATTCCTGTTTTTTGGGGGGTATACCCCCTTATAGATTGTAAGAGTGACGGTTAACACTGTTGAAAACTCAAAGTATGAGAAAGTGGTGCCCTGTGAGTATTTTGAAAAAGTTCTATTTTTTACCCAAATCACTCGAATATTCTTCTGACCTTTTAGGGATTCGGAATGGCATTGTAGAGAGATGTTTGAGGTTAGAGCTCAATCATTATTCATCCTGTCTTTGCGGCTCAGAAAATGGAAGGAGCTGGAGATGAAAGGCTTGGAGTGGCTGCTGCTGTGAGCTGGGGCCCTTAGCTCCCCGCAGTGGTTTCTGGCAGCTGCTCTTGGCTGGGTAAATGTGAATAATTGAAGCTCTGCCATGCTTTGTCTAGGCCACGGTCACACACGTATGCAGCCTCACGTCACTTAGGTTTCATTCTTTGTCACCTCCCATGGGAGACTGACGCACAAGAACGCCGCACCATTTGTGGAACCATATGGTGTATGGTTATTGGGGGGACGCGTGTGGGAATGGCACTCTGGGTCTGGTGACCCTCTTGCAGGTGTCACTACTTGGAAACACAAGGAGATTCTCAGCAGGAAAAGTTTAATACAGATTAATTTTATCAGGGGTGTGTGGGGTAGAGGGCTGGGAGGCTTACCTTGTAGTCCTTGTACATTGCTTCAAGTACCTTGCTCTGCAGAGTTTCTGTATTTAATTAGTGTTCATGCTTGAAATTTGATTCTCTGTGCTTAGTGCACTTTGGAACTCTAGAGCACAGACTGCTGTCAATTTGCATTTCCCATATTCTGGCCCTGTGCTCTTTTGATGCTCTCTTAAATTACTCAGTTGCTGAAATTTTCCCTAAGGCCTCCGTCCCCACTCCACCCTGGTCCTCTCCTGCTCCCTGTGAGCAGTTTTTCTCTGACATCCCAGATGCCCTTCATCTGCCTCCTTCCCACGATGTGTGCCTTAGCTGCCCCTCTCACCCTCAGCAGTATGTTTAGCCCCAGCTCTCCTGCTCAGGAAGGAGCCCTGGTGGCCAGCTGGCTGGGCTGCTAGCCAAAAGGTCAGTGGTTCAAACCCACCAGCCACTCCACGGAGAAAGATGAATTTGATTTTTGGGGTTTTCCTGTCCTGTTTCTTATGACTAGGAGGGTACTTTCAGAATTCCCTGGCCACTTCCCGGCCAAACCAATGGCGAACACACAGCCGTCGAGTCAATTCCTGCTCAGAGCACCCTACCCAGGGTGTCCAAGGCTGTAAATCTTCACAGGAACAGACAGTCACATCTTTCTTCCACGGAGCAGCTGACAGGGTTGAACCCCTGACCGTTTGGTTCGCTGTTCAACACCTAACCACATGCCACCGGGGAAAGGCACGCACGATGAGGAAACAAAGCACAGCTACCCTTACGGCATGTTGTCTAAGCAAAGATGGAAGGCCTTCTAACTGGCCTCAGCTTCTCCCTTTCGATGTTTTAGATTTGGGGAGTGGGAAGTGTGTTGTAAGAGGCTTGACCTTTCGGGGAGTAGCCAGTAATGACACCACCCTCTGTTTCATTCGCAGTGCTGGGCCTGGTTCTTCCCATGTGGGCAATAGCGCTCATTTCCTTCGGCGTTGCCCTCCTGTTTGCCCTTGTAGTGTGGATCTTTGTGTGCCCATGGATGAGGAGGAAAATAACAGGTGAGGACTTCTATCTTGATGATTTGCAGACATGCTTCTGAAACTGGAAACGGCACACACAATCATCCTGCCTGAGGGAGGGAAGAGGGCCCAGGGAGAACTCCAAAATCCACATTAAGACACACGTCCCCGCTCTGTCTGCTGGCTCTCGACACTTTAGACACTTTCGGGCTCATGTTTTCTTTCAGTTTTACTGGCACATAATCCATATCATACAGTTCAATCACCCACATCATACAATTCATTCAGTCATGTCAAGAAGAACTGTACAATCATTACCACAATCAATTCCCGAACATTGTCTCTTTTTCCCCCATGCCTAATTCACCTTTAAAACCAGCTGTGTCATCACACTCACTCCTAGTGCTCTCTCCCCCTCCTGCCTTCACTGTTTACTCCCTCTCCCCTCACCCCTCCCATCTCCCCTCCGACCCACTCTGCAGCATCAGTTATTACCTCTGTACATCCATCCACTCCTTCTGGGCTTCATAAACTGTTAAACCCAACAGAAGCAATAAGGAACAAAACAAAGTGAAGTGATAAGAACAAAACAATAGCAATATAAAGATAAACATACCACGATGGGCAGGGAAGAAAACACTTCCATCAACATCCAAAAAGCAAGAGATCCTTGCAACTAGAACAAATTCAGGTTGGGTCTAGAGCAGCGGTTCTCAACCTGTGGGTTGCGACCCCTTTGGGGATCAAACAACCCTATCACAGGGGTCGTCCGATTTGTAACAGTAGCAAAATGACGGTGATGAAGTAGCAACGAAAATAATTTTCTGGTTGGGGGGGGTCACCACAGCATGAGAACCAGTATGAAAGGTCGAGGCATTAGGAAGGTTGAGTGCCACTAGTCTAGAGGGAGATCAACTGGCCATGTATCAAGTTTTAGCCAGGCTAATCAGGATTAAAATGATCTATTGGATAGTAAGGCTAGTCCAGGCCTTTGCCTGTGGCCAGGGTGCTCTGCCAGCAGTTAATCTGACTAGAGACTCTGCAGATAAATTTTGGGCTCCCACTGCCCTCCACAGCCTTCCATAAATTGGGTGTTCACAATTTAAGCTCTGATGCTTTTCCCTTGGTCATATTTGAATCTTATACTTACCATCTTTGGATCACACAAGCTGGTGTGCTTCTTCCATGTGGACTTAGCTGACACCTCACTTAGATGGCTGCTTGTTTGAATACAAGCCTCTAAGATCCCGGACTCTAGTCCAGTCGATAGCCAGGCACCATCTGCTTCTCCGCCACACTTTGCTGTAGCACCCTTCTCTTTCGTGATCTCTTCATGCAAGTGAGTGTCAAGCCATGTTATCAGAATTGTTCTTCTGTTGGGACTAGAGTTCAGTGGGTGCCCAGAATCCATCTGTTTCCTATGGAACATGCACGACTGAGGTTTACTTTGGCAGTTGTCTTATGACAAAATTGAACTCCATATGACCCACGACATAATCAAACAACAAAAAACTAAAGCCAGGAAAACAAAAAAAAAATAAAAGTTCAATATCGCCCATCATCCCCCTGGGGTGTCAGGTGATTGCCCCGATGACATCCATTTCCCCACTGACACAGCACTCCGGACCCCGTCAGTATGAGGAGTCTGGGTGAGCACAGACCCACCTTGGGCTGCAGCCCGTGAGTTGTCCCCCTGCACAGCCTGACCGCCCATTCTGTTGAGCTCTGTTTACCCTGAGTAGGAGGCTTGGTGCCCGGGAAAACTTCCTGGATCAGTTCTTCCATGTGCAGTCCCTTACCCAACAGATCGAAACTGGAAAGGGGGTACTAAATATATGGTGATTCCGGGTCCCTTTCCATTGGGTATGGTCTGTCCACCAGGTGAAAAACATTAGTCTTCAGGGAAATGCAAATTACCACCACAATGAGATGCCCTTTCCCACCCACAAGAACAGCAAAGCTAGCAATTCCAAGTACTGGTGACAAAGTGGACTAACTAGCATTCTCGCCCATATACCATAAACATGTAAAATGGCCCGACCACTTTGGAAATCAACTTAGCTCTTTCTTATAATGTATAGCATACATTTACCATCTGAACCAATGATTCCATTCCTAGGTATTTATCCAAGAGAAAATAAAACATGGTCAAGACAGACTTGTGCATACATGTTTTAGTTTTATTCACTAGAAATGGGCGCACCCTGATGCTCACTAGAGGGTGAATGGGTAACCAGATTGAAGGGTATTCGTACAATAGTGCACAGCTTAGCAAAAAAGAATAAACTGCCCACAGACACAGCAGCAGAGTGAATTTCACAGGCATCGTGTTGAGCAAATAGTGCATCTTGTATGATTCTGTTTTATAAAATTTGAGAATGGAAAAATAGTACGTAACTATTCAATCCAAGCTGTGGTGGCCTGGGACTGTAGGGGCTGCAGGAGATATTAGGGAGAGTGAGGGGATTTTCCCAGAGCATGAAAATGCTCACTGGTGTCGTGGCTGTGGTTTTATGTGGTTCTAGATGTATGCATTCGTCACAGGTCATCAACCTGTCCATCTAAAACATGAATTGTTAAATACGTACAACAGACCTCAGTAAAGACCATTCTTAAGAATACAGCATGGAAACTCAGTGATGGCTATTTTTCCTAGTACCAGTCACAGGAAGATGAGACTCTCTGTTCCTGTAAAAATTTACAACCTCAGAAACCCAAATGGGCAGTTCTGCTTTGTCCTATGAGTCGGAATCAACTTGAGGGCAGTGAATTTTGAATTTAAGTTACAAAATTAAATTCCAGTCCTAGGAGCTACATGTTTTGTAGCTTTTCTTTTTTTTAAGTATTTACATTTGACTTTGGAATATGTTATGTAAACCGCATTATAATAGGCTGTATCTGCATTTTAAAAGTCATATTTCAAAGAATAAGTACATGATGAGGCATAGCGCACTCATTGACTGAATGGCTCAATAAAATAAATATGGTAGGTCTTTCCAAGTTGATCTATAGATTTAATTAAATTGCTATTGAAATGCCAGGAGAATATTTTGTAACTTTAAACAAGTTGCTTGTGAAATTCACATAGAAAGGCAAAGGCTCTAGACTACTCAAAACCGTTTTGAAAAGGAGTAAAGTTGGAGGGCTCGCAGTAAGACTATGCCCTCAAGCTGTAAGAGCATATGGTGTCAGTGAAGAGACAGACAGACAGACACATTGATCAAGAGAACAATTCATCCTGACATCAACCCACAGAAACATTTCATTTGATTTCTGGAAAAGGTACAAAGTGGAGAAAGGTAAACTTTCCACAAATGTTGAAACTATTTAATACCATAAACTATCCCCCTCTCCCAAAGAACCTCCATCTAAACTCCCCCATATAAAAAACTAGCTCCCAGTGTATCTTAGCTTTAAGTATAAGATGAAGACTTTTAGTGACAGCCCAGGAGAAGACTTTCATGACTCTGGATTAAGCAAAGAGCGTTTCTTAGCCATGACAGACCGGAAGCGCAGTCCATAAGGAAACCTGGTGGTCTACTGCACGTAATCGAACTTCAACCTGGTGTTCTGTCAGGAACACTCGGGATGAAAAGCCGAGGTACACATTGGGAGAAACTGTTTGCAGGCCCCATATCTGACAAACCACTTGAATCCAGACTCTAAAAAGACATCTAAACACTCAATAGCAAGAAAACAGACAAGCAAATCAATGGCCATGAAAAGATTACAATGGAAAAAAAAGATAGATGGCAAATAAACCTGTGGGAAAATATCATCAGTTACCAAGAAAATTCAGATGAAAGCCTCAGTAAGATAGTCCACAGATGTATTAGAATGATTTAAGCAAACAAACACTGACCATGCTAAGAATGTAGAGCCACTGAAGCTCCCAGACTGGTGACGTGGTTGTGGAATGGCACGTCCCTTGGGAAAGCAGTTCAAGTGTCGTCGAAGATTCACTAGAGCAGTGGTTCTCTCCCTTCCTCAGGCCGCGACCCTTTCATCAGTTCCTCATGTGGTGGTGACCTCCAACCATAACATGATTTTCGTTGCTACTTCATCATTGTAATTTTGCTACTGTTATGAATCAGGCGACCCCTGTGAAAGGGCCATTCGACTCCCTAAAGGGTCGCAACCCACAGGTTGAGAACCGCTACAGTAGACACATCCCACATACGCAGTACTTCTACTCCTAAATGTTTACCCTTGAGAAATGAAAACTGAAATTCCTAGAAATACCTACACTTGAATGTCATTCATCACCATTCAGAACTAGAAACAACTGCATGCCCACCATCAGTGGGTGAATGGGCAGACAAGCTGGTACCTCTGTCCACTGGCATACCACTCAGCAGTGAAGGAGAAGGAGCTGTTTTTCAGTGCAGCAGTGTGGAGGAACTTCAGAGGTGTTAGAGACTGAGTCAGAAGCCAAACTCACGGAAGTTGCGCACTATGGGATTTCACTTGTGTGACGTTTCTGGAAACAGCAACGCCTTAAGGACAGGGAAAGGCTCAGTAACTGCCAAGACTTAGACCTGGGCACCAGGTCTTAATACCAAAGGTATTTGTAGGAGCGATGGAGCTCTCCTGTTCCCTGATTGTGGGCCTGGTTACAGCGCTGTCCCTGTTCATGTGCTAAAATAGAATTGTGGACATATACCTGTACATATACACACAGGGTCAGTTTATTTCATATCAGTTCAAAAATTAAGTCCTAAAATATCCATATTAATGCAGACAGTTTCAAAATAACAGGGAAGCCACATGGGTAATGGATTGATAATCAGCTGTCTCTTTGCCTGTGTACCTGCCTCCAGCTCTATGCTGAGAACAGATTATGTAAACACAGATTACCGGCCTTACATGAACTGCCCTGAAACATACTATATCTCATTCACCACTGGGGAGTGATAACATAAGTTTAAATGATTTGATTTTTTTGAAGTCTTTAATACCTGCGCCTTACTGTTAAATTGGACACTAAAGCTTTGCGTTCCAGCGTTAGGCTGGGGTGTCAGAGCAGGAGCAGCACATGCGTTCTCCTCCTGGGTCTCGGGAGACTTTAAGTAGAGCCTACCAAGTAAGGCTACATTTGGCTGCACAGAATCTTGAATCTGTGTCTGCCATTACTCGCTCTGTAACCTCGGGCAAATCTCTTAATCTCCGTGCCTCAGTTTACTCATTAATAAAATGAGAAGAAACAGTAATACCTGTCTTACATTAGCGTTAACTCTATTGTTAGGAGGTGGCACAGTGGTTAAGCACTAGGCGATGAGCCAAAACGTTGGTGGTTCACATCCCCTAGACCCTCCGTAGGAGAACAAGGTAGCCGCTGCGTCTGGAAAGACTTAAGCGCCTTGGACACGGTCACTAAGTATCAGAGTCAACTTGATAGCAGTGGGTTGGTTTTGGGTGTTTGGTTAATATGGTTAGAATTATTACTTTCTTTGTTACATATAGTAACTTCTGTCTGTATTATAAAGTTGGAGGTGTGTGTGTGTGTTTTCTCTGAAGAACATAATAGAATGAATTTTAATCTCTATTTTTCTGACTAAGTAGATACAGAGATTATACTCAGATGCAGGTATAGGTATGTTCTTGTTGGGTGTTTTCAAGTTGATTCCACCTCATGGTGACCCCGTATGTCAGGGTAGAATTGTCGCATCGAGGTTACCTGGCTGCATTCTTTATGGAAGCAAATTACCAGGACTTTCTCCCGTGGAGATATATAGAGATAAATATAGATACATACATACACACATTCTTCTTTACCTAGCTATATACGTCTATATTTTATGTAAGTTATATGGATACATAATCTTATCAGAAGAGGACTTCAAGTGCATTTCCAATTCCGTTCTGGAGGCACAAGCTTAGAACGTTGCTCTGGATCATTCGCAAATAATCAGATAAATCAGCAGCAGCAGGAGCCAGATCTGATTTTTTAAAAAGAATACTAGTGATCTTTAGAATAGTGTTTTAAATCCCTTTTCTCATTTTAAAGTAAGTTACTTTTTAAAGTAGTATCTCCCTGCTCCTTGGGAGGAAAAGGCTGTATTTGCTTGCTAAGATTTGGTAGCCTGGAGAAATTTGAGACTAGGAGTAGAAAGCAAATGTTTTGAGAATGATGATGGCAACAAATGTACAAATGTGCTTGACACGATGGATGGATTCTGATAAGAGTTGTAGGAGCCCCCAATAAAATGATGCTTTTAAAAGACATTATAAAGAAAGAAATTTACAACCAGGAACTTACTGAACAACAACAAAGGAAGCGTGCCGTCGCAATGTCTCTGGAGACAAACACATACATCACCATGAAGCTCGGAGGGGTCAAAGAGCAGAGAAAGCCAGTCTTGGGCGCTGTAGAGTTAGAGACTGCTGTGTCTGACAGGTACCTTTGTGACAGACCAAGCCCTCTCTTTTTGCGTTGTTTACAGATCAGTTGATTCAGCCCCTAAGCCCCCATCTGTGGCTCAGGAGCCACATGGACTGAGTTATCCTTAGTATTCACTGAACTTGTGTTTCATTTCCCCCATCCAGATAGAACAGCCTTTTGTTTGTTTGTTTGTTTGTTTGTTTGTTTGGTTGGTTGGTTGGTTGGTTGGTTGGTTGGTTTCCAAAGTAAGTACTAAAGTCTAATGCTACATGTTCATTTTTTTTAGTAGTAAGAATTCTCTTCCAGAAACTTCAGGTGTGACTCTATCTTCCTTAGGCAAATTGCAGAAAGAAGGTGCTTTATCACGAGTATCTGATGAAAGCCTCAGTAAAGGGCCAGAAGTGGAATCCCCAGTATTCGCAGAGCTCCCCGGGGCCAAGGCTACCGACAACAGCACCGTCCCTTTGACGGGCTCAGCCGGCGAGACCTCGGGGCCCTCAGAAGGCACCTCTGTGGGAAGCCATCCTCGGGCCTTGTATGGTAAGACACAAGCTGGGGGTGGGAGGCAGTGAGGTGCGGGCTTTACCCGGTGGCAGAGAAGTTTCTGGGGGCAGCCAGCCAAGTGTGGGCATGGGCAGCGAGGCTTCTTAGAGTGACCCCAGTTTCGTGCTGTGAGAACGCAGAGGTTGGAGAGTCAGCAGAGCAGGGTTGCGCTTGTGCTGTGACTTTCCTCCAGGGGGTATTTATAGTCTTACCCAGGCGCCGAGGGCCCACACGCTGTGCCCAGCGCTGACTCAGCTTCCTGCCAGCTGGCCGTGCTGCGGGTGTGCACAGCCCTTCCAGGAGGCCTCCCTCGGGGAAGCCCTGACAGAGCATCCCCATGCAGAATCGCACCAGCGGGACCGCTCCTGGGTCTCCTGGGAGCCGTAACTTTGCAGAAAGCGGTGGGCAAGCCCCAGCCTGTCCCCAGGGCTCTCCAGGATGCGTTGGCCTCCCAGCAAGGTGGGCCGTGGCCCGCAGAAAGCAAGTTCATTGTCTGTCACGTAGCTGACAAGACCCTACCTTCTGGCGCTCATGGTGAACCGTCTGAGGAGCAGGGAGGATAGCTCCCTATCGGTGGAGTCATTTCTAAATTAACCTCCTTTTAATTATTCCCCCTTTATTGATACCTAGAAAGACCCAAATGACCTAGAAAGTGTCGTTTTGGACAGAGGCTCTTTATGAGCGCTTCAGCGACATTTTATAAACACATCATATTAATAGTCTTGCCCTTTGGTGACCAACTTCTAAGTTTCTTTTGTTACTGTAACTGCATCACATGTTCTCTGTAGTCAATCTAGAGACGGCTTTTTCTTAATCTGTAGAAGAATTAAAGTCACTCGTGGCCCAGCCTCCTAGAGATGGCCACCATTGAGCAGTGCAGATCGGGGGAGGGAGGGGCTGCCCTCCCGGCATGGACATAAGCTGCCTCTCACCCTTCTCAGGAAGGGCCCTGTCCATGACGCACGGCTCTGTGAAGTCGCCCATTTCCAATGGCACGTTCGGCTTCGACAGCCAGACCAGGAGCGATGGCCACGTGTACCACACCGTGCACAAGGACTCGGGCCTCTACAAAGACCTGCTGCACAAAATCCACACAGACAGGGGCCCGGAGGAGAAGCCTGCCCCGGAGAACAACTACCGGTTCCTGCGGCGGAACAACAGCTACACGTGCTACACGGCGGCCATCTGCGGGCTGCCGGTGCACTCGACTTTCAAAGGGGCCGATGCCTCGTCCGCGCCCGAGGACAGTGAAAAGCTGGTGGGAGACACCGTGTCCTATTCGAAGAAGAGACTTCGCTATGACAGCTACTCCAGTTACTGCAACGCGGTAGCTGAGGCCGAGATCGAGGCAGAAGAGGGCGGGGTGGAGATGAGGCTGGCGTCGGAGCTGTCCGACCCTGACCAGCCTCAGGAGGACCCCGTGGAGGAGGAGAAGGAGGAGAAGGACACGGCAGAGGTGCACCTCCTGTTCCACTTCCTACAAGTCCTCACAGCCTGTTTCGGATCCTTTGCTCACGGTGGCAACGACGTGAGGTAGGTGCGTCGTTCCAGTCATTCGTCACAGCCTGGACACGGGTCTGCCCTGTGCCAGCCACCAGCCTGTGCCCAGTCAGCCAACACGCCCTGCCATTAAGGAGGTCACTTTCTAGTTGGGGACGTTAAATAATTAGGTAGCATGTCTAGGTTGATTAAAAAAAATAAGACCTAAACCCATTGGTCTCAAGTTGATTATGACTGATGACAACCCCATGTGGGACAGAGTACAGCGACTCACAGGGTTTTCTTGGCTTCATCTTTATGGCAGCCAGTCGCCAGGGCTTTCCTCCATGGTACTGCCAGGTGCGTCTGAACAGCCTACCTTGAGCTTGATGTTGTTGTCAGTTGCCATCAAGTGCCATTCTCACTCTTGGCCAGTAGTTAAGCACAAACCTCTACGCACCCCCAGGGGCCATCCAAAAGCAAACTCACTGCTCTTGAGTGGATGCAAACTCATAGCGACCCTATAGGACACAGGAGAACTGCCCCTGTGAGTTTCCAAGGCTGTAACTCCACAGGAGTAGAAAGCCCCGTCTACCTCGGAGCAGCTGGTGTTTCAAAGCATTGACCTTTCGGATTGCAACCGCGCGGGGAACCACTCCGCCCCCAGGGCTCCTCGGGGACGCCCGAGTAGCGGTGATACATGCTGATAGGAGAATGAGGTAGAAAGGGGAGCTTGGCCTTGGGGCTGCCGTTTTAGACCAGCTGCTGGGGCAGGCTAGCGAGTGCCATATGAACAGGTGAGGGAGCCGGTCATGCGCATCGGGGGCAGTTGCTCTAGAAGAGGGACCAGCTGGCACTGGGACCTGAGGCAGGAGCACACCTGGTGCATTCAAGGCGCAGCAAAGGAGGCCACCGAGGGGCAGGTGTGGAGAGGATGCAGACAAGGCACAGTGTGGCACAGAGAGGAAGTGAGCAGCAGTCCGTAGGACCCACGTTTGACAGCACTGCTCTGGATTTTGTTTGTGACCAGTCACAGGGCCAAGGGCATAAGCAGAGACACCAGCCAGAGGGGCCACTGCACGAATCCCAGGGAGAACTGACCTACGTGGCTTGGACTGGTAGAGCAGGTATAGAATCTGGTTGTATCTTCAAGCAAGAATCAATAGAGTTTGCTGACAGATTGGATATAGGGTGTGAGGGAAGGAGATGAACCAGGCTGAGTCCCACGAGCTAAGAAATCTAAGAGGCCATTTAATAAGAAGGCCAGCTTCAAGAGAAGCGGGTGTGGGTCAGGAGAACAGAAGCTGGGCTTTGGACATGTTAGTTTGAGATGGAGTCCCTGCATGGGGTAAACAGTTAATGCCTGTTGGCTGCTAACTGAACGGCCGCTGGTTTGAGTCCACCCAGAGGTGCCACAGAAGAAAGTCCTGGATCTTTTAGAGAAAGCAGCCATTGAAAACCTGGTGGAGCACAGTTCTCTGGCACACACGAGGTTGCCACAAGTCAGAGCTGATGCACAGAGGAAAAACTGTGATGCCCTTGAGAACTAAGTTGACAAGGTTGAGTAGGTGCTGGCCGTGTGAATCTGAGGTTCATAAAGTCCAGGCTTGGGTATGGAGAGGTGACTCCACTGGCTGATGGGGTAGGACAGGGACGAGGCCCTGGAGAGCGAGTGTAGCTGGAGAAGAGGTGTGAGGCTGGAGCCTTCCCAAGCTGAAGGAAGAAACTGAGTCTGAGACTGCTCAGATAGAGATGCTCTGAGAACTTTCAGCGTGGGAATTTGTCTCACGCACACTCAGCGCCAACCTGGAAGCAGACATCTGTATCCCTTCAAGTCGGTTCTTACTCATTCAGAACTTGCAAACGAGTTATGGAAAGGTATTTTCAAAACTGCAGGCAGCACAGTAAATGGTCCCTAAGCAGCTTCCCATTCTTTCATTTAGCCAGCAAGCATTTATTGAGTGCCTACTGTGTGCCAGAACAGTCGGGTGCCCGAACTAGCAAGGTGAATGAAACAGGATCTATGTGCTCATCTGTTCGCCAAGAGTGGTGAGCTGTCAGTGAGGTGTGGCCTGAGCCAGGGAGAGGCTGGGCCCCGCCGCTCTGCCTGTGGCTGCCTTATGGAGCTTTGGCGTGCCCGATGGAACAGTGGGACAGGACCTCTTTTCTCCTGCTCTGAAGAGGGAGTTGTAATGTGTGAGGAAAATAGCCATGCCACCTCAGCCCCCCCTGCCCCACCCCCCCAGCCATCTCTGTGCTCAGGATGCCCCTCTAGGAAGCTGGGGGACCTCCTGCAGTCTGACAGCCTCTGGTTTGAGTCTGTGCTCTCTTCTCACCACCTGGGAGCCCTGAACCTCACTTCCCCATCTGTAAAGTAGAGTTAGGATTAGTACCCACCTAGAGGGTTCCCCAGGCTGTCTGTCTGCACAAAAGCAGAAAGCTGGGTCTTCCTCCCAAGGAGTCTGCTGAGTTCAGACCACTGGCCTTCTGGTTGGCAGTGTGTGCTTTGACCACTGCTTTCCCAGGGGACAAGTGAGGACAAAAATAAACGTTTGTTGCATTGTGTTGCCCGCTGTGGGTTTCTGTATGCCCGGGACTACTGTGTTCTTAGGTTTTGCTGCCAGACTCAGGGCCACTCGGGCATCCCACATCATTGTATTTGGGCACAAATAAATCTGCGCTGGAAGAAGTACAGCCAGAATGCTCCTTAGAAATGAGGATGAAAAAAAAAAGAAAGAAAAGAAATGAGGATGAAGAGGCATTGCTTGATGTTCTCTGACCATGTTACCAAGAGAGACCAGTTCCTGGCAAAGGACATCCTCCTTGGTAGAGTTGAGCGAGGAAGACCCTTGAGATGGGTGGACACCGTGCCTGCAGACCTGGGCTGACCTACAGCCGCAGTGTGACGGTGCTGCAGGGCAGCACAGGGCTTCATCTCTTGGGCACAGGGCTGCTGTGAGTCAGACCAACTTGGCAGGCCCCTGCCAACATGTCCTGGGCTGCTCGGAATGATGTTTTGTCTGCCCCTCACATGGCCACCAGGGCCTCCTGCTCGGGGTCATTGTGAGAAGTACCACGGCAGTGATGGTTATGTTCCCAGAGAGGGGACCTGAAAAGCCCATCCAGCAAGGACAACTAAGATTCCTAGCACTAGCACATGTGTGCTTCCCCATCTGTGAAAATGGGGAGAATAATAGGAGGGGAAAAAGACCTTAGTTATTAACATGCTCGTTTTTTGTGTTTTCTCGTACTTTAAAAAAAATCATTTGTATTGTTCCTAGATTATGTAAGTAAGCCACGTGAAGGGGCTTCAAAGAGCTGGTCGGAAGGAGCCTAAAAGTTGCTAATGGAATGTTTCCACCAGCTCCGGGAAGCCCCTTGTGCAGTAGGTTGGCTGACCTCAAGCCTGTCAATTCTCATAGGGATTTTTTTTTTTTGCTCTTTTGTACAGTAATGCCATTGGTCCCCTGGTAGCTCTGTGGCTTATTTACGAACAAGGCGGAGTCCTGCAAGAAGCAGCTACTCCTGTCTGGCTGCTCTTTTACGGAGGCGTCGGGATCTGTACGGGCCTCTGGGTGTGGGGGAGGAGAGTCATCCAGACCATGGGGAAGGACCTCACTCCCATCACACCATCCAGGTAAGCACATGGTTTGGGCCGGTGGGCAGAGCTTGGCGCTTGAGACCCTGGGTGGTTCTGGGTAAAAACCCTGCCACACTGACCTTTGGCCCCCCAGGGCTGCTGAGCACAACTGTTAGTTGTCACTTCGAGGAAAGGGGTCCGAGGGAAACGGGGTCCGCCTGCACGCTCCCAGCCCCACCCTGACTGCATGGCTACCCCCCCCACCACCACCTTCCAAAGAGACTTCGAGATGACAGATGACCGCAGGACAGGGAAGTGGAACACGGGAAGGGAGAGTGCAGGGCCCCACCCCCATCGGCTCGCTCTGTCCGTCTTACCCAGTTTAATGGCCAGAGCACCAGGTGCAGGGACCACATCAGGGGCCCGGCCTGCCTCCCCATAACTCTCCAGCCACCAGTCCCCTGGGAGCCCCCTAGACCCTTCGGACCCTGTGCCCAGCCTGCACCACACCCTTCCTTCCATTGTGCCTTGTGCATCTTTCTTCAGGCCACCCTCCCACTGTGGTCATTGTGCTGGTGGTCATTGCTGATGCTTTCCTGTGGCCGTTCTGTCCTGTGGCCCTTGGTGCTGTGCTTTAGAGACACCAAACAAGCCCCCTGTCCTCGAGTTGATGCTGACTCAGAATGACCCTACAGGACAGGATAGAACTGCCCCTGGGGGTTTCTGAGACTGAAACGCTCTACGGGAGTAGAAAGCCCCATCTTTCTCCCATGGAACAGGGAGTAGTTTCAAACCGCCGACTGTGTGGTTAGCTGTCCAACACGCAGCCACTGTGCCACCAGGGCTCCTTATTCTGTGATATATCGGGGGAGATAACAAATTCACTAAAAATTTTCCAAGGAAAATAAAATGTGAAATGCCTAGTGGCTTGTTGGGTTACTAGCCACACGGTCAGCAGTTCAAAACCATCAGCCACTCCGAAGAAGGAAGTTGGGATTCTGTGGTCCCATACAGAGGGGCGGTCTCAGAAACCCCGAGGGGGCAGTTCTACCCTGCCCTACCGGTCACTGCGAGTCAGAAGGGGCTCAATGGCTGTGAGTTCTGGTTTCGGTGTGGTTTAGAAGAAATCTTTTCTTTCTTTAAAAAACATTGGAGGCTTTCTTTTCCTTTTCTAATGTTAAGTTTTTGTAGTTGAAACTAATTTTAACAACAGATTCAGCCAATTAATTTGAAAAGAATTTTGATCATTTTAGAAAATACTCTTTTTAAGTGCTTGTGTTCAAAGTGAAAGCATAGTTTTCCTAGCACTTTAGAAATGGCTGGTTCACTTTTCAGGACTCCTTTTTCCCCACAGCAGGGATTTCTGACCCAGTTCTGACACTGTGTGATTTTTTAAAAGCATATCAGAAAGCCAGGCTGTCTGGGCTGTAAGCAGCATAGTGGGAGTCCGAGCGTGAATTGTAGCCTTTATGCAGCAGTGGCTTGTTCTGTTCGTGGTCGCTCTGGCTCAGGCAGCAGTCAACAATCGACCCACAGACCGTTCTGGTGTGAGTCTGGCACCCGCGGTGTCCGTGAGGGCGATACAAAGAGCGCCTGTGATGTGTCCCCTTGTGCTCCCTCCCACAGTGGCTTCACCATTGAACTGGCCTCGGCATTCACGGTGGTGGTTGCCTCCAACATCGGGCTTCCTGTGAGCACCACACACTGCAAGGTAGGCCTCTCTCTGCCAAGGGACCCCGCCGCAGCGGGGAGGCGGGCGGCCTGTCAGTAGGACGCAGTCACCCGGCAAACCAGAGAAAAGCTGGGACTGCCTCCTGGCTGGTGGCTTAGGAGAGAAATCCGCCTTGAGGCTTGCTGGAAGCAGGCACCTGCCTTCCTCACAGAAAAGAGTGACTGTCTCCCTCCGAGCTGCTCCTCACTGGGCAGCCCGACTCCTCCACCCACCCCCTCGCACCTGCCTCGGGCGGTGCATGCATGGTGAGGCTTTCCCTCAGGCGGCTGTGCTTCGTTTGCTCTGCCCCCGTCCTGGTTCTCGTTTCCACGGTGGCGTTTGTATGGGAGTCTCGTGTGCGCTAACCATATTCGTAGTCTCAGATGGAGAGGCATAAGGAAATCATCTCCCTGGAACTGTGAGAAATGGTTGTTTCCGTTTGCTCTGTTCTGTTTCTCCTCTGTGGTGCTCAATTACTGATCACCAACTCAGGGTGCCCAGGGGAACGCCTGGACAGGGTGTGGGTATATTGGAGCAGGAGGACACCTGGAAGACAAATGATGAGGGACAGGCTCAGTGAATTCTAGGTGGTTTCTCAGGTCAGCTCAGCATGTAGAGAGAACTCCAAAATATTTTGAATGTACCACCTACATCCAAAAACACTCAGCAACCTCAGCAAAGCAAAAGATGGTTCCAGATTTTTGACCGGTTCATTTATTCATACACTTCAATTTGAAATGTTTAGAAAACACTGAGGATGTAGTGCTTGAATACAAAAGTTGAGGCAGCACTTAGGAGAGTGTTTCATGGGAGCCAACCGGCTGAAGACAGCCAGGACTGTGTGGCATGAAGAATCCGCTTCGTGGGAAAGAGGCTGGTTTTGTTTCTTTTTTTGTCTTGGCTTTTTCCCCTACAGTGTATAGGAAACCCCTACCTTCAACCTGGGATCATAAATATCACTACCATGAACTGAGTGCTACCACTCGCCCCTCAGTGCTTTCTCCGTGCACAGTAACGTTTATCCTCCACAGCCTCCCGATGGAATTGATGTCGTGGAGCCCTGGTGGCACTATGGAGTAGGCACTGGGCCGCTTACTGCAATGTTGGCAGTTCAAATCCATCAGCTGCTTCGTGGGGAAAGATGAGACTGTCTGCTCCCAGAAAGATTCAGTCTTAGAAACCTTGTATTTAGCTTTGCGCAGTGGCAATATCGTAGCCAGTGAGGTTTATCCGAGGCGCGATTATTGCTAATTGAAAAAAAAAAGAAACCTTGTATTGTGTCACTGTGAATTGGAATCGACTTAATAGTCCCAACCTCACAGATGAGAAGACCAAGGCTTCCAGACTCAGGTCTCTTTCTCAGGGTCATGGCACATGAGAGACCAAGATTCAGAACCTCACCTCATGCGGCTGCCTCCTGTAGTCACCCTAGTGGCCATAATCATAACATCTGACCCCGGCCAAGACGGATGGAGAAGTGCTCTGATCCACTTTTCCTCCCAAGAGCCCTGGTGTCCAGATGAAGAACACTGAAGCCTAGAAAGATGGAATACCTTGGCCTGAGGACCCAGCCCAAGCACAAAGGAGGCAGGTCAACAAAAGTGAGGTGCGCTCCAGCGCTCACCAGGGGCCCTTACTTTCATCTCGGCTGTTTGAAAATTACAGTGGAGGGACCTGTTCATTTCCAGTCATAGGAAAGTTTGCAGAAAGAAGCGTGACCCTCTCCCCTCGAGCCCGGCTCTGTGGCAGTGCGCAGTGGTGTGGGGAGCGTCCGAGATGCCCGTCATTAGATCGAGGCCTGCTGACCTTCCTGCAGGTGTCAGTGGTCTTGTAAATAGATGTTGCTCCGTCCTCAGTTAACTCACGCACAAGCAAGCCTGGTGAGAGCCGCTCTCTGGGCTCAGGTGAAGGGTCTCTGGAGTAAGCTGCGCGGGTTTGGTTTTGCTGTGCGGCTTATCACCTGCACCAGCCTGGAGTAAAGCATTCGGACCTGCAGCTTTCATTTTACCAGTAAGGTCGAATTCCAGTGTCGTTTCCCCAAATCTTAGGTTCATACTATAGCATGGGGTTACAGAAGGCATTTGTGTAAGACCCTAATGAATAAAGGTGCGTGTTAACCATAATCCTAAAACATCTATAATAAATAGATACTGCACTGGGGTTGAGTTCCTTAGTGCTTATAGTAAGTTGTATTCAGAGAGCTGTTAAAACTTGGACACTAGCTGCCTTAGCATGAGACTGTGCGGAGGCTCGTCTGTCAACCCTAGCACAGAGCTCAGCACAGCCTCCGCCTGACTCCATCAATATCGTGGATCACAGAACAAATCCCGGACACCGTCACTGCCCTTGGAAAGGGACAGCGGCCTCTGTCAACTACTTGGGTGCGGAAGAACAATAAACTCTTTTTCAGAGTCCAAATTGTACACGTGCTAAGAAAGGGCATGGCTGCCATCACTCCCTGGCACTTCGCTCACCCACATGTTTCTGCGTGTGGCAGTCTCAGAATGGCATGGGTGGGAACAAATATGAGAAATGTGGGATGGAGAGAATGAAGCCCTGTGCAAGTGCAGGCACCAATTCGAGACCCACGCTAAGGGCACTGATAGCCATGTAAAATCATAACTGAACCCCATCTTTTTTTTCCCTTTTTTGTTTAAAGTAGTACTGTGTTGCCTTAATTGATAGTCTCTGTTTTACCTCTCTGGGTGCTAATAGCCATTGCAATGGCTACACAGAACTCACAGACAAAATTCATCATTAAAGTGTTTGTTTGTTTTTAAGAAGTCAACAGTTGTAATGGCAGTGAGAAATACCCAGGGTAAAGTTGATGATTAGGACATGTTACAAACTTCTTTCCAGCCCCAAAGGAGCATACCACTTTGTAACCTGAAGGCATTCAGTTCCAGCCCCACAGGTCAGCAAACCCAGACCCCCAAATCAAGTGCCCAGAAGTACCCCACTCCACACGCCAGCCTCCCACACAAAAGCACTCAGCTTGATTTACTCCACCCCTCTGTGCTGGACTCTGGCTCCTGCTGCAGCTCCTCTGTGGTATAATTATCATCTGGAGCCAAGAGACCCACTGCACAGGGATCTCGGGTCCAGAGGACCCGCTGCACTTCTGGCTCTTGCTAGTAATTAGATCCCTCCTCCTGCTTCTCAGAGGGTTCCTTTCATAGACCATGAGCTGGCACTCCAGCAGCTCCTGTTCTCAGGGACTCACCGGTGGATCCTGTCAGTATCTTCCCCCGCCTTCTGACCAGACCCACGCAGGAAAAGGTCGTTTGGTGGGCCTTAGCCACTCAGGATAGAAGACCCACACTAAATAACTCCCTGCTCCTGCACTTGAACTGTGGAGCTCCCCGTAGAGCCCCTCCCCAAAGCTGGGATCTTGTGGGAGGAAGGCTGGCAGCTTCCTGACAAGATCATTAAACTCTGCCCATTGCCATTGGTCATACCCATTCGTGGTGACCCTGGAGGACAGGACAGAACTGCCCCGGTGGGTTTCAGAGATTGTAACTAAAAAAAAATTAAATAAATGGAAATTCATATCATTTTATGATTTCCTTACACTTTGTGCCAGGTTTCTTCAGCAATGAAAACTGGAATATAAATGATTGGCTTGTGATTTTTTGAGACAAAAACAGGAATGCTTGTTCAAGAATACCGAGAGTAAAGCTTATGATGATCTTGAATCGCTCTGCTCTGCTGCCCTGTGGTCGGATTGTGACTCTCTCTGGGAGCAGAAAGCCTCGTCCCTCTCCCAGAGAGTCCGCGGCCAGTCTGCCAGCCTGATTGTGAGCCGTCGGAGGAGCAGTCTAGAGGAAGCGTGATTTAGGAACTCCCAGATCCACCCAGGAACCAGTCCAGTCTGAGGCTGAGATGCGGGGGCGCCTTATTTCCTCCTGGTTTCTATTTTCTAGGTTACTCTACATGTCTGTCTTTTGTAACTCTAAAAAATAATCAGTAACGGAACCGCAAGGGTTTAGAAAGTTACTTGAACTTGATTGTCAAGGATGCCATTTCGTAGGCATCCCTGACAGTCTAGATTTAACAGTATTTATTTTATTTCTTCTTGTTTCTTCATTCCCTAGAGTACGAGGGCCACAAGGCAGTTAGAGATGGTGGTGAGAGCCAAGAGGCCTGAGTTGTTGTTCTCAGTGTGTCCCGGGCCCCGGCGCCCTCTGCGGTGGCCCTCTTCCACCCTCTGAGGAAACGGGCAGTTGGCCGAGGTGTTCCCACTGGTCTTCCACGGGTGAGGGTTCTGTGTGCTGAAGGCCCCACCTTAGCCATTCACTGTGTAAGGCAGGAGCAAAGTGCCTCGGGCCGTGTGCTGACACGCTGGCCCTTGAGCAAGTACAGCCTGGGCCCTGCAGAAAGTAGAGCCACGTGGTTCCCTTCTGAGAACGGCCCGTGCCCTTGGCGGGACGTAGCTTTGGGGTGTCTCCGCTAACGCAGGGCCTATTTTCACCCGACTCCGCTTGTGCTTTGCAGGTGGGCTCAGTGGTGGCGGTGGGCTGGATCCGCTCCCGGAAGGCTGTGGACTGGCGCCTCTTCAGGAACATCTTCGTGGCCTGGTTTGTGACCGTGCCCGTGGCCGGCCTGTTCAGTGCTGCTATCATGGCGCTTCTCATGTACGCGGTCCTCCCCTATGTGTGACTTGCCTCACCCAGCCCGCCAGGAATGGGGTGTTCTGGCTCGGGCACTCAACGGGAGGCGTGTCCCACATACCACAAGCGCACACATGCACACATACACATCCTGTCTCCCTCCCAGATCCAACATGCCCTGTCAGCCCGTCCCATAGGACGAACGGTTCACCTGGGCTGCCTAGATCCATCTTCCAGAGCTAACTTAAAACTACTGTACATAGTAATATGTATTAAACTGGTGTCGTGGTGATGTGACGTGGTGCAGTCACTTATATAGTCGACATATATTGTATACATAGACCAGGTAGCGTTCTCTCCAACATACTCAAAACGGAAGTAGAGGTCATTGCCTGGAGCTAAATATCCAGGGCCTTTTTGTACATCATGATGCCAGTGGCAAGTTTAAAGAAACTTTTTAAAGGAAAGCCGAGATTGGAAAGTGGTTTTTTTCCAAAAGATGATGTTCCCATTTAGGCTGCGGTTGGAGGGAGGCGGGTGGGAGGGGGGCGGTGGGCCAGTGTGCGGTGGAATCACACTAGCAGCAGGGCTTCACAAGTGCTTTCTTTGAAGAAGCTGTTCACATACTGTGTACCGATTGTTGTATAATACAATGACGTCTGTAAATACTTAAAACTGTTACGTTTTTTAATGGTGTGCTTCCCTTATACGTCTTTGATCAGAGAACTTTAGAAAGTACCAAAGAAGCAGGGAATAGTCTGCCAGTATTATATTTTCTTATTGTCTCTCCCCTTGCCACCAACCACTAGCCCGGGAGGTAGTCACACCAGCCGTGCTGTCACCCACCCCGTCACACCATGGACCCCCCCCCAGCCTCACCCCACCACCCGCCAGGTGAGGGGGTCTGCAGACTGGGGGTCAGATTAAACACTACATATCGCGTCCAGTTAAAGGCCCATCCCATGTGCGCCTACAGCCTGCGGAGCAGAAGGCTTGTCTGCAACGCGGAAGCCAGGGTGAGGCTGTGGAATAGGCCCTGCCGTCCGGGAACCCCCAGGGTGGGGGCCTGAGATGCTGGAGAGTACACTGGATTGGAGGGTTTCCTTGAGGCTTTTCCAAAGCTGAACATCTTGAGGCTCGACTGCAGCCCTCAGATGCGCGTCTTTTCTGATGGGGCGGGACAGGGGCCGAGAAGAACAAAGGTCAGAGCCTGAAACTGGAAATGCTGCTAAAATTTTTATATTGACATTTTATCGGTATTTCATTGTGATTTTTCATTAATCAACCATATTAAATTTATAATAAAAAATTTGCCCCATAAGAGTTTGCCTCGCAAGTCTTTTTTACAAACTGTGTCCAAATTGTTTTCTTACTGTCTCCACCAGAAAATAATAACGAAAGCAATATCATTTGGTCATTTCCGTTTTTCATACACTTTGAGATTTTTTTATTTCACGGCACGCTTTTTCATGTTTTGCTGCAGAAAGAGAGCCAGGAAGGGACAGAGCCAGCCACAATCCCTGCTTGCTGAAACCCTGCCACTGCTGCTGCTGTGGCCACTCACGGGGACCCTGCATCACGCCCACGTAGGTAGCCTTGCCCCTTCACTCTTAGCCAGGCTTCAGAGGAGCCAGTGTTAGAGCGGAGCGGACGGAGTGTGTGAGTTGAGTTGACTAGAGAAACAAATCCAGAGACACGTATGTGTAAGAAAGAGCTTTATATCAAGACGTAATTGTATATCAGGAAGACAGCCCCGTCCACGAGTCCCCCTGCATACTCAGGAAGTCACGTGCAGCGATGCAGGATGGTCACAGGCCGGTGGGTGCAGGCCTTATGGATCCATCACGGTGGCTCACAATGGGAACCTTGGTCCCATTGCTGTCTCCTTGAAATTGTTTTCCCTGTCTATCTTGTATCAATAGACATCCCAAAAAAAGAGGAGAAAAAACCAAGTAGTTCCAGGTCTAACTGCTGACCTTCGTGAATACCCCCCAACCAGCTCAGATGAGCTGCCAAGCACTGCCCCCGACCCCCTCCCCAGTCAGAAGTCTGCTTTCAGGACTTCACGGCTTTGTTCCCATTGCCAATCTGTTGTACTCCTCTCGTGTGCTGCCCCCATTCGGGACAGTCACACACCCACCCCACTCTATCAGTGCTGTGACCTGGGGTGGAGACATGATGTCTCCAGCTGGAGCCGGCTCTGCAGTCCTCTGAAGGAGCTGCTCCGAGCAGGAACGTCACCCTCAGGGCTTGGTGCGCCAGGATGTGAGGAGACTAGAACTCTATAGGGAGTGGAAAGCCTCATCTTTGAGTAGTTGGTGGTTTCAAACTAACCACAAGATCAACAAGCCAAATTGTCCCCCACTATGCCACCAGTGTTCCTGCTTGAGCTTTAGTCAGAACCAAACTCACTGCCAGCGAGTCGAGTCCACGGCATAGTGTCCCTGGGTAGGGATTTCAAGGTGGTAAATCTGTCGGGCAGTGGACAGCCTCATCTTTCTCCCAGGAGGAGCTGGTTTGGTGGGTCTGAACCGCCAACCTTGCAGTTAGCAAGAGTCCTAGGGTGCAACTGAGGCTTCGTCTAGGTTCACAATCTGTTACCTTCAAGAGATGAGAGGAATTGGCCAGGTATAAAATTTTCACTCTGCAAAGGAATTTGCCCTGCCCCATTTCTTAAACAGCCGTTCAGCCTTTACTTCCCACTTCTAATAAAGCAATGGTGGGAGAGGGTGGAGACATGAACTGATACCAAGGGCACAAGGAGGAAGAAAGGAAAGGACAATGGCAACATATTTAAAAATATGCTTGACACAATGGAGCCCCCCCAAAAATGATTTTTAAAAATAATGAAATTAAAGCCATGTGTTTTATACAGTTCCATTTTCCCCTAAATTTATTTATTTCTGAGGAAAATAGCAGTGCAGTGGTTTGCGGCCTTCAGACCTGCCACACGGCACAGCAGACGCGTTTGCCGCCCCTGCCCAGGCAGAGGTGGAGTCCCCAGAAATGAACTAGGACAAAGGTCACAGTCACTAATCAGATGTCACTGCTTTGAAAGACAACCCGCTCACTGTTGCCCCACCCCTCCCTGTCTACTCTCAAGCCAATGCAGCTGGCCCTGGGACAGCTGGGAGGAGCTGATTGCCCTTGAGGGGGAATCCTGGCAGCCCTGACTCCCAGCTCCCTCCTCGAGCCTTCCAGCTCCAGCCGAGACATGGGGCCTGTCAGGCCAGGGAGAGAACTGGTCCTGCCCTGAGCCACCAACATACAGGTCTACCTTGCTTCTCCTCATTGCTGGGTGTGCATCCAAGCCCATTCCGACTCCTTGTGGCCCCCATGTGATAGAGTAGAACTCCCTTGGGGTTTTCTCGGCCGAAATGGACAAAGGCAGATCACCCAGTCCCTCCCGAGGAGCCACGGATCGTTTCGAACCACCAACTGTTTGGAGCCGAGCAACCTGACCCTGTGCCTCCAGAGCTCTCTGAATTTAGTACTCATGTAGTCAACTCTGGACTCACAGCGACCCTGACCCCATAGAGCAGATGGAACTGCCCCTGTGTTTCCCAGACAGCAGGGGAAAACCCGTTCTTGGAAATGCAAGAAACTCTTCAGAAAGAAACAACTACAAAGTTGTAGCTCCTGACTGTGCCTGGTCATCAGCTCATGTTCGTAAGGAGCCATTGAGGAGTGGCAGAAGGGCCGCAGAGCCTTAGTAAGCAGCAGCCTTGGAGATGGCAGGCTGCCCACTAGTTTGCGCTCCACCTCATAACAAGAGCCACAACTGGACAGCACTGGCTGAGCGGGGTCGGAGGCAGTGTTCTATGCTTCCTGCCTTTGCTCAGGGACTGGTCTTTTGGGCATCTATCAACACATGTATTCATTTTCAACAAGATAATAAGTCCTCCCCATTTCCCCAGAATAAACGATAAAACTAAACCATGGCAGGGATCCGAACATTGAGAAATGTAATGATCAGGGCATCTGTGAATTAGTTGCATTACAGAGTGCGGAGAGAACTTTCACCATGAGACCAAAAGAACTGAGTGGGGCCCGGCCATCGCACAACCATTGCCGAACATTTTGATCGAAGGCCATAAAAGGCCCCTGATCACAGTGGGATGGGGGTTGGGGAGACAACAGAACAGAACTTCACATGCTCGCTGACTCCAGATATCCTGGAGTCAAGCAGGGTGGATGAACCCCTCGGTGGGATTCAGCCAGTTCACCCCAGTTTGGCAGAGCCCATACCTAACTTTCGTAGAGTCTGGCAAGCCGGTTGCTAAACTAGCACTGTCATCGGGGTCCTTTCTAGGGGCAGCAGGGCATCAGCCCAATGCGGAGCTCCCAAATAGCCATGGCGTTTCCTTTTTTAACGTCATCCGCTCAACAGCATAGTCTGAGTCCACATAGCCGTGTGCATCCCGGCCATCGGTATGAAAAACTGGAACGATGCCGGTGATATTGACTTAGTCATTTCATAAAACTCACTATGCCTTCAATGGGATCCTACCTTTTCATTCCTTTTGTTGTTTCTTCAGTAGACAAATATATAAAGATAGAAAGTGCCCCCACCAGAGGGTGACACACTGTTGCTCGTTCCAGCTTTGGGTTACGCTCTAAAGGCCCAAGAGACCTGATGAGCAGTCCCTGGCGGTGCTCAGAGAACTGCGACAGTGGTGCGAGCAGCAGAACTGACGTATTCAAGGAAGAGAAGTCGTCTGTGTCGAATAGGTTGTGAGGGCCGAGTCGGTTGAGGCCCCTGGCGACCTGCTCCAGCCAGAGTGGCCGTCCTTGAGGGCCTTCCTGTGCCGCTGCCCCTCCACTGTACCGAGTATGCGGCCCTCTCCGCTCCCTCCAATATGTCCACGTGTGTAAGATGCAGTCTCGCCATCCTTGTCTTTAAGGAGCACTCTGGCTGGACTTATAAGATAGGTCAGTTTGTCCTTTTAGCAGTCCGTGATACTGCAAATATTCTTCTCCAGTCTAGCATTCAAATCCATCAATTCCTCTTCATTCGTCCTTATGCAGTAGCCATGCATATGAGGCAATTGAAAAGACCATGGCTTGGACCACACACCTTAATCCTCAAAGTAACATCCTGGCTTCTCAAGACCAAAGCAGTGGTTCTCAACCTGTGGGTCGAGACCGCTTTGGGTGTCGAACAACCCTTTCACAGGGGTCGCCAAAGATCACCGGAAAACATGTATTTCCAATGGTCTTAGGAACCGAGACACCGCTCCTCTATCCGTCTCCAGGCGGGTCCGTCCGCATGCAGCTACGCCCACATCAGAGTACCCCCCAGTGGGAAGACTGTTATCCTTGCTGCACCATGCTTCAAGACAAGATTTCATCGATTTGTCATTAGAAATAAGTATTTCACAATATATAATTACATATTGTTTTTGTGATTGATCACTGTAATTATGTTCAATTTGTAACAATGAAAATACCTCCTGCATATGAAAGATTTACATGACGATTCATAACTAGCAAAATGCCAGTGATGAAGTAGCAACGAAAATAATATTATGGTTTTGGGTCGCCACCACCTGAGGAACTGTGTGAAAGGGTCTTGGCATGAGGAAGGCTGAGAAGCACTGTTCTACAACTTGGAAGGTTTGCTCGGAACCTGAGGGGCATCGGGCTGATGTTCCTGGGGAAGAGCGACTCAGAAACAGGCCGGCTGGCACGGCCTCGCTGTGCAGCGCGTGTCCCGGGACACTCAAAGGTACATGTTGAAAACGGTGAATTGGTTGGGTGAGGCTGTGTGTCTTCACAACAGCAACAAAAAGGACACAATGATAAATTCTTTAAAATGTGTGAGGAAAACAAAAGGCTCTTCAGGGGAGATTGTGCAATGCGCTTTATTGTGTCCTTAAAAGAGAGGGGGTTTTTTTGTTTTTTTTTAACAATTTATTGGGGCTGATACAATTCTTTTCACAGTTCATACATATACATACATCAATTGTATAAAGCACATCTGTACAGTCTTTGCCCTAATCATTTTTTTCTCTTTTCTTCTTTTACATTTTATTAGGGACTCAAACAACTCTTACCACAATCCATACATATACATACATCAATTGTATAAAGCACATCCATACATTCCCTGCCCCAATCATTCTCAAGGCATTTGCTCTCCACTTAAGCCCCTTGCATCAGGTCCTCTTTTTTTTTTCTCCCCCTCCCTCCCCTTTCCCCCCTCCCTCATATGCCCTTGGTAATTTATACCTCGTTATTTTGTCATATCTTGCCCTATCCGGGGTCTCCCTTCCCCCCTTCTCTGCTGTCCCTCTCCCAGGGAAGAGGTCACATGTGGCTCCTTGTAATCAGTTCCCCCTTTCCAACCCACTCACCCTCCACTCTCTCAGCATCGTCCCTCACGCCCTTGGTCCTGAAGGTATCATCCACCCTGGATTCCCTGTACCTCCAACCCTCATATGTACCAGTGTACAGCCTCTGTCCTATCCAGCCCTGCAAGGTAGAATTCGGATCATGGTAGTTGGGGGGAGGAAGCATCCAGGATCTGGGGGAAAGCTGTGTTCTTCATCGATACTACCTCACACCCTAATTAACCCATCTCCTCTCCTAAGCCCCTCTATGAGGGGATCTCCATTGGCTGACACTTGGGCCTTGGGTCTCCACTCTGCACTTCCCCCTTCATTTAATATAATATATATATACACATACATATATACATATACACATATATACACATACATACACACACTTATATCTTTTTTTTTTTGCATGATGCCTTATATCTGGTCCCTTGGGCACCTCGTGATCGCACTGGCCGGTGTGCTTCTTCCATGTGGGCTTATTTGCTTCTGAGCGAGATGGCCGCTTGTTCACCTTCAAGCCTTTAAGACCCCAGACACTATCTCTTTTGATAGCCGGGCACCATCAGCTTTCTTCACCACATTTGCTTGTGCACCCATTTGAAAAGAGAGTTTTTAATCTAGACTCTTGGTTCAATAAACTTGTCCATTGCCATGAAGGATTTTTTAGTTTTTTAAAAAGCAACTCAGTGCCATTGACTTGATGCCAATGCATAGTGACCTTCTAGGACAGGGTAGAACTGCCTGTGAGTTTGAGATTGTAACTTGCCAGGAGTAGAAAGCTCCCTCTTGCTCCTGTGGAGTGGCTGGTGGTTTTGAATTGCTGACCTTGTGGATCGCAACCCAACTCGTAACCGCTGCTCCACCGGGGTTTCCTTAGGATTACTGATGGTGGCTCCCAATGAGGTGGAACTGAGTTCAGATGTCAGCTTCTGTGCTCACTGAGTGATCTCGGGCAATTGAACTGCTACAAATTCATTTCCTCCCCTAGGAAACAGAAGTAGCAAACCACCGCCCAGGAATGAAATGAGGCAGTCCGCATAAGTGAGCCCTCCAGAGCCTGGCGCCCAGTAGGTGCTCAGTAAACTAGCCTTGTCTTCTTTCTCTTTATGGATGAAGGTGGATGATACTTGCTTGAATATAGGTGACTCCCCTTTGGACTGCAAAGCGTATTAAATTGAATAATGAAAGGAAGAAATGGGAAATGAAGCTCAGTAAGCTGAATAAGACAAAACAACTAGAGGCTAAAGAAACTGGAGACGTGGCTATTTGCACGGCTGGTGGGTGAATGGAGAGATGTGTTGGATTCCTGTAAATGGAAATGTAGCCTTCTTGACAGACTGACACCTGGGTGACATGGGAGAATGGCCTTTGTTAATAAAGTCATCCACTGCGTATCCTTACAGCACATCACCCTTTATTGCAGACAATGAGACCACCTGTAGGTGCTGGGGAAGAGGCAAGAGGTCCAAGAAAAATGGACTAAATGACCTTAAGAGCAGCCACAAAGCCAGGCCAAGTAACTGTGCCATCATCTTTGGTGGCCATGACAACAGCGGCATCTAGTGGGGACAACTTTAGTTACAACTATTACCTGGCCCAAGCCCTGATCTTTTCCAAGACCTCGTATGCAAGTGAAAGTTTCAGCCTGAATCAGGAAGACAAGCGAAGAAGGGATGCGTTTGAATTGTGGAGCTAGAGGAGTGGATTGCCAGCCCCACAGACGGCCAGAGGGACAAACAGATGCGGCTTGGAAGAGGTTTGCCAAGCTGCTCTTAGAGGCGGGACGGCAAGACTTTGTGTCACTCGTTTTGGACACGTTGTCAGGAGAGACCAGTCTCTGGAGGACATCACACGTGGGCCAGCAGAGGGGCAGCTAAAGGGAAAGGTCCTGGCCGTGCCAGACACACGGTGGCGGCAACATGGCTCGAGTGTAAGGACCCTGGGAGGGTGGCTGGGGCCGGGCAGCGCTGTGAGCCGCTGCCCATGGCGTCCCTCGGCAGGAGCCCATTCCATGACAGCGAACAGCGGTCACTATCTTCCAGACCGCTGGAAAGCGCAGCGGGCAAGTCCCCACAGAAGGCATACCTCAGAGACACCATGGGTTCCAGGTCACTGCAATAAAGCAAGTCATGCGAAGTTGTTGTTCCCGTTGCATAGAAACGTGATGTTACACGATACTGTAGTCCGGAAAGTGTGCGACAGCATGGGGAAAACAAGTGGCGTATTGTAAGAATCGCCAGAAGGTGGCGCAGAGACACGACGTGAACACATGCAGCTGGGGGGGGACATGGCACCGTATTGTAGTTAAGCGTTGGGCTGTGACACGATAGGTCGCCAGTTCGAAAACCCCATCAGCTCCTCAGGAGAAAGACGGGGCTTTCTACTGTGAACAGCGACAGCCTTGGAAACCCACAGGGGCAGTTCTGCCCTGTCCTATAGGGTCACTACGAGTCGGCATCCACTGAATGACAGTGAGCCTGAGACCTGCTCAGGGCGGGATCGCCACACACCTTTCATGTGTACAAAACCGTGTCTTCAGAGCACAGTAAAACAAGTCACATAGTAATTCATAAAGTCACAAGAAATGCCCAGAATTACCTGGCTCCTTAGACAGTTACCGGGAACCGAGTCCTCGCTGAAGGAGACCCTTCACCTCTGCAGACAGCCTTGGAAGTGCCAGCAGCACCATGGCCTGTTCACAGCCATCTGACAAGTTACCGAGGTTCACAGAAGGGTCGCCACGAGCCTTTGCTGGGCTCCTTCGAGCCAGAGGTGCTTGCTCGCTCAGCAGTCTCTGGTGCATTGTCTTCTTTGCCAGCACCATCATTCAGGCATGCCAGATCTTCGGCCTTGCTTATTCGATTCCCAACTTTCACCTGCAGATGAGGTGATTGAAAATACCTGGCCCACCATAGTCCTCAGGTGCGCATCCTTGCTTTTCAACGCGCTCAGGAGGTCTTAGGCCGCACATTTACCCAAGGCTGTGCGTCTTTTGACCTCGGGACCACTGCTTCCATGCAGTGGTCGACTGGATTCAAGCAAGATGAAATCCTTGACAACTTCAATCTCTCCCTTTTTTTAATGTTTGGCTCGAGCTTGTCCGTCACTGAAGAATCCAAGTCCATTTCCATTTTACTTTTCAGACACTCGGGCCAGTCTCTCCGTACAAGGGGTGAGGAATCTAGAGGGACTGTTTGTTTGTTTGTTTGTTTTGAAAGAAGCACAGTGTATATAGTTACACAGCCCACCTCAGCAAATTAGATCCTGTTAACTCCCCCTACCTCCCCATATATATGGTTTTCTCTCCCTCCCTCCACCCGCCTCCTCCCTCAACATGTCCTGCCCCTCTCCCTGTTCCCGCCCCCATCCCTGGCCTCCTCATAGTCATCAAAGTCTAATTTTTTGGTGTAAAGACCATGTTTCTTTTTCTTAGTTTTTCCTTCTAGTAATGGTTATTAAATATTTATCTTTGTAAGACTGATTGCTAGCTGAGCGTAATGTTCTCTAATTTTGTCCATGTCCTGCAGTGTTTTAAGAGTTGTCTTTTTCAAATAGAGGAAAGAACTAGGAGGCAAAGGGCATTTATAGAGGTCTAAATACAGGCATGTACATATGCAAATATATTTATATATGATGGGGAAATAAATCTATGTGCATATATTTATAAGATTAGTATTATGGTAGCAGATGGACATTGGGACCCCTCTCAAGTACTCCCTCAATGCAAGAACACTTTGTTCTATTAAACTGGCATTCACCTTCTCCCTATGTTCACTGAAGACAAATGGGTGCATAAGCAAATGTGGTGAAGAAAGCTGATGGTGCCCAGTTATCAAAAGATATAGCATTTGTAGTCTTAGAGGCTTGGAGATAAACAAGTGGCCATCTAGCTGAGAAGCAACAAAGCCCACATGGAAGAAGCACACCAGCCTGTGATCACGAGGTGTCAGTGGGATCAGGTATCAGGCATCAAATAACAAAAACATCTTATCATTGTGAATAAGGGTGAGTGCAGAGTGGAGACCCAAAACCCATCTGTAGGCAACTGGACACTCCCCTTACAGAAGAGTCTTGGGGAGGAAAAGAGCCAGTCACGGTGCAATATAGCACCGATGAAATATATAACTTTCCTCTAGTTCTTTGATGCTTCTTCCCCCAACTATCATGATCCCAATTCTACCTCACAAATCCAGCTAGACCAGAGGATGTACACTGGTACAGATAAGAACCGAAAACACAGGGAATCCAGGACAGATAAAGCCCTCAGGACCAATAATGAGAGTAGCAATACCAGGAGGGGAAGGGGAGGTAGAAATGAAGAACCAATCACAAGGATCTACATATACCTCCCTCCCTGGGGGACAGACAACAGGAAAGTAAGTGGGTGAAGGATGATGTTGGACATTGTAAGACATGATAAAATAATAATTTATAAATTATCAAAGGTTCGTGAGAGGGGTGCATAGAGGGAGGGGAACAAATGAGGAGTTGATACCAAGGACTCAAGTAGAAAACAAATGTTTTGAGAATGATGGTGGCAACAAATGTACAAGTGTGTTTGACACATTGAATGGATGTATGGATTGTCATGAGTTGTATGAGCCCTCAATAAAATGATTTTTAAGCAATGTCCTTTTTATTGATACATAATATTCCATTGTATCAATACACCAGATTGTTTATGCATTCCTCTATAATCAGAGTTTCTGGTTGTTTCTATACTTTTGCCATCATGGAAATTGCTTCAGGAAACATAGGTGTGCACATGTGTTTGTGTTGTGTTCTTTAATTCTTGAGGGTATGTGCCCAGTAGAGGGATGGTGGGATCGTCGGGTACTTGTGTGTGCATTTGTTTGAAGAAGTGCCGTGCTGATTTCCACTGTGGTTGTACAACGCGACCACCCCACCAGCAATGCGCAAGCATTCCGATCGCTCCACATCCCTCCAGAATGTCTTATTGAATTTTGTTAAAAATGTCAGTGTGAGGTGCTATCTCATAATTGTTTTGTCTTTCTCTTATTGCCAATGATCTCGAATGTTTCTTTATATGGTTGTTGGCCACCTGAACGTCGTACCTTTGTCTGTATCATGCCTTGTGCCCATTTTTGAGTGTGTTATTTTCCTACAGACTTTAGTGATCTGATGTATTATTGCTAAGTACTTTACCTATGGGTTCTCTCTGAACTCTTTTGATGTCCATAAATGTCTTTTTAGCAGGTCCCAGGTTCTTTATCTTTCTAGTGTGAGTATTTTTTCATAAGGATCAGGAGTGTGTTTATACCTCTTATTAAGGTTCTTTAATGGTCTTGATGGTTGTGTGATTTACATTTAGTTCTTTGATCCATTTTCAGTTCATTTTTGTGCATGTTATGTGGTTTGGGTCCTGTTTCATTGTTTTGTAAGTGAAGATCCAGTTTTTCCAGAAATATTTGTGGAAAGGCAGTCTCTTCAGTGTCTCAAGGTACTTGGTTGCATTTCTGGGTTCTCAGTGCTAACTCATTCACCTTCATTATCTATCGCTGTGCTGTTTTGATTACAGTGGCTACATAAAAGGTTGTAAAGTCTGGAAGTGAAAGGCCTAATATTTTGTTTTTGTGTTTTTACTAGTGATTTATTTATCCTGAGTTTCTTTCCTTTCCAAAGTTGGTGATCAGTTTTTCCATTTCTTTGAAGAATTGTGCTGGAACTTGGATCAGGATTGTGTTGAACTTAATAAGTTTAATTCATAATATTGACATTTTCACAATTTTAGTTTGCCTGTCCAGGAACATGATAGCTTGTTCCATTTGTTTCTTTCAGTTTCTTGTAGAGTGTTTTTTTAGTTTTCCTTGTATAAGTCTTTTGTTTCTCTGGCAATATTCATTCCCAAATATTTTATCTTTTGTGTATAGATGGCATTACTCTTTTAATATCTTTTTAGGTATCATCATCTTTAATATATAAGCATCCAACTGATTTCTAAAAACTAATATAATAGTCTACTATGCTGTTAAAACTTTCAATTAGTTTGAGCAATTTTTAATAGACTATTTGGGGGGGGTTCTATAGATAAGATGATCTGATAACTTATACCTTATAGAGAGACAGGCAGCATTCGATTTGCCCAGTCACCCGGCTTGAACCCACCCCAGGCTGCGTGGCATCCAGATCAAGCCCAACAAGGCCTGGTACCAGAGGGACAGAGGACAGAGTCACAGCCCTGTGAGACCCCACCCACAGGGGCGCCCCTAGGCTTGGTGAAGCTGTCTGTGAAAGGCCTGACTTCCTTTAAACATGTGGGTCCTTTTAAAAAGTTGTAGCTGAGAGGATATTCCGCATCTTTTCAAATAAATCCTAGCGAAGGTTTTGATTTAAAAAAATCATATTGCCTGTGAATAGAGAGAGTTCAATGTTTTCTCCATGTATCATGTTAGCAAGGGCCCAGGGGTGAGGGTTTGATGTTCTTTACTGAACAAACACTGAAGGCTGCAACCGCTGGTCTTCATCAGCAAGCACGTCCAGTCCTCGCTCTCAGCAGCCAGGTTGTGTCATCCCCTCCAATCCTAATGCCACTCTTCGTCACCGACTCCAGCTTCTCCGATCATCTGCTCAGCCTCCGGACTGAACAAGGATGGGGAGGAAGCAATCCTGATGGCACACCCTTCCTGGTCTCGAACCCTTGTTCTGTTTGCAGCCGTGCACAGATCTGCGTGAGCACCATTAAGTGTCCAGGAAAACCCCATCACACTGTGATACATTTGTTGGATAAGGTTTGATTCTGTAGCAGTAATTTTCCCTTACTCTTACATTGCAAGCCTCCTGGCTTGGCTTCTCTGGAGAACCCAGGAGGCCGCAACAGAAGCCAATTAGACACACCGGGGCTGTTCCGTCATGGGGTTTTCCGGCGGAGCAGTGGGGCCCAGTAAAGGTCACCGAGGGCTTGGGGAAGTCAGAGAGCCTTTCCCACGAGGCAGAGTGGCTGAGATGCCTCTGCTCAGCTTGTGCAGAACAAGCAGTAGAGACTGTCTGGGGCCGAGTCAAGGCCTAGTCACGGTAACCCCTCGGACGGAGCAGAACTATCCCATAAGGCAGTGCTTCTCCACCTTCCTCAGGCCGCGCCCTCTCATACGGGTCATGCGGTGACCCCAACCACAGAATTATTGTCCTTGCTACTTCATCACTGTCATTTTGCTGCTGTTATGAATCGTCATGTAAGTGTCTGATATGCAGGATGTCTTCTCATTGTTTCAAATTGAACATCATTAAAGCACAGCGATCAGGAAGCCCACCACTGCCCCCACCTTGCCTTCCTCAGGGGAGAGCTACATTCGGGCCGTCGGCCACCACCTTCTCTTCATGCACCGTGGGCTGTGACAGACCCCCAGGGGGCGGAATGGTGCACAGTGAGGTCTTCGTAGGGTCATGCAGAAGACATATTGTGAAAATCCCATGTCAACGTAACTTCTTACATGCAAAGTTTAATTCACTAAAATAAAACGTGGTGACTCGTTTCTCACTGTCTCCATGGGGACTCTTTCCTACGAGCTCCCTGCCGCCTAGCACCTTCGTCCCCACTGCAAGGTTCACACAGAGCCTCCGGGAGGCAGCGGGGCCCTGTTTCCAACAGCACGCGGAAGACTACCGTCTTCCAAAGCACAAAAATAAGGAGAACCCCTTTAGCCATCTGAGAAATACAGGAGCGGGTAAAAGGGAGAGAACCGCTTCCTCAGCTCCCAGAGATAAGGAAGAGTCAGCATGTTGGTGCAGTTTCCACCTGTACATTTTGAAATTAAAAAAGCAGAGGCTAGTCTTCTACTTGCTTTTTCTACATAACATCATACGGTGAAAATGTCATGTCATGGTTCTTCAAACCATGACTTAGGATAGCTGAATACTGCCCCACTTGATGACTATCCCATTCACTGGCCACTGCCGATTGTTGGGGGACAGTGAGTTGTTCACTGTTACAAACACGGTCCTGAGAAACCTTGGACATAAATCTTGGTGCATTTCTGATCAATTCAAAGTCCCTTCCTAGGCGTGGAATTTCAAAGCGACGTGACCACTGAAATGACGTACATGCAGAAACGACATACATGGCAATTCTCTGCTCCCGGATGCGATGCGGGGCTCTGCTCTGTCACACACACAGGCGGTGGGGGAAGGGCAGTGGTGAGTTATCTTGCCGGGCAGGAAGACTCCGGTGTCTGAGCCTTCCAGGATTCCAGCAGCGTCCAGTGCACCAACTGAACACATGAAGGAAAACGAGTGACCAGCTGCAGGAGTTACAAAGTGAAGTCCAGGAGAAGGGGGGTGGACGACAGGAAGGGAGTGAGAAGGCAGGGGCAGGGCGACCCCCATGCCTGGGCTTCATGAGGGAGAGGGGGAACTGGGCAGCCTGCCATTCTGAGGAGCCGCAAACCACTCCTACGTGCAGCACCGCCTCATGGCTTCCCTGCCAGGACTAGAGGCCAAGAGGCTCGCCAACACCCCGGAAAGGGGAAGAGGGTCGGATCCACTGTTTCCTATTGATTGACAGACCAGCTCGAGGAACGGGATGTCCCTCCTCCCACTGGACACTGTATGCCCGTCCAATGAGCATGAGGGTACTGAGAACACACCCACCTTCCCTGATGGGGCATTTCCTCCCTGAACCAGCAGGGAGTCTAACCAAGTGAGAAGAAAATCAGGTGTTGCTACAAAATCACAGAAACCTCTATTACACACAAGCATCAACAGATGAAGCTCTGGTTTCTCGACCCCCACCGGAGTCTAAATTCTTCCGAAGATGGCATTTCCAGCTTTCTAAACAACCGTTCTCTGAAGAATCCTTCACGCTTTGACTTCTAGCTGAATGGCAGTTTGGGCATCAAAGGACTCAAATCATGTTACTTTTCCATGTTCTTTGAGTTTGAGGAACAAAGAAGTTTGAAGGAAGGTGATCAGGGCTGTAAGAATTCCCACTGGAATTCTCCAAGGGCAGCCTCTGCTGTCCTTGACGCAGGTGTGTTGTGACAGGGAAATTCCTCTGCACAACTTCATCAGCGCCCTTCCCCATCTTCTTAAAACATCAGAAGCCCCACTCCCCCATGACCATCCTGCATCTTTCAACAAAAGCTGTTGTGATTACTCCTTGGGAATCCCCCAAGACAGTCTTAACCTCCTCCAGAGCCGACTCCCCACCTTGAATTCAAAGACCCCAGCAGCTCCCTTTGGCAGGCAGCCATCACTCTGAGTGGACCTTTTGTGAAGGCAGCCGAGACCAGGACAGCGTCACTGAGAGAACCTGTGCAACCGTTTGCCGAGACCTGTTTAAACACATTCTGTGTGGACCAAACCCCAGCCCTGGGAACGCAGTAGTGATACTTCTTCTCAGCTCCATCCTCTCACACACCCGCTACCCAGGGCCTCACTCTGACCCCCATACCCAGCAAGCTTTCTTTCTTAAAACTCTCTGGCCTCCTTCACTCGGACTCCTCGCTGACCAGTGTGAGGTGGTGCTGTCTACAGCCTCTGACTTCTCTGCCCCAGAGGTCAGCAAACTGTCAGACTGTGGACACTTGGCTTTACAGGCCGCACCTACTCAACGCTGCTGAAGCACAAAAGCAACCGTGCACCATACGGGAACACACACGTGGTGCAGTAAAACTGTTTTTACAGAGGCAGCAGGTTAGACTGGGCCACGGCTGCTTTGCCAGCTCCGCTGTAGGTCAGTGTTTCCCAAAGTGCGACCCGTCAGTTGGGCATCTGTTCAAAATGCAAATTCTGGCCCCGTATGGGCCCACTGAACCAGCTGTAGAGGCTGGCAGTTGAGTCCAGTCATCTGTCTTAACAAGGTGTGATTCTGCAGTGGGCTGAAGTTCAGACACCACCGTAGTGCCCAGCTGCCTAAGCAGGCCACCTGCTAAGACAGAAGGGCCTTGTCAAAAACCAGACAAATCCCCTATTCGAATGTAAATGAACCATCCCATTCCATCAAGTCTGCACTCCTGGGCCCTGAGTGCTCAGAAGTCCAGGGGCACAAGGACTCAAGAGCTCCTGGGTCATCTAACAGGACCCCAAGTGTGGGGGCCCAAACCCCTTGGGGCTTGAGGTCATTTACCCAGAGCATCAATCATTTCTTCTCATACCTGGCCAATCGGAGACAAAAAAGGACAGAACGGCCTCCATCCCCGGGACATCTCCGCCCTTGCTCCCCTAAGTGGTGAACGTGACCAGCTTCCGAGGCAAAGCCAGCAACCCTCCAAGTGATCTGACGCCACTGAGCTGTCAGCCCAAGGCGAAGGCCATCGGGAGCCTGGTACTCATATCCCCATGGTTACTGAACTGAAGAGTGAATTTAAACAGCTTATATCTATCCCTGGATTATTTTATCGACAAGAAAATGTGACTCTTCAGCTCTAAATCATCAAATAAAAAAGATGGAACAAGCGGGGAAAGTACACACCTGCAGTAACCCCTTCCCATCTAATGCTGCCCACAAACACCTGGTGCGATAAAATCACTAGCCACTAATCGGGGGCACATCATATGCACGGTCCGTTACAGGTCTTTACTCCCAATCCCTGTCCCGTCCCTACCCACACCAGGCTGGAGAGAACCACCCCACAGCAGCCCAGCCATTCTCTTTCTACCTGCCTTACTCACTCCTCCACTCCACAACATAACCAAGTCCTGGCCGGAGCACTGGTCAACCGTCCTCCATCAGTCCGTGCTCAGGCTGCTTGTGCAGTTAACTAGGCCCAGGAGCCAACGAGTCAAAATGACGACTTTGTTTACTCCCATCCTTTTCCTGGTTATACTTCATCCCAAGAATGGGGGTTCACACCTACAAAGGCAGTCTTAGGGAGAAGGAAATGTATCATCTTGTTAACAGGTAGCCTGGGGAGTCCCTGTGTATGAACTGGTTGAAATAGGGGAAAGGATGCTATAATGCTAACAATCTTTGGTGGTACCAAGGAGAAATATACTGAAATTTTCCAGGGGAAAAAGGTGTCTAGTTGTTTTAAAGCCAACTCATTTAGAAAGTAAACAAGAAAAAGGCAAATCAGTGAATTACAAATGGTTAACAAACATGAAAACGGACAATCAGGTTAGCACTAATTAAAGCACGGTGTCCTTTTTCACTATGTACATGTTAATGTTTTAAAGCTTGACAGCATGCACTGTTGGTGAGGATGGGAAGTGGGTGCTCCTGAACACCACGGGTGGAAACAAATGACTGCAGTACTGGGACGGGCACATCTGTACTGTTTATCAAATCCACAAGCCCTGTGACTTGGCGATCCCTCCCTGTAAGTTTACACTATGCAACTGCCCTCTCCAATGTGACAGCTCCTAGCTCCGTGAGGCGGCCTGGTGGCATAGTGGTTCTGAGTTGGGACTGGAATCCGCCTGGTCAGCGGTTTGAAACCACCAGCAGCTCCAAGGGAGAAAGACTGGACATTAGGGGGTCACTATGAGTCAGCACGGACCCAATGGCACTGGGTTTGGGGTTTGGCTACACATGGCTACTGGAGTTTGATTTAAAATGCAGTTCTTCAATTGCCTAGCCTCCTCTCCAGGGCTCACAAGCATGTGTAGCCAGTGGCTGCCAGGCAGACCTGCACGCCCTGTCACGCTGTCCCCACGAGGGGCACCCACAGGGGGCACCCTACTGCTGTGGGAATCAGCACAGAGCAAAGACACAGGACCAGGCCAGCAGCGCTTGTAAAGCCTAAAACTGAAGATAGCACAAGAGGAATAAATAAATCGCACCAAGTTGATACTAACGGTGTGCAGGCAAGCAACGATGATGGAGCTGATTTAAAAACTCTGCCAAGATCACATCTGAACTCATGTGGCAGAGTAAGGTGGGCATTTAAAATGCACAAAAACAACACCAGGTATTTACATATTCTTAAAAGACTTTGAAAAATAGTTGCAAGGGTACAATATACACCCCAAGTAGCTAGGAATGGACGGAAGTGGAGAAAGGAGCGGGGAATTTCACCTTTATTACATTTATCTCTGGCGTGACTGAACTTGTTGCTACCAGCATTTGTTACTTGTGTATTTTTTTAAATATTTTTTTAAGTTCTATGTTAAGAAAGACAAATAATGGTTACGTCCTGAAGATATTCTAGTTTCTTCAGTTCTTCCCCAAACTGGAACATCCACTCTTTGGTTTCAGGTTTTCTAAATCTAGTCACCACAAGTGTTTATCTGAGGCCCTGACAGAACCACAGATGTGTCTTCACCCAGCTCTGGCCTCCCCTATCTCTATCTCCTTCACACAGGATTTCCCCCAATTGTACCCTTTCCTTTGCCCATTCACACCCTCACTCTTCCTCAAGAACATGCCAGCCCTTCTACCCAACGACACAACGAATACGTACGCTTCACCCCTCTGCTGAAGGCACGAGAGTGACAGGCAGCAGCTCAGGGAACTAACTGATGAGTCTATCACCTTGACTACCTGAGACAGACCATTTCTACGTGCAAACCCCAACCCGTAAGGTACTTTTCAAAACTTTCCAAACACACCAAGATGTAAGAAAATCACTACTAGCAGATAAGCGATTATTTTCCAAATGTGATGGATTTATTTTACTCTGATGCAAAACCAAAGATTCCACTACAGCAGAGACCAATCTATTAAAAGGTCATGAAATAGCGGTGTGGGACATGCAGGACGTGATGTACAAACTGGAGGGTCAGGTCATTTCTTTCAGAACCAGACACTGCGCTGTCATTGAGGAACACGTAAACAACACTGAGGGACTGAACTGAAATGTGGCACACACATGACAACCTCCACGCATGCCTCCAAGTGCCTCCCTTAGGATGAACTTGCACACTCTAGATTCCAGTGTGGGAAGGTGTACAATTCTTTGGAAGAATAAAAAGTTCACACTTTTGAAATTTCACAGAAGAATTTTAAGGCCAAAACATAGTGGGTTCTTTTCTCTTCACCTCCAGGGCCAAATCTCAAAACCACATTAAGCTTCTAGTTCAAATCCCAGGCCAACCTTGTGGCCTCCGGCATTGAAGTTCTTCCCGTCGATTAAAGCTGAGAGGGTCAGCTTGACTCCTAGGAAGAAGAAAGCATCAGTCACCACTTACGCACGCGTTACAATCAGGTCAGGACGCTGCTCGAGAAACGATGGGTGAGGTGAATGGCACGGGCTACTGTTGGGCCTAGGAGTCACGAGCCTCCCACTATGACGCCGTGCCGCTGAAGGGATTCCGGCTCATCATGCCACGTGGCAGAGAGAAACTAGCCCCAAGGGTTTGGTAGGTTGTCATCTCCATGCCTCCGTCATAAATGGGGAAAAGGCTAGTGTCAACACAGGAGGGGCTGAAGTCGTGTTTCACTTGGATCCACAACCAACTCCCGTGGAAGCAGCGCTGAAGACAGCAGATGAGACGTGGCACTGGGCACATCTGCTGCACGAAACCTCTCCCAGGGCTGCAGAGCTAAGATCGCACTTTGAGGACCAACAAGCCATGGTATTTTCCATCATTTCATATGTAAGTCGGACCATTAATAAGGAAGACCAAAGAACTGAATGATGATGCTGGCAAAGGACACTGAATATGCCACGGTCTGCCAAGAGAAGGAAGAAACCGGCTTGGGAGAAGTCTAGCCAGTGAGTGTGCTGTGTCGGGCGGGCTAGTCCCTGGAGACCTCACGCGCAGTCAGGAGAAGAGAACAAGGAGGAGGAGGCCCTCCAGGAGACGGACTGAAACAATAGCTGGGCGAGTGCTCAAGCACAGGAACTCGGGGTGAGGACAGTGCTGTGCGCCAGCCGCTAGGAGCGAGAACACACTCCGCACACCCAGCAGCAGCAGCAGCAGCAAACTTTCCGGGAGCAGAGTCCCTAGTCAGTTCATCTGCAGGGCTGCCGGTGGGTTCAAACCGCTGACCTTTTGGACAGCAGTTGAGCACTTAACCACTGTGCGGCCAGTGCACCTTGCATCTACACAGGGTAATCTGGACTCTGAGGTGCAATGAATAGTGCATGATCATGGTCAAATTTACTTCGAGACAAGAACAATGAATGATTCCACCACACTCATAAGCTAGAGTTCCCAAGAGCCTAAATGGAAGCATAACAAGGTTTGTTAGTAAAAGTACTTGACTGGTTTGCAACCCAATGACACGAGATCGCCTGCACTGGCCTACAGGGACAATCATTTTCATTATTTCTTTTACTCCAAGCCTACTGCGACTAAATGGCATCACGTACCTGGTCGAAGGGACTGAGTATAGCCAAGTCCGATCAGGCTGGCGTTATTTACTTTCGCCTAAGATTAGGAGGTGGAAAGAGAGAGAACACAATTAATTCCAGAATGGGTCAATTTGATAAATCCACCACTTCATGCACCAGGTTTTCAAAGTTAAAGCACCTGAGGAAATGGAATGTTAATAAATAAAATGAAAGCATAAAAGATGAAGCTTTAAGAAGCCAATTAGGGAAAGAAAAAAGTCAATTAGGAGTAGTAGGGATGATGGAAGGCATGCTTGAAGGCCTCAATGTGAAACCCTACAGCACACATGCCAGGCGCCCAACACCCCTGTGCACCCAGGCCTTGGAGATGGTCAGCTGCCAGCCTCTGGCAGTGGCTAGGGCACAGGCTTTGCTAACAAACCGGCCTGAGTTCACATCTATGGCACCACCACTGAACGTGTGCCCTTGGGCACGTGACCTGACCTAAGCCTCAGTCTCCTCATCTGTAAGATGGGGGTGAGGACAACACTACTCACCACGTAGGAGTGGTTGTGAGGAATGAATGAGCTAACACATGTAAAGCCCTTAGAACAGTCCCTGACCGTTTAAGAGGTCAATTAGCATTATTACTAATAAGGCCTAACAGCATCGGGGATAGTAATCAAATCCCATGAATTCACAGAGCAGAAAATGTGAGGCCAAGTCCTGGGAGAGGCTAAGCCTCAAATTCCCCTTTCCTGACTGCAAGAAGAGCTGGCTCACTCAACTCGCGGGACACAGAACATGCACACGACCGCCACCTGGAGGCAGACCCAGGAGAGGCCCCGGGGGCACGTTCTTACAGACAGAGAGGTTCTGCAATCCAACTTGTATTTAGCAGCAATGCCAAAACGGGTGTTGTTACTGCCCGCCGTCCAAGCGAGGTTTATTGACGTTTCAATCTTCTCGTTAACCTTCTGGTAGATAGAACCTCCAAATTCAGTGCCATCGTTCCTGTTTCCAAGAAAGAGGGAAAATTATAGATAACCAGTCTATCTCATTACCGTTGCTAACCAAGGGTATGGAAATGAAGTCTAAGATGAGCTTTCTGCATTTGCAAGTTTCAGCAAACTTCTATAATAAATGACTGTACAACAAAACCACTAAATCCATCTCTTTTTTAATAGCTGCCTAGTTCAAATGTATTAACAGCTGATTGATTGATATAAATTTCTTAGACATGGTTCAACTATGCACCAAGGCAGATCACCTCAGTAAAAATGGCCTATGACTCTCTGAGATTTTCACACAATTCAGAAACTTGAAATAATTTAATCAAGATTCTGGTAATTTAAGCAAACAGTCAAAACAGAGGCACCAGGACTGAAGTAAAGCCAAACCTGGATTTCACGCATAACAAAATTCTGAAGTTAGAAAACATCCTCTAATATCTAGATTGCACTGCTCCACGGAAGCACGCAAGGTATTGCTTTAAAGCATCTTAACTCAGCACGGGAGCTTTCGGTTTTACCATGTCCTCACGTCCACGCCTCTGCCTTCACCACCACCTCTGAACGTGAAATGGCCTGTCCACAAAGCAGGGCGCGCACACTTGCCTGCCGCTTCCTAACAGGCCAAGACGAAAAACACAACCTTAAAATTCAAATTCTTCCCACTTTTACGGTATGTTCCTTTGGAACTGATTTCTAAATTCTTGTTCATCTTTTCCATTTTCAAATTCAAGTTCAATTAAGAGGTGCAGCCTGCAGAACTGAATCCCAGGAAGGCACTGGTGGGGCCCTGGGTCCCTGAAAACCTCCAGAGAATCCTGGTGATGCCCCAGGAAGCTCAGGTCAATTCAGTGCTGATTCCTGCTTGTTTGAGCAGGATGCCAGCAGCAGCAGGCAGACCTCCACAGGATCCCTCAGATCAGGAGGGAGCCCTGCTGGGGGCTCCCCGAGCCCCAGGACGGGAGGGCTTTCTTTCCCGAAGCCAGGGGTAGAAGCAGAGCGACCAGGCACGCCCGGCAGCACAGCACTGTGCACCCAGAGCACCAGCCCTCCCTTCAGGATTTTGTGGACTGCAAACAGCACACCCAGGCGGGGTCCACCAAGGCATCGCCAAGAGCAGCACCGTTTCCGGTCAAGGCGGCCGCAGTGGCACTCTCAAAGGAATGAAGAAGAGACACTCACACGTGAGTGTGCAGCTGGAAGTCTGCAGCCTTGTAGCCCAGGGCGAAATTATTCTGCGACAGTTTGGACTTGGCTGTGTCAAAACTCATCTGATAGCCAGCGAGCCAGCCTTCAAAGGCCAGCACAGCCCAGCCATAGATGGTTGGTCCAGAGAAATCGATGTCAACATTACTGCCAAGACTGAAACAATCCCGTTTGTAGGAGGCCTTCAACTTCCCACTCTTCTTCCTGTGAAAAAACCAACAAAATAAAAACAACGTGAGTCTCTACCACAGCCCAGCCCAGCCCAGGATCTGTGAAGACTATCCCCTGATTCCTGTATTATTTTGGAAGACTGCAGATAAGAGTATAAAGATGTTTCACAATCTTGCTAAATCATAAATGTATTTATTAGTCTATTCAAGTTCAAATGATAGTCTACTTCATCACTAATTTTAATCAAGACATGGGAAAAAGTATATGGAGCAATATCTTTTAGTGCCAAATTTATAATCTTGAGAAACGACATCTCTTTAAAGGTTTCCAAATGCCCAAATGTCACAAAACACCCATCTGCTGCTGAATTACTAATGTGTTGGAGAGAGAAGCACACTTGTTTGGAAAGACCAGAGAGAAAACACTCATTGGTTCTGAACAGCTCATAGCCTATTCCGAGGAGGCCCTTGTGAGAGCGGTCCTACAGATAAGGGGAGGATGCAGCAGGAAGCAGACAATGTATCGCTCCAGTGAACAGAAATGCCACTGTGTACTTCCCTGGCACCTTTCAGGTAACAGCAGCCCCTGCGAGGCAAATAGGAAGCAACACTAGGTCCAGGTGAGGGACGAGGACATGAAGCGGAGACCTTGGGCGATTAGCAGAAGCTGCGAAAGCAAGTCAGCAGCAGAATACCAACCAGAGTGACCCAGAGAGAGGACACTGCACTCTCTCCTTCACTAAAAGCTTACTTCTCAGAAAAACGTCACGTCCATACATTTTTAGAACATAATTTTTAAAATATCTCTGGTCTCAGACCCTTTTAGCTCTTCACATTTTCTATGATGCTTCTCTGTGGAACAGATTTATATATCTTGTACATCTTTTCCATTTCCAAATCCACATTTCATCCTGCCCCAGGGAGTCTTCCTCCATCTGTGCGACGTCCACCAGCCCCAGTGTTCCCAACAGCAACCTCCTCAGCCCGGTGCCTCCGAGCTTGTCACTGCAGCTCCCAGGTTCAAAAGCTCTCTATCCTTTCAGGTTTCAAAATCACTTCAGAAAAAAAGGGTTTGGATAATTACCCTGTGTTCGGTACAAATATGGTATCAAGAGTCAGTTTCAACCCTTCAGCCAACTGAAAAATAAAGATTTAAAATTAGCACATTGATAAATTTCCAATTTCTTTTCAACTCAAGAAACCAATTCTAAAATTTCCTCTAGTTCCATCTAACAAAGAGGAAAACATTATACGCAGTTATGTATCAGAGTATTACATTAGATATTAAATTATGCCCACATCCTTCCCTCCCCTGTCCTCTGGCTTCATCAAGATTTTGCTACCCAAAGACAGACTGAAGTTTAAAGGTCAAATCCTATTATAAAAAATAACATAAACTAGGACCTGATGCAAGGGGCTTAAGTGGAGAGCAAATGCCTTGAGAATGATTGGGGCAGGGAATGTATGGATGTGCTTTATACAATTGATGTATGTATATGTATGGATTGTGGTAAGAGTTGTATGAGTCCCTAATAAAATGTAAAAAAATTTAAAAAAATAACAAACTACAATACAAAAGCAATACAATTCTAATTCAACAGATTAATCTTGAAATTGATGTAATGGCATAACCCGACATTGAACAAGTCCTAAGTAATTTAAATTATACATGTGAATAAATTTTCTCTATATATTAATGTGAATATAGACACAACTCAAAAAATAATGCCCTGTACCCAGCAAACACTTGACAAATATCTCATAGAATTTCTCTTTAAAACCATCACAGAATTTTAGAAACAATTTTCTGTGGGGCCAATTTTACAATGATAGCGAAAGGAAACAATTTCGACGTGAGTAGTCTGGTCTACCCAGGGAAGGAAAGCTCAGCAGTGTTAACGACTATGTGAAATTGGTCAGAGAAAAGGTTCAAAGTGATAATCAGTGTACTCACAAACAAAGTCTTACTTTTTAAAAACCACAGTTCAGTCATACCAAAGAAGGATGTTATAACATCTCCCCCAGATTACACCTGGAGTCTGTTCCTCACAGAGTCTGTAAAATGTGCTTATGTAATCTACAAGTAATTGCTAGTGCGTTCTCTTACCTTATTCTCCAAAGAGATTTCCGTCCCTAGAGTATTGTCCGTGTTCCATTTCTGGGTGAAGGTAAGCCCGTAGCTGCAGACCTTATACTTGGTCTCAAGGTTGCCGGAAGCTTTTCCCGTATCGGTGTAAGCATGACCAGAAGTGGAAAATTCCTGGTGAGCAAAACAAACAAATCACCTTAAAATTAGCTCCTCAAAAAATTTAAAATCATTTCAGAACGTGGTGTTGGATGTGTCGATACAGTTTACTCTCCGCCGTGGCAGCCTGTTTGCTGCTTGCGTTCTCTCTTGGCAATCGAAATGAAGGGAGCGCTAGGATGGGTGACCTAACTTCGGCTCTTCCCACACTCCACCCCTCTCACTGACAGTTCACATTGCTTACACGCGCTCACTAAAGTGGGGACCCAAAGGCTCTCCTGTAAAAGAGAAAATAACTTCTTTTCTGAAAACAAATGCCTTTACTAGAAAGACAAAAATACTGAACCTTGAAGTTTACTTCTATGATCATGAGTTCTCGATCATACCTCTCAAGTCATTAAGTTTTAGGTCCATAAAAAAAATCCCTAAACACTGGGAATTCCAGCACACCCTGCCTCGCTTTTGCAGGGTCTCTAAGCCTGTCTGTGAAGCTGTCCGCATTGACAATTTCAGTAATGCGAAGTACCTGTCCGCTTTTCACAACAAAATGCAATGTGAATAGCTTCTCTCTCGTTTCCTCATCTCCCCCAGTCCACCTTTTAAGGTGCTGTTAGCAGTTGCTGCAAATACCTTCCTGGTGCCCTTCTCCCAGTGAGTGCCCTTTCAGTCACATGACCGCCAGCCACTTGAAACACATCTCCTTCTAGGGAGAAGCACACCGTCAACAGCTGTCACCGTCCGTCCAGGACTATGCAGACAAACACACTGTCTGATGGGTGCTGCTCCAACAGTAATGTAATACACCAACCCGGTTCTGTTTTGCTGTCTGTGATCTGAAGCCTCTCTCTAGCACCCTGTTCTCTAAGGCCTGGTCTACAAGACACGAAACAACTGGGACACTAGGATCTGTTTATCAACACCAAACAGAATGCTTTCCAACAGAATATCATGCTGCACATTTAGGGTAAGGCCTCAGTAAAAATGATAAAAACGTCATTTTTGACAGCTCACATGATTCTCAATGTGACACTTTCTGCTAGCAAACTCAACGACTCATTTACAGTCGCCACTCAAATCTTACCTTCACAAGCTTCACAACTACAGCAAATACAAACCTTCAGTTTGGGTGCTTTGGAAATTTTATGCATGAAATAAAGGTAACTTTATTCCTTATTAGCATTGTCATTTCTTAGCTTGAAGTTCTATAAAAACTCAGAAACACTAGAGATACAAATGTCAAAAAGAATGCCAGAATCGCTTCAGGTTGAACTCCCAGACTCCCACTTGCCTGGTTTTGTCTTGATTTTTATCAGAACAGCGTAAAATACATTTAACATGCATCTAACACTCATAGCTCTACAGTACATGCTAGCAAGCAACAAAACAACACAAAAGTATTAGTTAACTAAACCAAAACCAAACTCACTGCGACCAAGTTGATGCCAACTCACAGCTACCTTACAGGACAGGATGAACCTGTCTGTGGGGGTTTTTGAGTCTGTAACTCTTTACGGGTGTAGAAAGCCCCAAATGTCTCCCGTGGAGCAGCTGGTGGTTTTGAACTACTGACCTCACAGATCGTAGCACAACAAGTAACCATCATGCCACCAAACAGTGTACAATAAAAAATATCAAGATACAATTTAAGAAACTTGAAGCGTGGTGAAATCTATCTTAAATTGGTGCCAGAAACCAAAAGCAGTCATCAAAAGCAAGCACACAAAAATGCCTTTTTTTCTTACCATCTGAATGAATATTCCCAAACCGCAGCAGTGTGATAGGGAGATAAAATTTTAAATGATGACTTTTGGAACATGAGCTTAACAAATAGTGAAACTCCACATAAAATGATTATACACACTTCTATTTTAACAGCACTGCATATAAAATGTGCCATTCCTTGTGAGGATACACATTCCATGGCCACTGAGTCCACTGTGACTCACAGGGACACTATCGGACAGAGTCAAACTGTCACACCAGGTTTCTAAGTCTGTAAATCTTTACAGCAGCAGACAGCCTCACTTTTCTCCCTGGGAGTGACTGGTGGGTTTGAAATGCTTACCTTTGGTTTGCAACCAAGCGCTTTAACCACCACCTCACCGGGGTGCTGACGGAGGCGCTCTCTGGTCCACACATATTGACTATCCACTAGAGAAACTCAGGCAGTGAGCGACAATGACAAAGCACAGGCCTATCCATCTCTAATGAATGCTTTGAATAACATAAATAACGCAGCCAGTGAGAAGAAATTAATAGCCTGAGGTGGATGTAATGTTAATCTAATTGTTGAGATTTGTTGAATGAAAGATATGGGTAATGGCCCTTGAAAACTATGTCAACATATTCTTTACCATGTTAACTTCTACCACCTGGCCTCCCCAAATGACTTTATAAACATGAAAACACACACACACAAGGGGGGTGGGAGAAGAGGCGTGTATACCGAGGGCTCAAGTAGAAAGAAAATGGTTTGGAAATGTTTATGGAAACATATGTACAAATATACTTGATACAACTGATGCAGCTCTACGAGTCCCCAATAAAATGGCTTTAAAAAAAAGAAAAAACCACTATACTATAGGGGGAGCGCTGACATCAAGGAGTTCAAGAAGAGGATGCTTGAAACTGACTTGTGCTGCCATCTACAATACTGCTTGATGTGATTCAACTATGGAATGATATGTTATCTATATCACCTCCCAAAAGGCGGTTTTAGGGGGGAGGGAACCCAAAAATCTATACAACAATCTACATGCACTTTGCGACACTTTTATTTTTCTTTCAACTAATCATGCATGAAAGGTCAGCAACAAAAATCTATTAGTGTTTATAAAAGGGAATTAAAGCTTGCATGGATCTCAGACTATTTCCCTACGATAAGCTCCAACCCTTCAACCCTAAATGTCCCCTGAAATTGTAATGCCAAACAAAAGTTCAACTGAACTAGGGAAGACCGCTGGCGTGGGCAGTGAGTATGCTTGTACAGTGTCTTTATGGGAGCAGTGACAACGGCAGCTTGCAAGATTAGATAGGAACTACAGTGGGGCGGTGCGTTTCCGTGACCGACGGAGGGGCAACACAGAAAGGGAGGGTGGAGCACGTTACAGAGCTCAAAGAACATAATCAATGTCCCTGCGAAGTACATGTAAACATGCTGAACTCGTATATTATAAACCAAACCAAACTCTGCCCTTGAGTCAGTGCTGACTTGCAGCAGCCCCTGTGGGTTTCTGAGACTGCACTTTTACAGAAGTCAAAATCCCAGTCTTTGGAGCTGCTGGTGGTTTTGAGCTGTCGAGCATGTGGATCGCAGCCCAACATGAACCACACCACCACCAGGGCTTCTGGCTTAGCACATTATGATGGAAGCAAAATTTCTAGTGTGCATATGCGTGTCCATCAAAGTATACAGCTAGAGCATAGGTAAAAAGAGATATAATCTAGATCTTCCAGGAGTAAGACAAGAATACTCATAACGAACATGGTGGGGCCCCCAAGATTCAACCAATCTATGGGTTTAACTGGCTGAGCAGAGTTGCTAGTGAAATGTGAGCATTAGACAAATCTGCAGTGAAGACAGCACAACGTCACAAGTACTCCATTTCACATAATTAGCATGGGTGATGGTCTTGAAATCACATTCTTCAATTATGTTACATAGATTTAAAATTTTTTAAATATATATAGAATTTAAATATATATATTAGGTACTTACCACTCCACTACAAGACTTGGTTCTCAGGTCGATTTTGACCATGCCAAACCCTAGATACACACACACACACACAAACAAACAAACAAAATAATGTACAAAATATAACATACAGGCCAATCCTTACAACAAAAGAATTAAGAAAACAGTCCATGGCATCTTCCATATGGGAAATACATAGTATTCTTATTAGTTGAGAGTTCTTTATGAAATAGAATTATAATAACTTAAGTATAATTTTAAGCCCTGCAAAGTGAATAAACATTAACTTTAAAAGACGCTACTCCCTCAGGCACAATTAAGGGAGTAGCGATACCATGAGGGTGGGGGGGAAAGGGGACCAAGGGGGAACCGACGGCAACGTTCAATGTATCATGCCCCCAATCGAGGGGATGAACAAAAGAAACGTGGGTGAAGGGAGACAGCGGACAGTGTAAGATATGAAAATAACAATAATTTATAATTTATCAACGGTTCACGAGGGTGGGAGAATGGGGGAAGGAGGGAAAAAGAGAACCTGATACCAAAGGCTCAAGTAGAAAGAAAATGTTTTGAAAATGATGATGGCAACATACGTACATATATACTTGATCCCATTGATGTATGGAATGTGTATACTATACACACACACAATTCTAAGCATCAATATTACTTGAAGATATTATGCTAACATACATGTTTTAAATATATAATTAATATTATTGGATAAGAAAAAATCAAATATATTGAGCACAAAAATTAAGAACTTAAAGATTGAAGTTTTAAAAATGTATGTATTGGGGATCAATGACTACATTACTACAAACAGGTTCCAATGTTGTACCTCTACTCTCATTAAAAATACTACCACTATTTGGAAAGGAAAAAGAGTCCCCCGTGCTTTAACTGACCCCCAGGCCTAGCCAGAAGAGGCAAAGATACATTATAGACTTCTACTGTTTACCTTGCAGGTAACATTAAGTAAAGGGCTTCTCATGCTGCAGGGACTCCAGAGGAGCCTTGGGCACAACAGTTAAGTGCTCAGAAGCCATTCTGAATGCTGGCCATTCAGACTCAATGCAGCCACCCCACAGGACAAAGACCTGGCAATCTGTTCCGGTAAAGGTGACAGCCTAGAAAACCCTACTCGGCAGTTCTACTGCTTCATGGGGTGGCTGAGAGTCACATCAACACAACATCAACAAAGGACTCTACCTCTGAAAAGTTAAGCCCAATAACCTGCTGATGGTTATGGCCTCAAACCACCAATCCTAAGGCCCACTTACCATATCCTTTGTTGAAGACATCCTTGGCAGCCTTTCCAAGGTCACAGTAAGTCGGTGTGTTACACATAGCTTAGAAAGAATGCGGACAAAGGAATAGAGATAACTTTAGTTTCTATTCACCCACAGCAGTCCCACATTTCATTCTAAGAGAAGTACTATAGTTTTCTCTTTCTTTGCTCCTTAATGCCCAGAATAGAATGCAATCAAAGCTAAGTCTGTCCTTATAAAAGAACTTGCCTTGCTCTAACACTGGAGAACATTTTCCCAGGCAAGGTAACAGGCCATTCAAAGGCACCAATTCATCAATGCACACAGGTGGCCTTTCAAAGAAATGTTCTCACAGACTGAAGGAGATGTTGTATTACACGGAACTGCTTACTGTGAAAAACTAAGCAAAATTCACCTTAGCGGAAAAAACCTTTCTCAGACTGTGATAAAAGCCAAAGAGCAAGGAGGTCAATATTTTAAGAAACTTTAAGAATAAATAAATGCAAAACCCTTAGGCCAGTGGTTCTCAACCTTCCTCATGCCATGACCCTTTCTATACAGTTCCTCATGTTGTGGTGACCCCCCAGCCATAAAATTATTTTCGTCGCTACTTCATCACTGTCATTTTGCTGTTATGAATCGTCATGTAAATATCTGATATGCAGGATGTCTTTTCATTTTTATAAGTTGAACATAATTACAGCATAGTGATTCATCACAAAAACATTGTCATTATATATTGTGAAATATTTATTTCTAATGACAAATCAATGAAATGTTGTCTTGAAGCATGGTGTAGCATGGATAAGTCTTCCCACAGGGTACTCCTATGTGGGCCTATCTGCATGTGGGCGGACCTGCTTGGAGACGATAGAGGAGCGGTGTCTCGGTTCCTAAGATCACTGGAAATATGTGTTTTCTGATGGTCTTAGGTGACCCCTGTGAAAGGGTCATTCGACCCCCAAAGGGGTCCAGACCAGTGGTTGAGAACCGCTGCCTTAGGGTTAACATTTTTGGCTCTTTCAGAATTTGGTTCTTAAAAGTTACCAAATGAATTGAAATGTATTTCATCCAAAATTTGCCATCTCTCAAAGCTCTTTTTAAAGTGAAGTCTTGTAATCATACCTATTAACCAGAAATGTGATTCTGGCTACAAAATCTGTTTACCAATAACTGATGTAAATGACAAAGCTTCACAAATTCAAGGTGCCTTGATTTTCATTTTGTCTACTATTTTAATCAGTCTCCCTACTGCCAATAGATCCTCTAATCAAATTCTCAGAAGGTATCAACTTTTCAGGAACCCAAGTGGGTTCCACGTTGAGCCCCTCTAACTACAAGGTCAGTGATTCAAAACCACCAGCTGCTCTTGAAGGGAGGTTTTCTGTTCCTTTGAGGACCGACAGTCCCAGAGACCCACCCGGACAGATCTTTATCCTACAGGGTCACTATGAGTCGGACTCAACTGGATGGCAGTGCTTGTCTGGGTTGTTGTTTTGGTTTTTGGTGGCTGGGCTCTCAATGGTTCGAATGCACCAACCACTCGGGGAGAGAAAGACGTGGCACTGTTTCTGTCCAGATGTGCCGGTTCGCAGAGTCGATGGAGCAGTTCTACTCTGTCCTACAGGAGTGCTGAGTCAGAACGGCAACAGCAACTGGCTTCAGAGCATAGCAACCATTTACCATCTTTGTAGAGTAGAAAATCTTTTCCGGCAACAAGTTGTTGCCTTTATCATGCATACTCCAAAGCCATGTACAATGACAGAACCACCTCAAGTGTTTAGTCCCGTTCCTGTACCTTAAATAGGGCGACACCAGGTAACCTTTGCAATTCCTATGCTTCAACTATCTACACATGCAAGCCAGTATTTGTTTACATTTAGCCTACCACTGGATCTGGTCTTCTGCTTGAACAATCATAGCTGAACATGACATACCCTTGAGTAAGCATGTCTCAACTGTGAATTTATTTATAATGTGTCCTTTCACCTATATCTGTGCAAGGAAGGCAGCGATGACACTGAGTTAGGAAGAGTTTACACATTTAACATAAACGTGCCGACTCATAAAATCATTAGACTTTGCTCTCAAGTTACAGGGTTTCAGAGTTCACATCTGAGTCTCTATTTTACCATTCAAGCCCTTTATGCACCAGTGATCAGTCGAGACTTTTGATATGTGTACATTTCCAACTTGATATTTTTTAAGACCGCCAATTTGGAAGGTAAGTAAAGATAAGCAGGCTCTGCACATTCAAATAGAAATGGTGACGGCCTGACATTCTGTTTCTTCTTCAACTGCCAAGACGGAAGAACACTAAAACCATATGAACCAACAAAAAAGAGACATTTAAATGTTCAGAAGAACTCCTGTAGACATTGAGGACCCAGTCACCATCTTTGTAGGATTCTGCGTGGCTATTTTTCAAAACCACTGCCAGATACTTTGCAAAAGCCGCATAGCTGGTTCAGTTTACCAACTGATCTCAATTCTGCCTATTTTAAGATTACTTTGTCAGGCCCAGGATACCCATGGAATATGCATTGCTGGTATGATCCAGCAAAAACCGGGAAGGCTTCATGTTGCCGGCAGGTCGAGTATGGTTACATGCTTCTATTAGCTTCACAAATGCACGTATTGTCTGGAGACAACGCACAATGTGCGGATGCTGCCACAGATGCAGTCGGAGGGGGGGATGTCAAAGACCTGAGGTAATGCTGCCTTACACAATAACCAACTTGACAGCACGGGCCGCTTTTGTTCCTCGTCTCGGCTGTTTAAATGGCAAGTACCGCATCCCTTTGGGCCGCCAGAGTGGAGGCGCCCCCGGCCTCGGAGAGCAATTCCCAGGCGGCAGCTGGAACCCGGGGCGTAGGTTTGAGGTTCGACTTCCCTAGAAATCCATCCTTCCAGCGTCCCGCCCGGCCCCCGGGGCTTGGAGGGCGGTCGAGGCTCCGCGCTCGCAGCTCCCCGTCGGCCCGCTAGGACCCATCCCCGGACGCGACCAGCGGAGCACGGTCCCTCACCGCGGCCAGCGCCCCCTCCGCCCGGCTGCCTGGCCAGCCCGCGCCGCTCTCGCGCCCCGTTAGGCTGCTGCCCCTCCCGAGCCCTCCGTTAGGTCCGTCTCTCGTCGGGCCCCCTGCTCCGCCGCCCCCCGCCGCGGCCCGGGCCCCCCGCCCGTCGCGCCGACCCGCGGCCTCGGCTCCGCTCACCTCCGACCAGAGGGCCCGTCCCCGCTCGGCCAGGGCAACGCTGAAGGTCTTCTTCAAACCAACGCCGCCCGCGCCTGCGCGACCGCACTCCCCCCGCGGCGCCTGCGCGCCCCCCTCCTCCCACCGCGCGTTGGCGCCGTCGCGGCCCGCCGGCCGGGTTCGCGCGAGCCCGGTCTGGGCGGCGGAGACGAACAGCTCCGGGGAACCAACACCTCCAACTGCCTGGCTCCGTAGGAGCGCATGCGCAGGAGGGCCCGGCGCGCAGGTGGCTGGGGGGCGAGCGGGGCGGGGCCGGGGGCGAGCGGGCGGGGCCGGGGGCGGGGTCGTGAGGGGCTGCTGACGTCTATTAGCCAGGACGGGGAGCGCACTTTGTCCCGGGAAGGGGCTCCTCCTCTCGCGAGAACGCCCGGAAGCGCCTAGGTAACCGGTACCGTAGTAGGGACCACGGGGAGGGCGGATGGAGGAGACGGACGGACGCTGCGTTCCACCAAGCCGGGGCCAGACTGTCTTTATTCGGGTTGGTTACCTCCGCAGATCTTTTCGGCAGCGTCATCGCAGACGGACTGGGATCCGGGAAAAGCATCGCATCTTAAGGACGAGAAAGCATAGGTGCTGAGGGAATCAGTGATTTCTTCACATCACATAGATGGAGGAAGATTACAATTCAAGGTGGGATGGGTGAGCGCTGAGAATGAAGCGCTGTCCAGCCCTTCGCCATCGTGATCGCTGCTGTTTGAGTTCGTTGTTAGGGCCATTGTGTCAGGCCCTCTGTTTGAGGGTGTACCTTTCTGCGCGACACCTTATCTAGGGATTGATTGTTCCTTCCTGAGACAAGGCACTCCACCCTCGTTGCTGGGAAGCATTCCGGCTGCGCTCTTCAATGGAAATGTGTTCACGCTTCTGACAGTCCGTGGTATAGTCAGCATTTTTCACCAACACCATAAAAGTAAATTTGTAAAAAAGTATTTAAGCAGTAATTTGGAGACAATTGTGGATCTTTAAGGAGCACTGGTGGTGCAGTGGGATGCACAGTGGGGCTGCTAACCAGAAGGTTGGTGGCTCAAGGCCAGAAACCACTCCTCAGGGAAAAAGATGAGGCTGTCTGCTTCCAAACAGACGTACTCTCTCAGAAACCCTGCGGAGCTTGACCCTGTGAGAATCTTGATGGCAGTGGACGAGGGAGGAGATTTGAATACACAGACCAGATCAGTACTACGGTTACAATGCGAAGTTTCCTAAAGATAATTGTATTTTGACTTTGTGGAAGTATTGTTAGGAGCTGCATACTGAAATTACTAAATGTTTAGTAATACACTTTTTAGCATGAGTTTGCAATTAATGGTTCAAAAGAAGCAAGTGAAAGCAGGCAACGTGACAGCTGGTGAAGCTAGTGATCGAACTGTGGAATGATAGGATATCTGTATTAGCTCCCAATGAAATGGTTCTGGAGAAAAACTCAATTGAAAAATCCCCCCAAAATTGGCAGCGCTAGGTGAGCAATGGAGAAGTGTTTGCTGTGGGAAGAGCCCTGGTGCTGGAGTGGGCGGCTCCGCATTGAGCTGCTAACCACACGCTCGGCAGTCCGAGCTCACCAACCACTCCACAGGCACAGGGTAAGCTGTATGCTCCCCTTAGATTTACACCCCAAGGGGCAGTTTTGCTCTCTCCTATAGCTTCTCTGGGAATCAGAATTGACTGGACGACAGTGCGGTTTTCTTTTAATGTTTTGTTTTTCTATGCTATTTATGGGACTTTTCAGTTTCAAAGTAAAAAGGTGAGGAGAAAAAAATAACATACACACTGAATTCTGAGGTTCAAGCCCCAACCAGGTTGCTACTTAAGTCAACAGGTGGATGTGATGTGCCTGCTTCGTGTTAAGACATTTCAAAATGATCAGGTAAAAAAAGATGAATGTCCCCAAGGGACTCATCATCTAAGACTTGGACAAATAACTGCTGCACGAAGCGAAATATGATCAATGCCATAAGCAAAGCTGAGACAACTAATGGGCGAAATAAAGTGAGCGCTAGAGTCAAAAGAGGCTGAGTTAGTGCCGTAGCTCTGCCAACTCGGTTTGGGCAAGCATCTCAACCGCTCTGTGCCTCCATTTCCTCAAGAGAGGAGCAACTAAGTAATGTATACGTGCGAGGATTACAATGAGTTGCAAATGAAATCATGTATCCATAGCACATAATCTACCCAGCATGTGAAAATTAGTCATTAGTTAATAAAGCTGATGAAAATGAACATGAGATTTAGAACTATAGAGGCTGAGCTGTATGTTTGCTAATGTACAGAGTTAATTCTCAGAAGACCTGTTCATCAGAGCCACAATGTCTGCCTGTACTTTGGCTCAGACCGTGTTAGGCTGGGTTTTCTAGAGAAGCAAAGCCACTGGTACATATATATGCCACATACATACTTACATATATGTATGTATGAATATAATAAATTCAATTCCTATCAAGAAAGTGGCTCACCCATTTGTAGAAGTGGGTAAGCCCTTTCTAGTTCAAGTTCGTGGGTCAGATATTAAGGAAGCAGGTAGATAAACAGGAAGAACGGCTGGTGTAGTCAAAAGGTGCATAAATCCAAGGTTGGAAGGTCAGATGGTTTAAGTCTAAAGAACCAGAGTTTGACGAACTAGATGCAGGATACAGATCAGAAAGAAAAACTCTCCACAGAGTCTCCGTATAAAGCACGCAGGAATCATCATGAGGCTGTGACTTGAGGAGGGGTTCGCGCTGTCCCACAATCTTCCTACCACTGGGGCGGCTGCTCGCAGCAGAGCCTCATGGAGTTGGTTACAGGATGTCAGAGCACATGAGAGAGGCCTCACCTGCCAAACTACTAAGAATCCCAGCCCGGCCAAGCTGACACAAAACCAAACTATTCCACAGACCTAGCCTTTGTTGGCGTGAAAACCTAAAAATAGCACTTGGAGGAGCCATTTAGCAACATTCTTTCCTTCTGTGGCCAAAGTTCTGTTTTCTGAAAACACTTACCAACCTTAGTCCAGATCATCCACAGAGACCTGCGCTCCTTCACAACACCTGGAACAAGAAGACGATAAAAGAAACAAGAATACCAGAATTGCTACCGAATGAAGTCTTTCCTTGCTCCCCGGCCCCCCAGTTTAGCTGGCTGTAGATTAAACAGTCAATGACCATGTCCAGACTTTGATGTAAGCCACTCAAAAACTACTCCAGAAATGGTACAATGCTATTAAACAGCAACAACAAAAAGTTTGGCAGTTCCTCAAAAAATTAAACATAGAATCCCCATAATCTGCAAACCTACTTACTCCTAGCAAGTTGATTCTGACTCTTAGTTACCTTATAGGCCAGTAGGACTTCCCCATCTGCTCTCTGAGGTGTTTAATCTTTCTCTCTGAGGAGCAGGTGGTGGATTTGAACCTCCCACATTGCAGTTAGCAGTCCAGGACGTAACCCACTGAGCCACTTCCACTCTAGTTATATAGCCAAGAGAATCAAAAGCAAGAACAGAGACACATGTACCCCATGTTCCTTTCAGCACAGTCATCACAGCTAAAGGAGGGAAACCACCAGATGCTCATCAGTGGATGGGTGGGTAACCAAAGAATGTGCGCACCTGTACAAACGAGTATCACGTGAAGATCTGATGCAGGCTACATCAAGGAGAAACCTTGAAAACTTCATGTTGAGTGCAAGAAGTCAGACACCACAGGGAAGATACAGTAAGAGCCCACACAGGAAGCATCCAGCATAAGCACGGGTCCAGAATTCAGTTCATCAGTGGTTCCCTGGAAAGGGGGGTGAGGGGTCAGGGTGGGCGAACTCAAAACATAAGGGACTGTGGGCTAAGGGTAAATGGGAAAGTTTAGAAGCACTTGAAGATGATTGCACCACATGAGGAACACAATGCCATGAATTGTACATGTGAAGAGTGCTGAAATGGCAATGTTTTGTTACATGTGTATTCCACACACAGGAAACAGGAGGAAATAGACTAATAAAACTGCATTGCGTGGGAGAACCCAGCTAGTTCTTGGAAGCCCCTACCTACCCCCCCTTACCAGTATCCATACTCTTGGCAAGTGTAGAAAAGACCCCTCAGTCCCAACTGTACTAACGCAGTGCCCTCCTATAACATGCTCAATATCATGGAGCAGAGAAAAGGCTTGAAATGCCTTCATTGGAGAGTGGTTTGCTCTGCCCATACTGTTTACAAGACCCCATGTCCAGAGTGGAGGTATGAGCTCACCCCAAATCACCACTTCCGTGTGGGTCCAGAGGCCCAGGGCAAGCCTCCTGAGTAGGTTCCCAGTGCAGGCTACTCTCGAGTCCAGACTTGGAGATCTGCCTACATTCTCTTTTTAAGTGACAATATCACAAGATTAGTATACTTTCACCCAGAAATGAAGTTGTGGGGGGGGCACACTGAGAAGAAAGGCCCCATTGTGAAGATATGGAAATTCTACTGCATATGTACTAATAGTATATGATTTTCAAACCAGAAGCTATTTCATTCAGAAAAGGGGACCACTTGTTTTTCAAGGCCAAAGCCCCCCAAACTCTGATGAGGGATACGGATGCTCTAGCTGCTAAGCTGCTCACGCATCTTTGAAGAGAAGGGGACAGCAAGCCAATTTATGGAGCCTTCTCTAGAGGCAGCCGAGCACAGGGACCCAAAGGACAGAAGACCCAGCTATGCCGGGAGGCCTCTGAGGCCTCTCACGGGAAGTGATGCTCAGGATGCTTCAGGTAGCTGTAGAGAGTGGCTTCTAGAACAGAGGGATAGGGAGATCACAGACATCATGCTTTTCATCCTAGATTTCCAAGTCTAGGAACTCCTTCTAGGCAATCATCGTAGATTCGTTCAAAGACTTAACTGAAACAGCATGAACGGTTTGTATCAGCGAAAGAGGTAACAGTAAGCTAAATGGCCAATACAGAGGCAGTTGTAACCCACCCATATTCTACAGCCATGAAAAGTGTTCTTTTAATTTTTGATGTGCTATAATAACAACCACCAACCCACGGAGTGTATTCCCACTCACAGCAATCTCCTGGACAGAGAACTGCTCCTGAGGGTTACAAGGGTATAAGTCTTTACGGGAACAGAACACGACATCATTCTCTCACACAGCCGGCTGGCGGGTTGGAACTGCTGAAGCTGCGGGCAGCAGCCCAGTGTGTAACCAACTACACCACCGGGCCTCCTTGCTCTGGGGATAGATCTCGTATTTAAGGAAAGAGAGAAACAAAACGCAAGACAAAAGTATACCTGCAGTGTAATTCCAATCGTGTACATATGTGTTGTAATGCTACTAAGAAAAAAGCCTAGGGAGTAGTAAATATAGCAGCAATGTATACCTCTGATGAAGAGACAGACAGAGGGGTGGATGAAGCAGGTACCCAGGGATAAAGATTTCACTTTAGTCATCATGATTCTGGGGTTGGTGATAGAGTAATGGTAGTGTAGAATAAGTGCTATCTGTACACACCTGCAGACAGAACTGGGATGTTTCTTACTAAGGTTTGGCCCTGACTGTCCCTGCCGAGTGACTCTCACTGTCTGTGACATTTATGTTTTCACACTTTCCCAATTTTTCCAAAATTTCTAAAATGCAAGTATTTCTTTTATAACTGGAAAAATGACGCTTACTTTCATAAGACGGGGAAGTACGTAGCTGATGAGCTCAGGAGTGCTATTCTGTGGGGACTTTCCACCAGAAGGTGGGAAAGGGTGGTGTCCTGGTAGATGAGGAGTTTGCTGGGGGCCTCGGCATGCTCACTCCACTGTGAACCACACGGGGGAGCAAGGGAATAAGGCAACACCCCACTGCAGCCGTGCACAGGCCACACTTCACGATCCTGTAGGACAGAGAAGGACAGTGTTCCCGGGGGGGTTCCGATGCCCCAAGGGGAAATTATCACAGGGCTATAATTGTGAGGACTTAACAGAATTTTATTCTGAACATGGGACAAAGAGAAAGGAGAGGTGGAAACGGACTGACTCCCCCTCCCCGCCAGGCTCAGTCTGACGGAATCCAAAAAGGCATCTAGGTAGTGGTTTTGATAAGAGATGAGACCGAGACAATGATTTCTGAGACGCTTTAAAGGTCTTCGGATAGAAAGCAACAGCAACGAGAGAGAGAGTTTGCTGAGAGCATGCTGGCATCACAGTCCCGTGTCTGCTGTTGGGCAGGCAGTGAGGGCATCCTTGCCATGGCCATCTCTGTGGACCAAACCAAGCCCCCTAGGGCTGGGCAGTGCACTGACAGCAGCTGGACAGGGCCTCCCTGCTGTAACAATCCCTGCACTGCTCCTGCTCTCTGGAATGGACTGATTTGCTATGGCTTTTCTTATTGTTAAAATCCGCTGTAGGTCAAAATGTTCTTATGTGCAATAAATGCAAATTGTTCGAACGAAATAAACAGCAAGTTTTGCAAAACCATGGTCAAAGGCTTTAGGATAAAAACAGCCTGGCGGGTCCCTGGGTTGGTCCGTCTGGCCAGCACAGGGGCGGTTAAAGGAGACGGCTCTCTGCTCTCTGCCGGTCTTGGTGTTGAGTGGGGAGCTTCCCTAAGTGTACCCTTATTCCTTGGCATATGTTCCCCCTCCACCTGCCTGCTTGTCTAGGGTCCAATCTATTCAGCGGGCCTTTCCTGTGAGTAACCTGCTCCTACCTGCCTTATGGGAGTACCAAGGACACTGCTACTGGCCTTTCCGGTCACCCGGGCAGCTTGGTGGTCAGACAGTGTGCGATCCTCAAGGTGGCCTTTGGACTTGTCTTGTTCTAGTGAATGCATCAACCTGCTCACTTGCATGTCCGTTCTCTGCTGAAATGGCCCTCACACGAACCTTGTGCAACGGGCATTGGCGTGTCCATTGGTTATGGGGAGGAGGCTCAGAGTTTCCAGCCTCTCCACCCCCTGGTTCTTGGACCTGCTTGCATGAAAGATTTCAGACGAGGGACAAAATTCAGACCAGAGTTAGAGAAAAGATTTGGAAAGAAGTGAGTTTATTGGAGGAGGTATTGTGGGGAAAAGTCCAAAGGGCACTTACTCACTAAATATAGCTCACTGCCATTGAGTCAATTCCACAGTGACCCTATAGGGCAGGGTAAAACTGCCCTGATGGATTTCCGCGACTGGAACTAGGAGTACAAGCCTCCTCTTCCCCCTTCGGTGTGGCTGGTGGTTTCTAACTGCTAGCCTCATGGTTAGCAGCCCAAACCATAGCACACCAGGGTTCCCTCAAAGGCCCCTTTGATGAGGAGGAGGATGTCACCTAGTTCTGATCCAAAGGCCATTCTGCACCACAGGACGAAACACTGCCCAGTCCTGCCCCGTCCTCGCACCTGCTCCCAAGCCCGGAGGCGCAGCGTCCATCCGTCTGTGCGGTTTCTCGAGTGGCTAATAACTTCGTTCTTGGCTTCGCACGAGAAAGAACTCACACTGACAGAGCCCGTTTGTCATCCAAGTGCATTTTTATGAAGGACGGGAGAAGTCACAGGTTTTACAGTCTCAGAAGAGTCCACGCTATTTCAGGGACGTGTGTCAAGCCGTGTGGAAGCCTTGCTGAGACTCACCTCTGGACATAAGCAACCTCGTGGAACAGCGCACCCATACCCTTTCACTGTCTCTGGTCCCCTGCATGGGTAAGGAACTGAGTCTCAGCTGCCCTGCACCATCCTTTGTGCTGGAGAGGTAAGGGTGCAGAAATGGTTCTCCACTTCTCCTTTGTGTTACAATTTCTGCCGGACTCCTGCCGTCACCACCCCTGCGCCCTTGGCCAGCGTCTGTCTACCTAACACGTTTTACAGGAAAGGAAGCTGAGGTGCAGAAAGTAATTTGCCCAAGGCCACGTAGCTGGGGCAAGTGGCTCTCATTCACTGCCATGGAGTCAGTGCGGACCCATAGCGATCATACAGCACAGGGCAGAACTGCCCATTTGAGTTTCTGAAACTGTAGCTCTTTATGGGAGTAGAAAGCCTCGCTTTTCCCCTGTGGCTGGTGGTTTCCAACGGCTGACCTTGCAGATTGATGCTCAATGCTTAATCACTGTGCCACCAGGCTTCTTGGGCTTTCTGACATCTCCCTCTTACTTGCCCCCATCTCTTAGCTTAGCTACCACCACCCCCCAGGCTGTACCCCCTGAGGGCATTCACCAAGAGGGCCCCATCATGTAGGCATGGGTGCTGCTAACCTTTCGGTCTCAACCTTGACCCTGAAAATAGTTAAAACCTTCCTCCTCAGGAGTGGCTGGTGGTTTTGAACCACTGACCTTGTAGCCTGATGGTTAAGGAAACACTCCATTTGCCCCAGGTTTCAGAGATAGACCTATGGCCTTCTTCCTTCTGGTTCTTACTCCCCGGGAGCTTTCCCCAAGTTCTTGGTAGCATCCTGAACATGACGGTGAGTTGCAGCTAACCCTGGGTATGGGGGAATACTTGCTAAAGTCAGATTCTAAATTGTGTTTTAGAGCTTAGGTTCTGAGCACCCGGGCTTGCAAAAGAGTATGGATGGCAGTGACGGCCCCAAATCCATTTTCAGAGCTCCCACATAAATGTAGCCTCCTGTGAATGTGTTCTGATCGTTAACCAAGGATACAGACCAGCGGTTCTCCACCTGTGGGTGGCGACCCCTTTGGGGGTCAAACGACCTTTCACAGCAGTATTCATAGCAGTAGCAAAATTACAGTTATGAAGTAGCAGTGGAAATAATTTCATGGTCGGGGGTCACCACAACTGTATTGAAGGGTGGCGGCATTAGGAAGGTGGAGAACACTGATGTCGACCATTGTTCCCTCAGGCAGGCGCCTTGGTTGTGCATTGCCTCAACCCTTCTCTGGCCAGCCCAGCGAGGGGCAGGCTCTCTCTTAGGGGCTTGTCTAGGTGTGTCCTTGAGAGAGGTTACCTCAACGTGCTAAGGATGCTTGTGTGGGGTGGGGGTGGGGGTGGCATAGTCATGATCACGCTCTCTCAGTTTGGCCCTGACCACCTTGGTCGAAGGCCCTGGGCCAAGCTCATAAGCCCTTCTAGCTAACAATATACAAGTCCCAGTCAGGGTGCATCCCTGCTCCTGCCGCCGCACCTGTCACGGTGATGTATTGAGCTCCCGCCAATCAAGCTCTGTGACAGTGTCCTTTGCCCACCCGACTTGGCGTCTCAGTGAACCATGGGACGCCAGTTCAACCTCGTGCTGGTGGTCTCCCTCGTCCAGACGACGGCTGTGTCTCCGTGTGGTCTTTGTCGCTTTTAAAACTCACTGTTCTCTTTAAATTATAGTCAGGATGGAGTCTTTTTTGTATCCTAAAATAGTCGAATGTCAAAAAGCCATCGATTTTTGCAAGTCATCTCCACAGGAAAACCAAGTTTGTCAGTGGACTGCACGTACTTAGGTTTATGAAGTGAGGAGGCTTGACAACTGACACAACCTTCCCAGGAGCCCCATGTCAACCACTTCCCTGTGAATCACTGGAATCCCATTTACCTGAAGGTGAATGATTTCGGGCAAAACAGGAGTGACCCCAAGCATGACGGGGCTTTTCCCGAGGGAGGCTGCATCCACAAAGAGCTTTCTTTGGCCAAAGTCCTGAGGAGGCTTGACACACGTTGAGGAGGAAGGAGCCTGGTAGCAGGAAACCCAGGTCACAGCCCGTGAGTCACAACGCTCAGGGAAAGCCGAGTAACCAGAATAGGGACTCAGCCTGCACGGGGGTGGAGGGACTGTGGGGATTTTAACAACAGGGAGGCTATTTCTGGGTCCCTTTCATGGAGGATGCTAGGACTAAATCAGCTGAAAGGCTCAAAGCACTTCACACCCTAAGATTGTTGTCGGCTGCCTGGGAGTCACCCTGGGTTCATGGAAACCTCATAGATGGACGGCGGAACAAACGCCACCTGGGCCTACACTGGCCCCGTGGTGGCTGCCAAGGGACCCTCATGATCCTGCAGGATGTCACTGCATGGCCTTTGGAAGCGATCTTCAGGCTTTTTCTTCCCCGCCCAGTGTCCTCACCCTTCAGAGCAACAAGTAACAGCTGGGTGGTGCCCGCACCTTGACTGAACCAAGACTGGATCTCCTCCATGGAAAACGGAAATTCTATCCCGGGACATCAGACTCCTAGGATTAACAAGCAAACAGGAAAACCTCCCTACTGACAGCGGACAGTGTAAGATATGAAAATGATAATAATAATATATAATTTATCAAGGATTCACGAACGTGGAAGGGGGAGAGGGAGGGAATGAAAGAGCAGCTGATACCAATTCAATCTCAAGTAGAAAGAAAATATCTGGAAAATGATGATGCAATTGATGTCTGGATTGGGATGCGAGCTGGAAGAGCCCCAGTAACATGATTAACGAAAAGAAAAACCTCCCTCCCGTGGAGTCCATGCTGACCCCAGCTGACCTCTAGGTAAATGCTGACCTGCCCTTGTGGGTTTCTGAGACTGAAACACTAGGGGAATAAAAAGCCATGTCTGGTCTCTTATGGAGCAGCTAATGCTTTCGAACTGCTGACCTTGTGGTTAGCAACCCAATGTGTAACCACTCTGCCACCTGGGCTTTAACACACACACACACACACACACACACACACACACACACACTACTGGAGACAGAATCCGACCCATTTTTTTAGGTTTCTGTCCTCCTGATCCCTCCGCCTCCCTGGCAACAGTGTGAACATACTTAATGCCCCTCACTAAATTATTCACTTTAATTTTCTGTTACGTGAAATGTGCCTCAATAAAACGATTATAAAAAATAGTAGAGAACCAAACCGCGGGACCTCTGTGCACCATGACTCGCCGTTCTTCCTCAGGGAGAAGTCCCCAGAGCTGCTGTGCAGGGGAAAGACGGGCTTTCTCCTCCTGAAAGAGTCAGAGTCTCAGACACCGCAGGGGTCACTCGGTCTACCTGGACCTGCAGGGTGACCGTGAGTTGGTGTGGACTCCATGGCAGTGCGTGGAACTTGGGTCAAATGTTGAAAGGGTCCCAGAATGCTACCTCAGGCTGCCCGAGGAGCAGAAACATAATTATCATTCAGTTTGTAAAAACACACTAACAGCACGCACCCAAATGTCACACACAGGAGTTCTGCCGGGCGGGCACACAGTGGTCCGGTGAAAAGATACCACCTAGGGACAGTGAAATCTCGACCCCTGTCCACCACACCCACACAGGGCCACTTCTCACCATGCGGAGTCCTCCGGGGACCCCATGAAGACGACCGCTGTGCTCCTCCCGCAACCAGGGGAGCGTTCCTTGCCTGGGGTGCTGTGCAGCCCACGGGTGGCCGGAAGCGCCTGGCGGAGAGGCTGGCGAAGGCTCCTGTGGAATGGGGTCTGGTGGATGAGGCATTTAGGATTTCTCACATCCCAAATAACAGTATCTAATTTTTATAGGAGAAGGCTGGAAGAGGCTGGCCCTCCTCCCAGCCGGTCGCCCTAGATGGAGTCAGTGCACTCGCTGGATTTTGCTGCTAAAAAAGGAGGGTCTCCGGACCACCGTGTTTGCACAGCTCCCAAGGGACCCCAGTCCCACAGGCTGCGGGGGTCAGGGCTCCCTGGGCTGGGAAGCGGGGCAGCCAGCCCAGCCCTCCACCTAGACTCCCTGAAAACAAATCTGAGGGGGCCCTGAAGATCACGAGGGACTGAGGCCCAGAGCTGATGAGGCCTGTACGAGACCACCCAACGAATGCAAGAAGCTAGAGCCCAGTGTTGCTGGTTCCCAGCCCCGGTTGGCTCTGATGTTGCCCCGAGCGGTCCATGACAAGCTGACAAGCTCCTCGGTCAGCCGGTGCCCCTGGCGTCCTCTACCTTCTGACCTCAGGTAACCAGCTGGTAGCGTTGACATCAAGCCTGTGGCTACATCCTGCGATCTTTGTCTGCTCCCATCAACGGGCCCCTTCTCATCTTTTATTCTACATTTCCTCTGAGATCCTGCCAAACACTTTGTTTCAGTCACTTTGATTTTTTTCTTTTTAGAAAGGCAAAATTGATAGGAAGTCAAACTGTAACCAGAAGCCATAACAAATAAAAATTTCCATTCCTGAGTGACTATCAATCATGGCTTCTGACACGCTGCCTTTGACGTGAACTGCAGCGGCTGTAATTCTGGAAGGTACAGGTGTCAGCTCTAGACACAAGGCTGCGGTTCTGACCGGGGCTTGAATCCCCGGGGAGAGCCCAGGCACGCCCCTGGGGTGGCATGGAAGCCTTTTGAAATTTCCCCTAAAGACTTTTCATCTCCCTGAGGCTCAGGCTGGCCGGGTCTCCCTCTGCACGGAGAGGCTCACATGACACTTCCACTGGGCATTAACGTTGCAGCAACATCTTGGCCAGAACTGCTCGCTCGTGGGGCTCCCTTTGTTCTGCAGGTAAAGGTGTCTGTTCCCTGGGTGATGCGCACGCTTAATGTGCTCAGCTGCTAGCTGCAGGGCTTAAGTGAGGGCTTAAGCCCACCCTGAGCTCCCCGGCAAAAGGACAGGCAATGTGCTTCTGACACACACGGGCAGTCACCGTGGGTGAGGTTGGTTTGGCGGCAGGGGTAGTGTCCCTTGAGGCATGACCGTCACAGCTCCAGGTCCCATTCCAGGGCGGTGGTTTGGATGGGTTCTGCGGGTACTCTTCTGTGGCAGACTATGTTGGCACTCCGTGGCAGAGAAAACGCCTCTCATACAGCGGCACTTACAAACCTTAACCCCCTCCCTGTCGCCGTCCTACCCTGACCCCCATCTCTAATGCACAAGCAATGGAGAGGCAGGGCTTTGGGAGGAAATGTCCCAGTGCCGTCTCCTTTCTGTTGCCATCCTAGCCAGCAAACCCTGGGGCTATGAATGGTTAGGCAGCCTTGGCCGAGTGGAAACTGTACCAAAGTCATTTTGCACAGAAAACTCCTACAGCTACGTTCCTCAAAATTGCCTTGACTCTTTTTGAGAGGGGCAAACGGGTTGCATTGCAAAATGAGGCCTCAGGTAAGGGGATCTTTTTCTTCGATGAGTTGTCCCAAACAAGCCTCTCTTGAGAGATTGCCATGTGTGGTCATGCATTATGCTACAGTTCATGTGATGGTGGAATGTTCTGGCCTGAAGCTGGGTGAGAAGGTGACATTGCGAATGCTAGTTCCTGAGCTGGACACATTGCATTTCACACTGACATTCTTGGTCCTCAAAATATAGTCATTATGGGGTAGGGATTGCCAATTGTGTGGTTTCTTCCACATCCACTTATTCGCCGTGTGAAAATGTATGGACTTAAAGCTTGTTCCAGTACTCAAAGCACGGGGATAGCCATGGCCCTGCCCCCATAGAGTTTATAATCTAATTGTAGAGATCAAGAAGTTGATCATTTGATTTGAGTTTAATAGGTACATGGCAGGCGGGGGCCAAAGGAAACCCGCCTGCTGTTTAGTCCACCCTCCTTCAGTGGAAAGAGAGATAGAGACAGAGACAGAGAGAGAGAGCTTCTCAGTCTGGTGCCGGTGTGTCAACATCCACTCTCCTCTGTTGTCGCTGGGACGCTAATTTGATAGCCCCATGGGAGAAACTGTGGTTGATTAGATATCTCAATATGCAATACACACACAGAAGGACAAATATGAGATAAGCCTCGTTATATAAACTATCTGAATAAACAAATGTGTGCTGTTGCTAGATACTGTGTGAGCCCAGGTGGACTAGAGAAACAAGTCCCGGGAGACTCATGTGTGTAAGAGAGAGCTGTATGTCAAAGAGCAATTGTACATTAAGAAAACATCCCAGCCCAGTCCAGATCAAGGCCATAAGTTCGATATTAGCACTTATGTCCAATATCAGTCTATAAATTCCCATTCAGACTCACGCAACACATGCAATGATGCTGAGTGTAGGAAGAACACAGGCCAGTGGGTGAAAGTTTTGTGGATCCAGTGGTGGTAGGAGCATCTCAGTGCTGGCAGGGGTGTCTGTGGTTTCTTCAGCTCCAGGGCTCTAGCTCCATCAGTATAGTTACATGTATATTGTCAGCAGGAAGATGAAGCAGTGGGTCCCACTTCCAGGATGGAAGACAGAAGTTCCCAGAATCCTCAGGAGAAGGCCATGCCTACACAGAGGCATATTATGACCTGATTGACAGGCTCGACTCCACACCTTCACAAGTTGACAGGAGATTATGTAACTGCCACAGAGGTCCTCAAGTAGATTCTGATTCTCAGTGACCCCACGCTCAGCAGAACAAAATGCTGCCCAGTCTGGTGTCACCCTCACAGTTGTTATGTGCCAGCCCACCTTTGTGGCCACCTGTCAGTCCATCTTGTCAAGGGCCTTCTTCTTTTTCGCCGCACCTCTACTTTACCAAGCAAGATGCCCTTCTCCTTGGCCTGGCCTCTCTTGACGACATGTCTAAAGTGTGTGGGATGAAGTCACGTCCTCCTTGCCTGAAAGGAACCCTCTGGTCATGCTTCTTCTAAGGCCCCATTGGTTTGGCCTTTGTGCAGTCCATGGCACTTTCAATGTTCTTCTCCAGCACCATGGTTCCAATACATCAATTCTTCTTCAGTCCTCCGTATTCAGCATCTAACTTTCACTTGCATGGGAGGTGACGAACAACACCACGAATGCACACCTCAGTCTTCAAAGGAACTTCCTCGCTTTTCAATACTCTGAAGACGTGTGTGCAGCAGATTTTCCTAAGGCAGTACATCTTTTGATCTCTTGACTGCTGCTTCTCTGAGCACTGATTGTGCAAGCAAGACACAATCCTTGGCGACTTCACCCTTTTCTCCATTATCATGATGTGACCTATTGGTCCAGTGGTGAGGATTTTGGTCTTCGTATTGAGTCTTAATCCATACTGAAGGCTGCAGTCCTTGATCTTTATCAGCAAGTGCCTTAAGTTCAGCGGGCAAAGTTGTACCATATGCACATTGCAGGTTGTTACTAAGCATTCCTCCAATCCTGATGCCACATTCTTCTTCATATAACCCAGCTTCTCTGATGATTTGCTCGGCGCACAGTTTGATCAAGTATGGTGAGAGGGTTCAACCCTGACTCCCACCTTTCCTGATTTAAAACTGTGAGGTAGACTTGGCAATGGAAAGGAAGAAAGAAGGAAGGAAGGAAAAGGCAGAAACCCATTTCAAAGGTTTATTTCAGAGTTCCCGGGAGAGGTTCACAGGTCCCTAATTGGGGTCAGAGAAGTCACGCTGTCTAGGAGGGAGGTGAGTACAGAGAAAGGGATGGGAGCATCCTGTGCTCCCAGGTGAGATTCATGGGTCCCCAGTTGGGGGCCTGAAAAGTTATGTTGCCTAGACAAGAAGAGAAGAGTTTTATAACCCGGGTCTGGGGCATTTTCCATTGCAACTTTGCTGTCTGCAGATCCGGGACTAAGCAACAATGTTCAATGTTATCTGCAGCAGCCAACCTCTTATATCTGAGCTGGGGAGGCCACTGAAGGAGAGGGGGAGACCTGGACTCTCACAGCATCCTCGAAGTGTTTCACCAGCTCCAGGTATATTTCCACTCACCTGCCCTGCCACCTCCTGTTTGCGCCCAGCATAAAACATGTCGCTTTCTCTAGTTCTGTTCCAACAACTGCTCTTGACCCATGTACAAGTTCCTCATGAGCACAATGAGGTGTTCTGGAACTCCCATTCTTCTCAGTGTTATCCAGAGTTGGTCATAATCCAAATAGCTCTAGCACAGTCAATAAAACACAAGTAAACATCTTTCTGGTTTTCTCTGCTTTGAGCCAACATCCATCTCATATTAGCAATGATAACCCTTCCTCGACTGTCTTCTTTGGAATTCAGCCTGAACCTCTGGCAACTTCCTCTTAGCAAATGTATAGAGCCCAGGATTTCTCAGTGGTTACCAGGGCAGGGGAGAGGAAAGATGAGGAAGTATGAGAGAGTACTCACCCCCAAAACGGGAAAGAGCTCTGCTGGACGGAGCTTTGTGTGATATGCATTTTTCCTGCTAGGCGAGCATTGAGCAACTGGCTCTGCGTTAGTGCACCCAGTGGTGTCACCTGGGAAGGTTCTCTCTGGTCACAGTGAATTTTTTTCGTGAAAGCAGTTTCACATGAACTTCTTTTTTTTTTGTGGTTTACTGCTTTAAAAAGATGCCACAGAAAGTGTGATGCTGAGGACAGCTTACAAGGACAGTGTTATGGGAAAACGCAAGGTTCTCTTGTTTCAAAAAAGGTGAAATGTCAATTGATGACACACCTCGTTCTGGACGTCTGTCAACTTCCTGAATGGATGAAAATGTCGACTGGTAGTGCATTTGGAGTTCGTTCCACCAGATCAAACTGTTAATCAAGCTTTGTATTTAGAGGTTCTGAAAAGATTATGAACAGTGTTCAACAAAAAGGATCTAGTTGTGGCAGATGTGGGACTGGTTTTGCCACCATGACCATGCACCTCCTCACATAGCCATCTCAGTGCGCCAGGTGTTGCCAAAAACCAGCATGCCTCTCTCGCCCCACACAGCTTACTCACCTGACCTCACTCTGTGTGACTTCTTTCTGTTTCCACGAATGATGAGGGACATTAAAGGACAGTGATTTGATGATCTAGAAGAGGTAAAGAAAACAAAACAAGGGAGATGTTGTCAGTCATCCAAATAGATGAGTTTGAAAAATGTTTTCAAGAATGGAATCTCAGATTTGAGAAATGTATTAAGTGTAATGGAGAGTACTTTGAAGGTGATAAGGTTGTTTTCTAAAAAAAATGTAAACACATAGTTCTAGGGTTTCCCGTATGGGCTCCAATAAATTTCTTCCTTTTTGCTTAAAAAAAAAAAAAGGAAAGAAGTCACAGTAACCTTTATTAAACAAAAACATCAAAGTATGAAGCTGTTGTTTCTCAAAACATACACTTCGGAAGGCAATGTTTCCCCAGAGAGAACTCTGCCCTCGTGTTAAAATGTCATCTCTGAAGGACTGGAATTTCGTCCCTTTTAAATGTTCTTGGAGTCTGTGGAGCAAAAGCAGTGTGAAGCAGCAACAGCAGGGCAGTCGGAGGGGCGGGGTAAGAAGTACAGGAAAGAGGAACCGCTCAGCATCCCTCTCCTGGCCTTTTCCTCGCCAGTGCCTTTTCAATTCCCTTCACGGTCTTCAGAATAAGCCCCCATGAGAGTTGCAGGTCCTTTGAGAAAATCTATCCAGATGGCCCCTCTGGACCCTAAAAATGCTCCCTGCATCCTTGGGAGCTAATCTCACTGCCTGGAATGTCACCGGCCAGCAGACCTTCTCCGGAGCTGCTGTTTGGATGGGACCTCTTTTCGAAGGCGCCCTTCCTAGGGTGCAAGGGGAACTGGGGCCAGCGCGTGGTTGAGAGAATTTGTCGGTCGCCGTCCACCCAGCGCAGAGACCTGTCTAAACACTTCCTTTGGAATGGACCTGTGCACCTATGAACTGGAATGCGAGTAACAATGTTTTTTAACTCACCCTTTATATTTATGGCGACGGAAAACTTGACATTGGGCAGGGGTGAAGCTGTACATGCTGTATGCTAAATTGTTCATGCAAATCATGTTCAGTGGGCAAATGTTGTATTATATACATTTTAAGAAAAATAATTCTTTGGGGACGGACAACAGAAAAGTGGGTGAAGGGAGACGTCGGACAGTGAAAGATATGACAAAATAATAATTTGCAAATTATCAAGGTTTCATGAGGGAGGAGGGAGGCAGAGAGGGAGGGGGAAAATGAGGAGCTAATGCCAGGGGCTTAAGTGGAGAGCAAATGTTTTGAGAATGATGAGGGCAATGAATGTACAAATGCGCTTTACACAACTGATAGATGTATGGATTGTGATAAGAGTTGTATGAGCCCCTAATAAAATTATTTAAAATACATTTTAAAATAGTTTTAACAGAACACAAAAATTAGAAAGCAATCTGGCATACAAGTAAGCATTCAATAAAGCCCACTATTTAACAGAAAATCATTTTATTGGGGTCTCATAAAGCTCTTATCACAATCCATGCATACATCCATTGTGTCGAGCACATTTGTACATTTGTTGCCATCATCATTCTCAAAACATTTGCTTTCTACTCGAGCCCTTGGTATCAGCTCATCACCCCCACCCTCTCATGAACCCTTGATAATTCTGTTGTGAATATTTTTGTCAAAATGGGGGAAGGGACATGAACCGGATAACAATGAGCACAGGGAAAAGAAAATGCTCTGAAATCAATTGTGGCAAAGACTGTAAAACTCTTCTCGATATGACTGGACAATGTGCCAATTTAAAAAGTTTTAAGAAAAAAGATATATCCGGAAGAAAATTCATTATTTGGATAGCTTTTCCTTTGGAAAACTGTTATCAGGCCCCACCCTGACAGGCTTTCCTGTCTACAGTGCCATCATCTTCTATCCAGTTGGCCAAATAAAAATGTCCGAGTTATGCTCTGCTCCTCCCTCCTACTCCCCCCTCCCCCCTTCAAACGCTCCATCTGTCAGCAAAGCAGATCAAGAAGAAGTCGAAAAGCAAATGATGGAGGTGGGGGAAGACGCTGAGCCGAGAGTTCAAAAGCTAAAGACAACAGTGGTAAAAGCTATTCCACCAGCACTGCTGCCCCACGGCGACCTCTGGGTAGATGCACAGCTGAATGGGCATGGGAGGGAGGGAGGGAAAATGAAGCCACACCTCTGACTAGGTGTCGGTTTGACAGAGGATATATGTACATAGGCATTTGCCTTTGCTGCAAATATATGCCTGGCTGTTGTGTTAGTCTGGGTAGACTGGAGAAACAAATCCACAGAAACTCTTATGTATAAAAGAAAATTTGGGGGGAACTAATTACAAGGATCTACATATAGCCTCCTCCCTGGGGGATGGACAACAGAAAAATGGGTGAAGGGAGACGTTGGACAGTGTAAGATATGACAAAACAATAATAATTTATAAATTATCAAGGGTTCATGGGGGGGAAGCGGGGAGGGAGGGGGAAAATGAGCTGATACCAACAGCTCAAGTAGAAAGCAGATATTTTGAGAATGATGATGGCAACAAATGTACAAATGTGCTTGACACAATGGATGTATGTATAGATTGTGATCAGAATTGTACGAGTCCCCAATAAAATGATTTAAAAAATAAAAGAGTTTTATCTAAGGGGTAAATGTACATTAAGAAAGCCCATATGGTAGCAAGTGGACATTGGGCCTCCTTGCGCACACTCCCTCAATACAATAGCACCTTGCCCAGTTAAACGGTCATTCCATGATAACCACCTTCCCGACGTGATCACTGAAGACAGATGTGTGCATAAGCAAACGTAGTGAAGAAAGCTGATGGTGCCCGGCTATCAAAAAGATACAGCGTCTGGGGCCTTAAAGGCTTAAAGGCAAACAAGCGGCCATATAGCTCGGAAGCAACAAAGCCCACAGAGAAGAAGCACACAGCCTAAGTGAATACAAGGTGTTGAACAGACCAGGTAGCAGACACCAAGGAACAAAAACCATCATTGTGTGCTCATCTTCCTCACATAAATGCTGAAGACGAATGTGTGCATAAGCAAGTGTGGTGAAGAAGGCTGATGGTGCCCGGCTATTGAGAGATATAGCGTCCGGGGTCTTAAAGGCTTGAAAGTAAAAAAGCAGCCATCTAGCCCAGAAGCAACAAAGCCCACATGGAAGCAGCACACCAACATGTGTGATCATGAAGGGCTGAGGGGACAAGGTTTCAGACAACAAAGGCAGGGGGTGAAAATCACATCACCGTGAATGAGGATAGTGCATGATGGGGACCCAATGTCCATCTGTAGACAGCTGGACATCATTTGCAGAGGGGGAGTGGGGAGGAGATGAGTCACTCACGGTTCAGTGTAGCAATAATGAAACTCAAAACCTTCCTCTAGTTCTTGAACGCTTCCTCCCCCCAAATTATCATGATCCCAATTCTGCCTTGCAGATCTGGTTAGTCCAAAGGATGCACAGCGGTGCAGTAGGGATCTGGAAACACAGGGAATCTAGGACGGATGAACCCCTCAGGACCAGCGGTGAGAGTGGCGACACCGGGAGGGATGGGGGTGTAGAAAGGGAGAACTGATCTCAGGAATCTACGTGTGACCTCCTCTCTGGGGGATGGGCAACGGGAAGGTAGGTGAGGGGAGATGCCTGGCAGTGTAAGATAAGATAAAATAATAATTTATAAACGATTAAGGGTTCATGGGGGAGGGGAACTTGGGAGGGAGGGGGAAGGAAAAAAGGAAAACGAGGTGATTCCAGGAACCCAAGTGGAAGGCGAATTTTGAGAATGACGAGGGCAACAAATGTATAAGGGTGCTTTACTCAATTGATGTATGTATGGATTGTGATGAGTTGTATAACCCCCAATAAAATGATTTATTAAATTTAAAAAAAAAGAAAGCCCACATGTTCAATACCAATCTATAAAGTCTTCCTCCATCTCACAAAACACACACAATGATGCCAACTGCAGGAGGAAAGCTGAATCAGTGAATGAGCAAGCATCTCAACACTGGCAGGGGTCTCCACACAGGTGGCTCCAGCACCCAGGGCTGCATCAGGGTAGGTCCATGTGGCTTCTCCTCAGGGATGTCTCGCAGGAAGTGAGCCTTGCCAGCTGAAGCAGGGAACTGGCTAAGGCAGCTGCACCCTTGTCCGACCATCAGAAAGCAAGAGACTCAAGAACTAGAAAGGTGAGGCTCACTGAGCTATTTATCTCTCTGCCTTTCAATTAACCTGATATGTGTTTGTCAGCCAGTTGCCACAATAAACCTTAACTATCTCATATGTTGTGGTAGTTACATAATCTGGTGTCAATTTGGGACTTGAGAAGAGTAAAAGTAAAGGGGTGGAGTCTAGTCTATCAATTGGGTCATAACCAATGAGGCCTCTGTGTGGGCATGGCCTTCTCCTAAGAATTGTGGGAAATCCTGTATTCCTTCTTGGAGGCAGGAGACACTTCTGTCTCTCTGTTCACTCCCTGAGATGATGCGCTACTGACAAGACACAGGGCACTATGCCAATAGACCCTGTGCCCTGGGAACTGGAAAAGCCACATGGAGACCCCTGCCAGCGCTGAGATGCTAACAACACCACTGGATCCAAAGACCCACTGGCCTGTGATCATCTTGCATTGTGTCATTGCATGTGTTTCATGAGTCTGAAGAGGACTTTATAGATTGGCATTGGACGTACAGGATAATATCGGACTTATGGGCTTGGACTGGGTTGGGATGCTTTCTTAATGTCCAATTACCCTTTCTATAACTCTCTCTTAGACACATATAGGTTTCTATGGGTTTCTCTAGTCTACCCAGACGAACACAGATGTGGTGGAGCACACTTGGGACAGACTGATGAAAACTTCCTAGATATAACCAAACACCTTGAAGAAAAGAGTTGCAAGGCACAGGATGTGGTGGAGCCCAGGACCACAGTCTTGGGGACCTCCACGGTCACTTGGCATAACATAGTCCACAAAGACAAAGTACTACATCCTATTGGATGAACAGCAACTGGGGCTTTCAAAACTCATGGGTGCTGAGGTAGCATACATTGGCCAGAGGAAAGAGGAGTGAGACTTGCAGAGGCCAGGAAACCATTAGTCCGCTGGACTAATGGACCCAGCAAGCATCAGTGTCCCTGAGACTGCCGCCATCAATTGCTCTGACCGGTATCGCATGAGAAGGTCCTAGATAGAGTGGGAGAAAATGTGAAATAAAATGCAAAATTCTAACTGGTGGAGCCCCTGAGACTATGGCCCTCGGTCACCTGTCAGGTCTGGAAGCAAATTCACCCCTATGGCTGTTTTCAGTGGAGCAATAGGGGCACACTACACCATGTTAGAATAATCGGCTGTTTGAGACCAGAAGGGCAGAGCCGACCCAAGGACAGAGTTCAGCAGGGTTCGGAAAGAAGGAGGAATGGAGGCTGAAACACAGGGAGGAAGGGGATAAGGGATATTACATGTGGGATTGCAATCAATGGCATGAAACACATGTCCTGATGGCTAAGTGGAAAACGGATCTGCTCTGCAAACTTTCACTCAATTCACAACAAAAAGGGGGTTTTGTTTGTTTTCGTTTTTTAGAGAAAAGAACGAACTCTTCTTTCTCGTTCTCCTTGTCACTGCCTCACTGCATTAGGCCGCACCTCCTCCCTGGCTGCGGTTACATCCGATTCCTAAGTGAGGTTTCGCTCCACTCTGTCCTCAGCAGGGTCTCCCTAAAAAGAGAATTCCATTAGGCAATTTTCAAACTCAACTACAAATTCAAACTACAATGACTCCCCAGTTCTTAAGTGTGGTACATTAGGATCTCACAGAGGTGGATCCACGGAAAAGATCCACGCTGGTAAATCGGTTTAGATTGGTGAGGGGTCTCTCACAGCTGGCATTGGAAACTGCCAAGGCCGTTTGAACCTGCCCATCGGTGACCCTCTCAGCTGGTGCTGTGTATACATTGGCACCTGCCCTGTTCTAGGGCTGCCTCTGGTTCTTCGCAGTCCAGCCGCATCTCTTCTAGCTTTGCCCAGTGCCCACCAGGTCTCTTACCAAATGCACCTCCTTGCCGCCGCACACAATTTTCCCTCTACGCAGGGTCAGAGCTACTCTTGCTTCTCGACTTAGCAAACTCCTATTCCACCCACAGAGCCCAACTCTAATGTTACCTCCTTGTGAATGCACTCCCACAGTTCTCCTGGATGCCCCAATCCTGCCTCCTCCCCGAGCCTCCCTCTCTGCCTGTCAGTCGAGTGAGGTCACCCAGCCTGTCGCCTGAGAGGACTCTAGCTCTTCAGGTGCAAGGATCATGTTCTGTTCTGCTACACAGGACATGCACAGTGAATATTTGGGCCATGCCACCGGATTTCCCATCAGCCCTCTCGTTTGTGTATCTTGCCGGAGGCCGTTGGTACTCTGGGATTTCGCTTCAGCGAGGCAACAGGAAGCAGAGAAACCCAGAAGAGAGGGAACCCTGGGGCCCTCTCCTTTATCCTTGGTCATAATTGTCCAACTTCAAAATAAACGCTAACACCCCTAGTCACCTGCTGTATCATACTATCAAAGGCTGTTTGATGTTGTCTGTTAGGTGAAAGGGGGAAAAATTACTTGAGAAGGAAGTAATTCCCATCATAGCACTAGCAGTAAGCAGATAAGCATCACCGACAGGAGGGGGCCAGCCAAGGGATGGAAAGATGCAGATCACTGGCAACCACCTCTGAGTGGCACCTTGCACAACACATAGTCAAAGCCAACCCCACTGACGTGGAGTGGAGTCGATTCCCACACACAACAGGACAGAGCAGAACTGCCTCAGACTGTCCCCACGGCGGGGTCTTCATCAGTGCTGCCTGCCTGGTTAGCAGAGCGAGTACTTCTACCAGTGCCTCGCCAGGGCTCTGGTTATGGCGTCATTGTTGTTAGGTGTGTCGGATCGGTTCTAACCCATAGACACTATGCTCAATAGAAGGAAACACTGCCTGGTCCCAAGCCATCCTCACAGGTCTGCTTAGGTTTGGCCCCATTGTCATTGCTGCAGCCCCTGGGTCAGTCCATCTTGTGGAGGGCCTTCCTGGCTCGCACTGCTCCTCGACTTGACCGCGCCGGACGTGCTCCTCCGGAGACTGGTCTCTCCCGGCAACATGTGGGGCAACGTCTGGCCATCCTTGCTCCCCAGGGGCACTCGGCGGTACTTCTAAGACAGATTTTCTTGTTCTTTTGGCCGTCCGTGGCACTGTCAACATCCGTGACCAGCAATGTAATTAATTCAGATGCATCGATTCTTTCAGGTCTTCTTTATTCGATGTCCAACTTTCACATGCATACAAGGCGACTGAAAATACCATGATTTGGGTCAGGTTCAGCGTAGTCCTCAAAGTAACGAGCATCTTTCTCTTCAGCTCGTTATGACAGACAAAGGAGCTATTTTGAGATTTTCAAATATCCCTCACACGTTGAGCTACCGGAGTGAATTTCCTCTGAGAACAGTGAAACTCATGATCCGATTGTTGTATTCTCAATTGAGGATGTGGCAAGCACAGGTCTAAATTACTTGGATCTTGAAGAATCTGGCAGAAAGGGCGGGGGCGGGGGGAATAAAATCAGAGGAGAAAAAACGGGGATGAAGCAGAAATTGAAATTTTAAAAAGTAGGAAACGGAAATGCATGAAGTTGCATTTAAATCAGGCAGACCTTCAGCAACTTGCTGGGCTCGCCAGTTTATCATATAGGGGACATTAAAGACCCCAAACATCCCACTCAGCTACACAAATCCGTACAGCTCTCTGGGGTGCTCTTCATCCTGGAAAACTCTTGCCCCAATTGCCCTAACGTTTCCATTTCCATTTCAAACAATTCCATTTCCATTTTAAGGAGGGCGATTTTCCCCAACTGACATTTCCTGGGAGCAGGTGCTGTGCCTGTCACAGTTTTTAATCTGCAAGCATTTCCACATCTGGAGGCCGAGCGAGTCACCAGGCTGGTCTCCTATCAGCTGTCACTATCTGCAGTGGCGGTTCAAGGTCTCCTTTTTTGCAGCTCTTTAGTTTTTGGCACCCTCCATAACAGATTGGCCAATATGATTCATTCTCTCTTTGAGTGCAATTAGCTGTGAAAACAGATCTTAGAGCAGGCGCCCCCCCACCCCCGCCCCGGATTATTGAAGGTAGGAAGTGCAGGTGATTATCAGCGCGCCTTTGATACAGACATCCTGCTCCCCTTTGAACTAACTTTGATATGCAATAATTAGGAGCTATCCAACCCCTGGAGGAGAAGCCGCTGTGCCCCTGCCTCTTCGCTACCTCTGTTGAGTCCTTGTTTTGAACTATTGATCAAACAGATTTGAAGGGATTTGTTGAAGCCTGTGTGGGCTCAGGCGGAAGGAAATGAGTGGGGAGGGGGCGGAGAGAAATGAAGGGGGGCACATCTGGCTATAAATTGGTTTAGAAGAAACCCACTGGTCTCGTCTCACTCTTCTCAGTCCACACCCCTTCAGACGAAGGTTGGCTTCTCTTTCCGGGAGGGGCTGGCGAGCATTTACAGGCTTGTTCGTTCGCTGCTTGGTAGAAGCTTTCTGGAGGACCCCGGAGGCCTGAGACCCTCAGGGTGGCCCAAGGATGGTGGTGCTGGTCCTGCTGGGGCTCGGCTGGCTCTGCTCGCCCCTGGCGGCGCTGGTCCTGGACTTCAACAACATCAAGAGCTCTGCCGACGTGTCAGGGGCACGCAAGGTAAGATGCCAAGGCAGGAGGAGAGTGTGCAGGGGGGAGGGGGCTGGGGGCGCATGACTGCGTGGTGTGTTTAGTTATGTAAATCATGCAAACGAATGAGTCCAAGACCTATCTCGAGGCTAAGCTGGATTGATTTAGGAGCTGGGAAGGCTCCCTGATAAAATCCTGAAGATCTTAGCATCTTGTCCCTCTTATGCTTGAGCCCATTGCTGGCAGCGACCGTGCCAATCCATCTCAGTGAGGGGCTCCCTCCTTTTCGCTGTTTCAGCTGCCCACTGCTTTACCAAGCACGGGGTTCCTCTCCAGGGACGGGTCTCTCCTGACCACGTGTCCACAGTACTTGAGATGCAGTCTCGCCGTCCTGGCTGCTAAGGAGCCCGCTGGTTGTAGTGTTAGCACATTATTAAGGCTTTTCGGGGCAGTCAAGAATGAATCAGGTAGACTGGCATTTAAAAAGCTGTACTATCTTGCCAGGAGCCACGGGCAAAATGAGGCTCTCTCGTTTAACTCCTGTCTCGTTTAACTCGTGCCCTATAGGGTCACTGTGAGTCTGACTCAATAGCAGGGATTTTGGTTTGGTGAGATACCATGTGCCAGGCCTTTTAGACACAGCTTCCCAATTAACCTTTGTCACCACTTGAGGCCAGTCTCAAACCTAAATAAAAATGAAGCCACACAGCCCATAAATACAGGAGTTGGAATTCAAGCCCAGAGTGCCAGGGGACATTCCCACCGTCTTATTTTCTGTGAGGCGCTCAGAGGTGCTAGCTGGCAGTTGGAGGCAGAGATTGGTAACTAACTGGAAAGGGCACAGCCAGCCTCGGAACCACTGAGCTGTGTGTGACGTATTGAACTTCCCATAGGTGTAAGGCACACAAGGGGAAACGGTTTCTTCCATTTACAGTATAAGAAAATAACACTGGGTTACAAAAAAGATAATTTCTCAAGTGCAAACCACCTTTCCAGCACCCCGCCCCTTCTCTGGTGATCTGAGCTCCCTTTGGGGCCATGATGCGGCTAAAGGTTTGCCACCGAGTTCCAAGTGCCTCCTCTCTCATTTGGCTTCCTCCGCCTCCCTTCCCAGGGCTCCCAGTGCTTGTCCGACAAGGACTGCAACACCAGGAAATTCTGCCTCCAGGCCCGAGACGAGAAGCCCTTCTGCACGACGTGCCGGGGGCTGCGCAGGAGGTGTCAGCGGAATGCCATGTGCTGCCCAGGGACGCTCTGCATCAATGGTAAGTGACCATAAACCCTGGACGGAACTGCCCCGCCTCCAGGAGCAGCAGGTTTTAACATGAAGACCTAACGGTGGAATTATTGGGCTCATGCTTGAAATAAATTTAGGCTTTGCAGGACCCACACCAAAGCTCATTTCTTTACCAGCAACAACTCTTGCTAATGACGCGGGGCAGGCTTCGATAAGAGGGAGGCTCAAGGTGGAATGAGTATCGTATTTAGTGCCGATGTCCCGGGATCTAGGAAGCTTAGAAACTGAAGGCAGCGGCGCCGCCACACGCAGTGCCAGGATCATAACGAGCAGCCCGGAAAGGGGACTGTTCTCATCACACGTGTCTGTGCTACAGATGTCTGCACAAGCATGGAAGATGCAGCCCCAATATCGGAGAGACAGGCTGAGGACCAAGACGACGTCGACACCAAAGGAGCCAGCGAGCACCACCCAATGCAGGAAAACAAACCCAAGAGGAAGCCAAGTGCCAAGAACCCACAGGACAGTAAGGGTAAGGAGCTGGGTCCCAGCCCAAACATGTTCCCCTCCTGGGCTCTCGGACAGGCGAGGACTGACATTATCCACTCTCCACCAGCAATGTGCAGGCGACATGTCCTGTTGGCAATCTCGTTCCTTAAGAAGCTTAGAGATCGAAGAGGCAGTATAGGGTACTCAGCAGGCCAAGAGGACAGAGGAAGAGTTAGCAACAACAGTAAACAAAAACCTTACACACACACACACACACACACACCACCACCCCCCCTTCTAGAATTGACCAAATGGTGGTTAATCTTCCTAGATTCTCAGGATACAAAAGATAGATGGAAGCAGATGCGCTTTTTAATTAAAACACTTTAATCCACTTTTATTCGTCATTGCCATGAAGATGGTGTGTTGGTACCCTTGACGGATCCTATCTTCAGGTTTAACTGATCCTTTTATAAGTTAGTTTTTTTAAATGAAATTGAACCCCATTTGGGTAAAAATATTTTATTAATGAAAACGTTTCAGTGTTGTAAAACAGATGGGACAAATACAACCACCCCTGCCCCTGGACCCTCTCCCAGCTTTCTAACAAGGCCCCTGTGAACCTTGTTGCAGGACAAGAGGGCGAGAGCTGTCTCAGAACCTCTGACTGTGGGCCTGGACTTTGCTGTGCTCGCCACTTTTGGACTAAGATCTGTAAGCCAGTCCTTCTGGAGGGGCAGGTCTGCTCTCGGAGAGGGCACAAGGACACAGCGCAAGGCCCAGAAATTTTCCAGCGGTGTGACTGTGGTCCTGGGCTTCTGTGTCGAAGTCAAGCTACCGGCAATCGACAACATGCACGGCTAAGACTATGCCAAAAGATGTAAGCAGCTGCAGACCTGGCCAAACAAGGAGGACGCCACAGTATTCAAGTGCACAGCTCAGGCATCGACCCAAAAGCCTTCCTTTAATCTATCTTGCAGCGGCGGAAACAGACTGACGCCCCAGAACTCTGGGATGCTGCTCCATGATGGGAGGGGGTGTGGGCTTTTTTGTCTGCCTCTCTAGAAAACTGATGTGATCTTGTAACACCCATACCCCACATTAAAGAAAACATTTTTTTGCCCTAGTGATTCAATTATTTTAAAATCAACCTGAATGGTTTCTCCACGACAGACCGCGCCTTGGGGGGAAGCGATGGGATCTGAAATTAAAGGCAAATGCATATGACTAAAATAATGCTTTACTGACTTTACGATTCCCCTAGCAGACGCTCAGTCGCTCAGTCCACTGAGTAAGTGCATTCTGTGTCTTAACTATGGGGCCCTGGTGTCTTATTTGTTAGAGTGTTGGGCTGCGATCCCATCTGCAAGGTGAGCAGTTCAAAACCACAGCCCTTTATAATGGAGTACAATCAAGAGCTAACGGTTGCATTTAAAAGGTAAGCCTGCTCTGTGATTTAAGTTATATGTTAAAAAAAGTCAAATATGGGCCAACAGAAGGAAAAAATAAAGTTTACAAAGTTCTATCATTTCTGAAAAAAATACACAGAATCATCTTTTCGTGGCTCATCTCTGTGTACACTGATGGGCCAATCTGTCATCAGTAAGTAGGAGGAAAAGTAGTGAGGAAAGAGAATGTATGTCATTTAAGGAAAGAACATGAGGAAATAAAAACTCCCGTTAACGACCAGCTGCCAGTCCAGCTCTTCTTTATTTCACTCAACTAGACCCTCATGCAGTGTGACCCTGAATGTACTATGTGTTCCAAGTACAGACACTGCTGGTACAACAAGAACAACTTCGTCTGACAGTGGTCCGCGAGGCTTCACTGACTACAATGCAGGCTGAAGCATGAGGACGAACCAGTCCCTTAACACCACCGAAGACCCTCACATAGCAAAGGGGAGGAATAAGTTAAGATGCTGCGGGGCTGCACTGAGGAGGGAGGAGAGGCCTCACTCGCTCCGGTCCTTGGGCTCCCGGTACTTCCACTGGATGTAGTCAAAGATGTCTTTCTCACTATCCACTGGCAGGGGTTCTCCAGCAACACCTGCAAATAGAGAGAGCACAGGTACCATTTAAGGATCAGCTTTGGGATTTAGTTAGACAAGACTCAGGACAGGGAAATACGTGGGGCCCGTTTGGGGGAAGGAGAAGACCATGGTAAACCAAAATGAGATGTGGTAAGTGAAACACTACACAAGCTGTTATGCAGAGCCCCCGTGCTATAGAAGGAACCCAAGTGTCCCAACTGTAGCCGACCAAGGGACCCCAATTCAGGCCTTTCGTTCCCCCCAGCTCTCTCTCCACTGCCGCCACTAAGGACGACCTCAGCTACACTCGCTCTCTTTCCACGCAGGATGGGCCCTGGGCTAGCAGGCCTGGCTCTGCCGGGCTAGAAATGCAGTCTTGCTTTGCCTTGAACTCTGAATTTTCATAAGGGCCCTAGGCACTTTGTATGCATGCTTATATATGAGAAGCTATGACCTTTTACTAGGAACGAACCCTCTATTTTTAAACTCTATGGGGGAAAAAATCCGACAGAATATACTGTGCAATGTTAGGAAGCTCTATAAAACACAGACCAGGCAACTGCTTTCTTTAGGCTGTAAAGATGAGAGGCCCAAACCACCCAGTTCGTCAGACACCAAAAGCAACGATGTCATGGTTTTTCAGAAGCCTGGAAGATATACTTAAACACACACAAATACAACACTGCAGATGACTAAGATGGTGTTTTACATTAACCTTCAAAGGTGGAAAGGATCTCATCAATTCAAATCAAGCTGGAAACTGGGCCGCACTGAGGGCCCTGGATGAGGGCTCTAGTCCCACTTTGTTTCCGGAGGGGCTGATCGCCTCCAGTCGCTGCTGAGTCCGTTTTGACCCTTGGGAACCCCAGGTGTTACAGAGAAGTAAGTGGGTTTCCAGGCCTGGGGCTTTCTGGATGCAGGTGGCCAGGCCTTTCTTTCGCAGCACTCTAGGTGGGTTCAAGGCACCCATCTTTTGGTCAGGAGTGAAGCTTCCCGGTTTGTGCTACCCAGGGATCCCTGCTAGCTAGGAGCTTCCCGTACAATGAACAGGCACAGTGCCTAGAAGGCTTTTTGAAGGAACCAGACCCGTTAAGCCCAAATCATCTTAGAAAATCCCTCTCCAGATGACCACATTGTCTCTGCCGCCCGAGACCACTCACCAGTGACTCCCAAAGGGCGGATTGTGTATTCGTTGATTGTGAAGCCCTTTTCTAGGGCATGCGTTCTCATGTTCTTGTTAAAAATATCACTGCCAGTGAAATAGAGCACGCCACAGTAATACTGATCCTTGGGTATCAACCTAAGAAAAACAAAACAAAACAAAAAAACTAAATCTGTCAGTACATTTTTCAAATAAGGTAAACATAGGAATCCTCAAATCAGTCGGGCATGAATAGTTAAGATAAGTCTCCGTGGCCCAATAAGCCGAGGAACAGCCCCTTAGAACCCACCGGCCGTGCAGTGCGTAAGCTCTGCCTGCACTCTGTGAGAGTGGGGGCGCAGACAGCACCCCTGACGCGCGCAGGCAGACCTGCTGCTGAGCCCGACAAGGCACCGGGAATAAGTGAGCCTGTCCACAGGCTCTGTTCTTTACAGCACTGCAGACAGCAGGAAGGGAACAAAAAGGGGATTCTGGGCATGTCTGTGAACTCCGAGGTTTCCGGGGAGCGGTGGGGTATGCATGGGTCAGCAACAAAGTGTAATACCTGATATCAATCCTCCTGTGCGGGTATTCTTGTCCATCGTTTTCACTGGGGAGCTGGCAGACACCCTAAAGCAGATATTTTAAAGAACATTTACAGATGTTTTAAACCACTTAAGGCTTAAGTTTAACCAAATGTTACCTATGCAGCTACTTGTCCTTTTACTAGCGACAGGTTCAGAATTCTGATCACCTTTACCTTGCTGGTTTGGGGATGCACCAGATACCATCACCACCTACCGTACTTCATGCTCATTGGAGAACTACATGAAAAATCAAGGGAATAAGGATTCTACTTTTGAGAATTTAGTCTTTCAAACTAATTGATTTTCAAACCACTTTACTGGGAGCTAATACAGATGTCATTCCCTAGTTCAATCACATCCAACAGTATGGTACAATTGCCACCACAATCAATTCAAATCATTCTCTCTCTTTGTGATTTCGTGAACTCCTTGATATCAGCTCCCCTTTACCCTCCCTCCCACAAGAATTGAGTCTTTACATGGGACTTTAAGTAAGCCAACAAGCAAATTATCAAACATAAAATAGACCAAGACCCACGGGAAGCAAGCAAGTTGGAAGAATCAGTGACCATGTGTGTGTGTGGGGGGGGGGGGAGAGCTCTCAGGAATACTCTGAGATAACAAGAAACCAAAGAGAAGACGAAGGAGAGAATGTGCGGAGCAGGATGATCCAGTGGACTCATTTAGATCAAAACAAACACCGTGCTGCAGAAGCAGAACGTGTGAAGTCGAGGAAAATCTCTCAGAACATCAGAAATCAGCAGTGCAGGGAGAGAGACACTTTCTGAACGATAAGAAAACCAAAGGACCACCTTTTCCCATCTCTTGGAGTAAACCCAACAGTTTTCCAACAAAAATTATGAAAGTCTGTCTTGTAATCTTTACCCCTCTCCCGAAAAATTGGCCAAAATTTCAGACTGGAAAGTAACCGACACATAAAAAAAAAAAAAAAGGAAGAAAGAAAAGAAAAAGCTAGAAACATCACTACATTTCAAATTTTGAATTTCAAGCACCACATTTTAAGAAAAATTCACAAATGTTAAAGAAAAAATTTACCAAAAAAGGACTTTTTGGTGCTCAAGAGCAGGCAGGACACTCATTCCTAAACCACACTTTTCCACCAGCAGAACAGGAAGAGGAGCCGCGGTGGCAATGGTGAAGTGCCACGGTGGTGGCCCCTGGGGAGAAGAGCTGGGGGTCTGTTCTCGTAAAGATGAGGGCCGAGGGACCCTTCTGGGCATTCTCCTCAGCCACCTGGGTCACCGAGTCTGAATCCACTCAGTGGCACTACCAACGACCACTTGCGGGATAGAGAAAAAGGTTTTCGGTGAGAGTCTTTCCTGTGTACTTTGTACTTGAATCCAAGTGATGTCGTAGCTACTGACTCTCCCTATAAGCGGCTCAGCAAGTGGCCAGCACTTGCCTGTCAGCCCAAAGCCTGGTAGTAAGAGCACCCGGCCTTGAAGCAACGTCACGGCACAGGCCCACAAAGAGTTAAAATTGAAGACGAGCATTTTAACAGTTTGGATGGCTGAAGGGTTAATGAAATTTATTTTCAAAATATAAACATACCTTTTGGGGCATTAACAAGTTCTAACTCAACTTCCACCTTCAAATGGCTCTGGAATGATGTCCACCCGGCATTACCAGGAGGGACCGCGTGGACCTGGCTGCCTGGTTACCACAGGCACCGCTCACACCATTTGTCACAGCAGTCATGGGTTCATTTAATGGCTCTGCTCCTTGCCTCAAGGCTAATTTTATTCCCTTCACTTTTTCTGAAGTGCTAAAAGACTTTCTACTACTATAAATTCTTTGTCAGAGGAGTGGATTAGCTTTGTTTGGCATTTCAATTAGGCTGCTTCCTGTTGTCTGAAATAAATCCCCTTTCATTTCCTGGGGGCAGTCAAGCTAACGACTACTGTCCCTGCGCCTTCACTGCCTACGAAGGTTCACAGAAAATCACCTCAGGCCAAGCCTGCGCACGATACTAAAGTTTTAAAGGCAGTCATGATACATAAAACTAGCAGGCATCTAAAACACTGGAAACTGGTTTTCTTCCAAATGTACATTCACAGGAAGAACAGCTCAATTATCTAAAGACTTTGATTTACAAGAAGATCTGGAATAACCCTGGCTTTTATACAGTTTTTTTTACTATGCACTTACTTCTGTAAGTTTTTTATGCATGTTTTTAAGATTACTGTTTGTTTTATGCATGTTTTTAAAACACATGGTTAAAGTTGTTTTCTCAGCGTTTATAGGAACGAGAGAGGTCTCAGGGTCATGGAGATGTGGAATGAGAATGGCTTATTCCACTTGATAAGTTGAGTTCATTTTACAAATCATTTCCTACAGAAATAAGGTCTTCACTCTGAATCCCACTGCCTGCACATCTCTCTCCCCGCCCCCACTCGCCACCAAACATCCTGGTGATGGACTCAATTCAGACACACACTAAGGTCTGTTCTGTCGTCTCACCTCAGTGAGTCTCCTCTGACTGCCTGTTTCTCCATATGCAGCCTGCTTTTATTACCTTCGCCTCCTGTGTACCCCACCTATTTACTATGCCCATTGCACCATCAGTCCCGTCCCATCCTCCCCACACAGACTTTCGACCTACATTCACTGAACCGTGTCCCCCAAGCTCCTAGACCTGTGTCCTACGGTGTGGGACTTTTTTGTTGCGGTGTTAAGTTTTATTGACATATAATCCACGTTCCTTACAATTTAATAAATAAAACAGTTGTATAAGCATCACCACAACCACTTCAGACTATTTACTATTAGCTTCCGATTACTTCTCAACCCCCTGCCACACTCCTCGGGATGTAGCAGAAACACAGTGCACATGGGCTTTCTTGGCCTCAGCCCCGCTTCTCTGCTCGTCTTTCTCATCACCAGCCGCTTGCACTTCCCACTCACTTTCCTGTTCCCTAGTTTCCCTACTTAGCTCTTCCCCAACCGCCTAAACCGCCTTACATGTGGACCAATGTACGTGACACTTCAAAGAGCATCCCCACATATTACTTCATTTGATCTGCTTAATAGCGCTTTTGAAACAGGAGCGTGAATAGTATTACCATTTCATAGATAAGAAAATGAAAGCCTTAGAAAAGTAAAGCAATTTGCCTAATGTCATGCAGTGAATTCGTGATGGCATCAGAATAAGATGCTCCTCCGTTCTCGACCACGCCTCCTCTTCCACAGTGTAGCCCGCCAACACCCACTCTCTCGGGGCACCACGGCACCAGCACCTGGACTGGTTCCCAAATCGAGTGATTGGAAAGCTGACTGCCACGCTTCTCTTCCAAAGGAACAGACTCTTTTTATAAATGTCCAAGCAGCGAGCGCAAACATAGCATTTTTTTAGCACGTCAGGGACTACTGAAAGCACTTGTATAGTTAGTTACCCCAGCTCTATTCACACACCACTCAGTGCCACTGCGGCAGATTCCTATGTCACACTGCAAGGCCGGCCGTTCTTGCTCTCTCACCCGACTGCTCTACCATCAAACAACTCTTCCCTTGCTTCTTCTTTGGTACCTTCTTTTCTTCTGGCCTCCCTCCTGGGCAATAGCTGTGTATGTGTTGTCAGGTGTGTGACTGTGAGAGGAGGGAGGTGAGGCAGAGTTAGCTGCGAGGCCAGCTCTCTCCCAAGATGGAGAGCAAGGCAATGGCCTTAGCCTTTCACATGGCGCAGGGACAAAGGAGGCTGGAAGCGGTCCACTTTGTAGCCACCACTGGGATCTGGAAGCAGTTACACTTCCTAGAAGGTCCCTGGGGGGCACTGGGTCCCCGGTTTGTACTGGAGAAGAAAGACCAGGGGATCAGTTTCCACAGATGACAGCCAAATAAAGAGCTCTGGAGCAGGTCTCTGTAAGTAAGGAGAATCAATTAGACGGGGTGGGGTTGCAGTTTCTTAGAAAAAGGCCTCATTCGGACAGAGCAGCGACTAGACAGCGTCTAATGCTCACACATACTTGGCTACCCACCTTTCCTTTTTCCTCTTTTACGTTATCCCCAACTCACTAGCTTAAAATTTTGCTAGCTGGATTACTACTGCCTCTGTGGCTCATCCTCTGGATCCCGCTGGAGCACAGTGGGAAACTGCTAAGGCTGTAAAAAGAAGGTTCCGCTTTGGAGGCAAACACGTTCTGGGTGATTGACTTAAGACGGTTGATGTGACTCCCCCAGTGGGGAGTCTAGTGCTTCTCACAGGGCTGACTGCGTGAGGAGAGATGAAGGCCAGAAGAGATCTTCGGAATATGCCTACACCTCTATATAAAAATTCAACTTCACTAGAGTATAGGATTTCTATCTTTTTAAAAATTCTTATGTGTAAGATTTAGGAACACATTTTGAGTAAACAAAAAATTTATCTAATTTTTAAAAAGATGTTTGTGGACATATACAAACCTGATTTCATTAATTTTTTTATAAACCCTACTTTAAATACCATCTTATAATTTACATACTTCTGAGCACAGAACAGGAGCTTAAAACCTGATAGATTCAAGATTTTTCCCTCTCCTAAGGCTCTTTTGTGAACATTTTAAAAAGTTGTAACCAATTCAGGCAAAACACTTTCGTAGCCCATTAAAATCACCAGGCTGTTCTTAAAGATAATCAATTCTCTTTTCAACCATCTGTCTTCTGCTTGGGGCTAAAATCTGGGGCATAGCATCTCACCTTTCAGGCTGACTGGGTTGAGCATGCTCACTCTTTCAAAGCCACGGCCTTTCTCCCTTCAGTCGTGGACGTTGGGAAAGGGGCGCAGAGGAGAGGAGGTCCAAACAACACATTTAAATGACCAGAGTAAAGAGAAGGCCCCGCAAGAAGTCAAACTCATGGATGTGGATTTCTATTTCTGCCTTCCTGCTGGTTTTTACAGAGACTCATTTATTTATTAATCTGGCTTTAATCCATTTGTCATTTGCCTTGAATCTTTCCATGTCAATTGCCAGGGAAGAGTCCAGGACTTTGACAGTTTGTCAGGACAGGTTTCCCTGTGGAAATCTCTGGTTGTCCCTCTGGTGAGACCCTCGTCTCATGCCACGGACCCCCCCGCCCCCTTCTCTGTGTATTCTACCACCCTGATGCTTTTCCTCTGGAGCTGCCGTGGGTGGGGCCCGCTGGGGAAGCGGTCTCAGTCTGGGCACAGGAGCACCGACCCTGTGTTAGGGGTAAGCTCACTGGGGCCAGAGCTGTGCGAGCTCTTGGAAAGCAGATTATGCCAAATTATTCTGATGGCATACACTGCTGACAAACTGGGCGTTTAAAACAAAGAACCTTATCAGAATATTCTGCAGGGCCCTGCTAATTCTTTTCCCTCTATGGCCTGAGAGACTGGATTTGTTGACTAATCCTAAACTACGGTGAGGTCACACACCCCACATGGTTACTGAACAGTCTCTACATTTTCCTTCAAATGCATCAGACAAGCACTTACCATGAACTTCGTCTCCCCCTTGGACAGTGTGTCTGTGATAAAATGGGCCTTTTGTAGTTGCTCCACAACGCGATGCAACAGTTTGGGCTGCAGAATTATAATGGGGAATTAAAGAAAAAAACCAATTACTCCACTGTGGCAGAGAACATTTTTAACCCGATTCTTCAGATTGCCCACGGCTCATGGCTAGTTTTCCTATGTTCTGGGTAAGGGCCTTTTCCCTCTTACAGAAAATTCACCTCATCAACTGAGATTTCTAGCTTTAGATCCCACAGTGATCACTAATAGCAGATCTCAAAATAAGCATCAATTGCATCTATTGGTTTCGTTGCGTTAGCTGGGCGGTATGGTATGTGAAAATATACATTTCCAAACCACAATGAGTTTGCCCTTGTGAGCAGCCAAACAGAGGTAAACCTTCATACTACTCTAAAGTTTTATTAGGAAATGTTCTTTTAAATGAAAACCTGAATGTTGGATTGAGTATTTCCAAAACACCTGTGCTGGAGAGTACAGTGATTCTGGGAACAGCCGACTACGATTCCTACCTTTCCAAGGTCAGCGCTGTCTCTCAATATCCCTTAGAGCAACTTACTTTGCCTTGCACAGAATTCAAGCTGCGCAAAGTATTTCAACGGAGTTTTCAGAAAGATTTATGCAAAAACTCATTCTGAAACTATCCGGGGCCTTTTGTAAGGTGATCCTCAGTGCTGTGAGGGGCTGTCGACATGAGACCATAGGTGTGGAGGCACCTGCTTGGCTGACTCAGAGGTAAAGCTTGGATGGGTCAGGAGAACATCCATGTCACCGCTGGATTCTGCGCCTGCAAAGACAACGTGTGTGCAGGAAATACTCCGTGTTGATGTGTCCCTTAGGCCAGCGGTTCTCAGCCTGTGGGTTGTGACCCCTGTGGGGTTCAAACGACCCTTTCACAGGGGTCGCCTGATTCATAACAGTAGCAAAATGACAGTTATGAAGTAGCTATGAAAATAATGCTATGGTTGAGGGATCACCACCACATGAGGAACTGTATTCAAGGGTCAGGGCATGAGGAAGGTTGAGAACCACTGCCCTGGGCTAACACAGGGTCAAGCTGGTGACACACACAGGAGAGCCTTACTTCTCACAGACTAACTTCCTATTTCACTGGGCTTCACATTCAGAATTAGATACAAGATTGCAATTTCCTGTCCAACTATTCAGGTGCACAGATGTAGACAGCAGAATCTGGGATAACAACAGTAAGTGGCATTAGATAAACATTGCATGCAAAGGATTACTTTAAGGCATTCAATCTATACCTAAGGACTCAATGCTCAATAAAGACAATATGCCAACGTGCTTTCAAATACATCTCTGAACATTCACGTCTCCACATCTCAAATCAAAGGATACACTTTAACGCAGCAAAGGTTAACTGGGAAACTTACTTCAATTCTTATGACTGAACCTCCCTTAATAAGTATTAGTAAAGAAGACTATTCTGGTCTGGTGGATGAGGACCCAGGAGTGGTACTGACACTGGGCTCTGGTGCGGCTTTCCACTCTACCACAGCAGAACTCCAGGCAGGTGGTCCACAGCTGATCAAACCTGTCCTTTACTATGTATGAGGGGGCTTCAAAGAGTTTGTGGGAATCCCATTATCTTGTTATATTCCATTTTCCCCACAGACTGAGTTCTCATAATGGATTCTTTTCCCACCAACATTTTGAAGTCCCAATACTGAAACATTCTGTTTTCACTTGGGTGGAGTATTTCATTTGGAGTTCCTTCTGCCTCCCCATTATTGCAAAGGAGAATGATACATGCCTCTGTAGCTCAGTTTCCTCCTCTCCGAATGTCTAACAGGGACTTCATAGGCTACTATGTGTCTGACTAAGAATAATATAAGAAGGGCACATACTATTATACCTAGCACAGTGCCTAGCACATAGCTGGCATAAAACTCCCTTTATTTCTTTTTATTTCATTAATAGACTTTGTCTTAAAAACCACTCACTGAGTCAATTCTGACTCCTAGCGACCTTACAGGGCAGGGTAGACTTGCCCCTGTGGGTTCTCAGGGCTGCAATCTCCATGAGAGCAGACAGCCTCGTCTTTCTCCTCAGGAGCAGCTGGGGGAACAAACAGCCCAGTGCTCCGCCACTCCACAACAGGCTCCTTCTTTATGTCTTACAGCATTTTGAGTTTCCCAAAAAGACTGAGCAGAAAGTACGAGCCCCCATATACCGCCCCTCCGCTACTGCCCTCATCTTAGTCTCTTGTTAACTAACCTTCCATCAGTGTGCTGCTTTAGCTATCCACCAACCAGTGCTGAGCTATCAAATTAATCAAAGCCCCAGGTTGCACTGGAGCCCCCGAGTGGTACAAGCAGTTAGGCGCTCAGCGACCAGTCCGCAGATGGGCTGTGCAAACCCACCTCAGCAGAGAGCCGACAACTACTTCCAACGGGTCACAGCCTTGCAGACCTTAAGGAGCAGCTGTACTCTGCACACACAGGGGGGCCACGAAACAAAGCTTATAGGTTCAGCCTGCACGATGCCATGACGTCAGTGTGGATAAACACACAGTCACACACCCACCATGACAGTGTGCTAGAGAACAGTTTCATGTTCCTGAACCACCCCCCCCACTCCTATCTGTGCTGCGTTTACAGCCTCTATGGAAGCACTGCCTTCTCCAGCACGTCATACGGTGGGAGTCCCACAGCACGTAGCATGCATTTCAGATTCCTCTAGTACGTACTGGGGTCTTTTTGTGGCTCAATAGCTCGTTTTTGTTGCTAACTGCTATCAGATAGAGGTACCCGTGTTATACTACGTACTCACCAATCAGGCAGTTATGAAGCAAACTGAGATCAACTTTGTGTGCATGTTTTTCTGTGAAAATTTTTTATCTGTCTGCATAAACAATTGCTGGAGCATCTGGTAAGACTATGCATAATTTGAAAGAAACTACCCAACTATCTTCCAAAGTGGCTCTACCACTTTGCACACACCCCCTCCCACAATAGGTAAGAGTTTCTGGTGCTCCAGTGTGGGAATTATGCCTAGTCTGTCTCACCAGCCCACCCCCACCCCCACCCCAACACACAGCGGCAAAACACGATGGGAGCGCAACAGAGCAGCAAAGGGAGCAAAGAAGTCCCCAAGGAATCCTGAAAATAGACTTCTGACTTGGGGGCAGGGCTTGCACCTCATCAGAACTGATGGGCAAACATTCATAAGGGTCAGCAGACAGGCCTGGAACTACTTATAGGTGTTTAAAAAAAAACATTTTTTCCTTTGTCTAGCTATATAAGATAGGCAGGATAAACAATCTGGAAGAGAAAACATCAGGACCAGTGGTTCCAGGGACACATGGGAGAGGAGGAGGTTGGGGAATGGGATTGGGGAGCCAAGAAACTCAGGGATAAAGGAACAAGAGATCTAAAATCAATGGCAAGGAGGGCGTAGAACACCTGGTGGAGTGTGATCAGTGCAATGGAGCCAAGAGGAAGTACAGAGAACTGAATGAAGGTCGAACATGATAGTGGGACAGGAGGAAAGTAAGAGGAAATAGAGGAAAGAATTAGTAGGCAAAAGATATTTATAAAGGTACAAATATAGGCATGCATATATGTAACTATATTAATATATAATGATATAGGTCTATGTACAAATATACATTACAGTAGCAGATATTGGGCCTCCACTCAAGAACTCCCTCAGCACAAGAACACTTTGTTTTAATAACCTGACGTTTTGTGATGCTCACCCTCCTGACACAATCACTGAAGACAAAATGAGTACATAAGCAAAAGTGAAGAAAGCTGATGGTGCCTGGCTATTAAAAGATATAGCATCTGAGGTCTGAAAGGCTTGAAGTTAAACAAGCAGCCATCTAGCAGGGAAGCAACAAAGTCCACATGGAAATAGCACACCAGCCTGTGTAATCATGAGGTGTTGACAGAATCAGGTATAAGACATCAGAAGATCCAAAACAAACAACCATTTTGATGCGAACAAGGGAGGTTGGAATGGAGACCCAGAACCCATCTGTAGACAAATGGACATCCCCTCACAGAAGGGTCAAAGGAAGAGGCAAGTCAGCCAGGGTGCAGTATAGCACCGAAGAAACACACAACATTCCTCTAGATCTTACATGCTTTCTTGCCCCCACTCTAATGACCCAGTTCTACCTTATAAATCTGGCTAGACCAGAGCAAGTACACCGGTACAGATAAGAGCTCTTGACACTCAGAATCCAAGACAGATAAACCCCTCAGGTACAGTAATGGGAATAGCGATACCATGAGGGTAGGGGGGAGAAAGGGAGAACCGATCACAATGATCAAAGTAAAATGCCCCCAGCAAGGGGCCAAACAACAGAAATGTGGGTGAAGGGTGACAGCAGACAGTGTAACATATGAAAATAACAATAAATTATAATTTATCAAGGGTTAACGAGGGTGGAAGAGTGGGGGCGGGGGGAGCTGATTCCAAGTGCACAAGTAGAAAGAAAAGGCTTTGAAAATGATGATGGTAACATATGTACAAATGTGACTGATACAATTGATGTATGGATTGTTAAAAGAATTGTAAGAGCCCCCAATAAGATGATTAAAAATAAATAAAACACACACAAACACAACATACACACAAAGACTTTCTGGTGCTCTGCACCCCTGTCAGCATTGAGCGTGGTCAGTGTTTTGAATTTTAGTCACTCAATTATCTCAACTGTGTAAACCCGCAATTCCTCAATAGCATGTCAGGCTGAGCACCTTCTCTCTCGTGTGCGTATTACTCTAACAGGTGTCTGTTAACTTTTAAGTTGGGCTGCTTGTTTTCTTACTGTTGAGGCTGAAGCTTTCTTTGTGTATTTGGATATGAGAACCTTATCAGATATGTATTTTGCAAATATCTTCTCCCAGATTTGAGGCTCATCTTTTCATATGTTAAAATCCTTCAAACCATTGGGTAACTATATTCCTTCAGTTTGAAATGTGGACAGTCGGATCTAGAGGGAAGGCTGGTGGCGCAGTGGTTAAAGCATCCAGCTGCTAACTGGAGAGTCAGTGTGGCTTGAACACGCTGTTCGAGAAAGACGTGGCAGGCTGCTTCCCAAGGGTGTACAGCCTTAGAAACTGGGCCAGCTCAACTCTATCCCCAGGAGTGCCGTGAGTCGGCATGGACTTGATGGCAGTGAGCTGGACTTGGTTTTAGGGTCTACACAGACAGGCTCATCTAAAATGAGGCAGTGGAAGATTTGGCTTTAGAATTCAAGTGTTTGATCTCATTGTCTTTTATACATGTCAAGAATTGAGGCTTTAGTTCTTTCCTCTCTCCGATTATACAATATAGAATATTTATGATTGCCTACAACTTCACAGGTGCCCCAGAAAGTCACAAGTACCTGTGCTAAAAAAAAGTTTAAGAAAGACTTCTACTTCAATCTTATTAATAAATGTATTTAAACTACCCTTCCAAAATTCTGAGTGAGAGACCAGAATGATGTGGTTCTCCTTTCCCTTCCTTCACACAGGAAGTGGAGATCCAGTAAGAACTGGTCCTTTGAGACAACATTCTTAGATCCTTCATAGGGAACTTGGAGAACAGAGACAAGTGAAAACGGAAACTCTTCACAACTTCACAAGAAGTTCGTCAAAGACTAGCAGTATTAGCATTTTGATATATCTAAAATTATTTTATAAATTTTGTTATAAGTAGTCAGCATCCTATAAAATCAGGATGAATTTTCCCTATTTTTAACAACATATTACCACTTTAATCAAGTAAACTCTGTTAACATTTAGCTAATATGAATAGTGGGTTTATGAAATAGTAGCAAAAATTACATTTCTATTCCATATTTCCCTATATAGTATCCCCTTATCAATAGGAGACACGTGCCAAGATACCCCCCAACCCCACTGAATGCCACAAATGCCAAACCCGACATATACTGTGTTTTAGCCTATAGGTATAAGATAGCTTAATTTGCAAATTAGGCACAGTAATAACTAAGAATAAAATAGAGCAGTTATAAAATCACAAATACAACAATTATTACAATTATACTATAATAAAAGTTAGTACAAGCAAGAGATGAATGAGGGAGGCGCTGTGATTCGAGTTAGGCTACTATTCTGAGGGCCTGGCTAACTGGGTAACTGAAACTTTGGGGGGGAAACACAGAAAAAGGGGGACATACTACTGCACATTAGGCCATTTTAACATCAAGGCAGACATAACATAAGATTAGAAGTACTTTACCTCGTCTAAAACTGCCACAGACTGTAGCGATATATTCAGAATCCACCTTTTGAACCTCGTTCAGCACAATATCCTAACAGAAGAAAAATGGGAGTCAACATTCCAAAATCAGTTGTCCTCAGAACTTCTTCAGTTCTAGTCAAGGAACATAATCCAGGGAAGTCTTACTTGCATTTGTAACATCTCTGCACGAGGGATTCTTTTCTCAAAGTCTTCAAAATATCTACAAAGACAGAACAAGGAGACGAAAGACTGATAAAACTTAAATCTCCTTTCATAATTAAATTGCCTACCATAACAAGTGCCTTTATCCCAGTAAGTCCTTCAAAAATGAATTCCAGAATTCACTGGAAAGAAAACTATAGAATCTGAAGGGCATGTTATAGCTTGCATTAAAAAGTTTTACTTTTTAAAATTCTTAAGTGTTATTATCCTCTGTAACATCAAGGGTGACTTGTGAATACACTTCACATTGGTGCTCTAAGAACCAGTAAAAAGTACAAGTTAGCACACAGATCCAAATTACAGTGCTCTCTACTAAAAGGTCAAAGGTTTACTTTGTTGCCCTTAAATCCTGTAAAATTACTGCAAATGAAAATAATCCTTTATTGACAAGCCTTAAAACATTAATGCTAAGTTAAAATAGTCACAAAAGATCATATATCACGAGTCCATGTATTTGAAATGTCGAAAGAGGCAGTTCTAAGGAGACTGAAATGAGCTGCTAGTGTACTGGGGCAGGGCGGTGGCTGGGGAAACGGCAAGTGTCTGCCAAGGAGGACAGTCAGGACTGCCGTGATGGTGGGCTGCACAACTCTGTGCATGAACCAGAAACATTTCCTGGAAATGGGCCAAATGTACGGGGACCTTCAAAAAAGTTGGTGGGAAAATGCCATCATCTTTCGGTCCCCTTTTCCATGAACCTTTTGCTATATGAAATCTATCTCAGTGAAGCTGTCAGGAAAACGACCTCAGCATCAAATAGAATCTAGGCGCTGTATCTGAGAATGGTGTCTCAGAAGGCCCAGATCAGAATCAATTTCCACAACAAGCAGGTGCATCACAAGGCCGCCACATACTACATGACTAGGAGAAAAAGGAGAGGCCCACCTTTCACTGGCTCCCCGTCCCGGAAGGGTCGTAAAAGTTTTGAACTTTTACAGCACAGGGAAAGCAGAAATGCTCCATAGGAGTTAGCACCGAGTGGCTCACCGGGAGAACCACCAACTGCACGCTCATTCCAGATCACCCAACGTGGCCAACAGCACAGTAAAATGTTTCACGCAATTTGTTTGGTTGCCCACGGCATATGAAACTTACACCTGCACTGACTACTGTGATCTACTAAGTGTGCAACATTATGAAAAAGCTTGAAATACTTTTGAGAATTACCAAAAGTGACACAGAGACATGAAGACAACATGTGCCGCTGGGAAAACAGTATCCACAGACGTGCTTGACGCAGGGTGGGCACAAGCCTTCCATCTGTAGCAACGCCGTGCCTATACAGCACCACAGTGGAAGCCCCCCAACAGGAAACGTCTGCGTTAGAACTGGAGGAGTTATATATATCGGGGATTTCAAAAATTCAGAGACAGGTAGAATTAAAATATGAAATGTAAACATTATTTCTCAACATTAGCTGCTTCAAGGTCAAGGCGTTTTGTCATTTCACCCATCCCCACCGGCCTGAGGGCCCAGGGAATTTAACCACCTCAATGCAGTCTTTTTAACATTATTAACAGAAGGAAAATAGGTGCCCTTAACATTTTTTTAAGATTAAGAAAGAAACTGATGTCAGAGGAACCAAAGCAGGACTACAAGGTGGGTAAGGTTGGTGCCTAAAGATTTCTCATAGAAATTCTTGCAAAATGACCCTTGTTTGGTGAGAGCAATGAGCAGGAGCATTGCTGTGAGGGGCTCTCAGCTTCTTTTTATGCTCAGGCTTTAACTTTCTCAAAATACTCTTATAATAAGCAGATATAATTGGTCTTTGGTCTTCAGAGAGTCAACAAACAAAATGCTCAAGCATCCCAAAAAACCAGCAACATAGCCTCTGTTGTGTCAGTTTTGCTTTGACTGCATCTCTTTGCAACCATTCCTTCTGTGTCTTGCCTTCAGGAGCTTTCTAGTAGTGAAGTCGCATCTCTATTACAATTCTTCCAAGGAATGCTCCATAATCTTGAGCCAACTTGTTTAAAATTTCTATGGAAAGCTCTGCTCGTATCTGCAGTGTGGCCACCCAGTATGAAAATGTGCTCAGCTTCAGTTTTTCAGGCAGATTATGTAGCTGGACCAATGGAGAGTCTGCGGTGCTGGCTACCATATCTGCTATAATCGGGTTCTCTTCAATTAGCGCCAAGGACAATTTTTCCTCACAAACTGATGTGCACGGTCCACTGAGATGAGTGTCATCTTCGACATCTTCTCAGCCCTTCATAAAATGAGCTAGCCATTTAGAAACTGGATTCCTTTGGGGCACTGTCCTGAGCTTCACAATACATTTGATGTTTGTTCTTGTTTCAATTTTAACAAAATTCATGTTACTCTAATAGGCTTCTTTTCAAATGGATGTCTTATCCTTCTTAGTGCCTCAAAGTAGATCCTCTTCAGACACAACAAGTTAACGGATTAGTATGAGTGTATTTTGGTGCAGGAGAGAGAGAGCCAAGCAAAGTTTTCTCATACATGCATTTTCCGTGAACGTTCTGAAGACCCCCTCATACAGATCCATACAGGAGATGCACTATGTATTACAAATAGTCAATCAGACAGGAGCTCCTCAGGTTACATTAAACACTGATGCTAACAGAGCATGAATCATGTTTCCGGTTATTCCTATATGTTATTCAGTTGTCTGTTTATTTTTCAATTCAGTTTTTCATGTTCATGTTCAGTCTTCTAATGTCATGCTTTACACAATGTAAGCACTGAATAAACACCCATGGATTGACTGATAAACTCAGTCCTACAGATTTTAACAGGAAGTTTCCTACTATAGTCAAAAGAATGAAAGAAACTCGTAAACAATTAAACAAATTAGAAAGCATGTGAAAAAGCATATATTCTACCAGAGCGCATAACCAACATACCATTTCTGGATAGAAGAGCAGTGCGCGCATCTATTTTGACATGCTATTACAATGGATGAAAGAATGACCACACAAAAATGCACTTTTACATCACGAGTGTTAAAAGAAAATCTGTTCTCTTACTTCAGCCCAATTCGCTGGTGATGGTTCAATTTATCTTCATGTTTTCTGAGATCTGTATAAAAGGTAAGTAAAAGTGTGTTATTTTAAGCCTTTTTGTTTAAAAAAATGTTAAAATCTGTGACATTTTTACAAAGAATTGCCTGGGAAAACGAGCACCTGAGTGACTGGAGAAGATGAGGAAAGAATTTGGGTAGTGAGAACTAGGTGAAAGTGTCTCCGCCTCAGGACGGTGAAACCGGCCACTGACTTCACCTTCGTCTTTGTGTACGTAGCGTCAGCACACAGTACATAAAGCCTACCAGCCTCGCACTCTTTCACTCACGACAGCAGAAAACGACCTTTAAGAACCCATATGGACTGTTATTTTACCATTCATAGCAACAGTAATAGCCCAAACTTCGGAATGTTCCATGATTAAGTGCATGCTGATGGCTTATTGCTCCTTCATTAACCCATTCCACAGCAACCCCCGTGCTGCCTGCGTGAAGGCCCACAGGGACCCTGCTGCCGGAGCAGCACTGCCCGAGGGCCTCCTGACCATTCTGCCACATCTCTCTCCGCACTGCCCGAGGGCCTCCTGACCACTCTGCCACATCTCTCTCCGCACTGCCCGAGGGCCTCCTGACCACTCTGCCACATCTCTCTCTCTCCGCACTGCCCGAGGGCCTCCTGACCACTCTGCCACATCTCTCTCTCTCCGCACTGCCCGAGGGCCTCCTGACCACTCTGCCACATCTCTCTCCGCACTGCCCGAGGGCCTCCTGACCACTCTGCCACCTCTCTCTCCGCACTGCCCGAGGGCCTCCTGACCACTCTGCCACATCTCTCTCTCTCCGCACTGCCCGAGGGCCTCCTGACCACTCTGCCACATCTCTCTCTCTCCGCACTGCCCGAGGGCCTCCTGACCACTCTGCCACATCTCTCTCTCTCCGCACTGCCCGAGGGCCTCCTGACCACTCTGCCACATCTCTCTCCGCACTGCCCGAGGGCCTCCTGACCACTCTGCCACATCTCTCTCTCTCCGCACTGCCCGAGGGCCTCCTGACCACTCTGCCACATCTCTCTCTCTCCGCACTGCCCGAGGGCCTCCTGACCACTCTGCCACCTCTCTCTCCGCACTGCCCGAGGGCCTCCTGACCACTCTGCCACATCTCTCTCCGCACTGCCCGAGGGCCTCCTGACCACTCTGCCACATCTCTCTCTCTCCGCACTGCCCGAGGGCCTCCTGACCACTCTGCCACATCTCTCTCTCTCCGCACTGCCCGAGGGCCTCCTGACCACTCTGCCACATCTCTCTCTCTCCGCACTGCCCGAGGGCCTCCTGACCACTCTGCCACATCTCTCTCTCTCCGCACTGCCCGAGGGCCTCCTGACCACTCTGCCACCTCTCTCTCCGCTTCGCATTCAGCAGCGGAGTGCGTGCTGCCCTTCTTGCCTCTATTGTGTTCAATTAGTATTTAGTCAGTACCAGTTCGTGCACGTTGTGTGCTAAAAATCCTCCGGAAAGATAATATCGTAAAAAAAGAGAAAGATATTATCTTTAAAATTTAAAAAGTTACCTCATAACATCATTTTGTAAGTTTAAAGTCACCTAGTTCTGTGTAGGTGTGCTTAGAGGGCAGGAATCACAAGAACAGAAGTGAGACTTGTTAAAGACAAAAGAGAAGTATGCCTCAAAAGCAAAATCTACTAACAGCTTATGTTTATACGTATACATTCCCTCCGGAGATAAAATGGAGAAAATTAAGTATTTTCATGATACGGAACACTTACTATTTCCCATAGTACATACCCAGAGAAAATGCTAAAGTATATGACAAAAAAAGATGTATCTATTCAGTATAAAAATATTGTACGTATTCATGTTGTGTACACACACGCGCACACGCACACACACCCTGAGTCTTGGTGGTGCAGTGGGTTACGTGCTGGCTGTGAGCTGCATGGTCGGCAGTTTGAAACCACAAGCAGCTGTGGGAGAAAGACTGGGCTTTCTACTCCCATAAACTCCCCAAAGCCTTGGGAACCCACATGGTGCACTATGAGTGAGTACTGACTCAATAGTAATGAGGAGCTTTGGTATTTATATACAGCTTCACAATTGTTTTCTTGTTGAGAACACACACAGCAGGAACATGCATGATTCAAGTTTCTACATGTACAATTCAGTGACATTAATTACACTCTTTCAGGTGTGCAGTTATTCTCTCCTCCTTTTCAAAGCTGTACCTCCCTCATTAGCATAAGCTCACTGCTGCGCCTCCCCACCCCAGGTTCCTACTGATCTTCTGAGTTACTGTTGTCACTGTGATTCCACATACACAGATTTCCACAGACGACGCACAGAAATCCCGACTGCCACCATGCTGAGACCAGAATGAAGTGGTGCCTGGCCACCAGTGCCAGATGTTCTGAAAGAGATCACACTGGGGCCTCTGGGGTAGAATGGGAGAAAATGGTGCAACAAAACTGAAAATCGGGGTGGGGACAGAGTGGCAGCATAGAGATAGAAGGGAGTTGATGTCAAGGAGTTCCCAGGGTAGAAAGATTTAGAAAAGGAGGAATGAAGGGAGACATTGGTCAGTGTAAGATATGACAAAATAAAGGTAAACAAGCAGCCATCTAGCTCAGAAGCAACAAAGCCCACACGGAAGAAGCACACCAGCCTGTGTGATCACGAGGTGTTGATGGGATCAGGAATCAGGCATCATCAGAAAAATCATATCCTTGTGAATGAGGGGGGAGTACAGATTGGGGACCCAAGACCCATCTGTAGGCAACTGGACATCCCCTTACAGAAGGGTCGCGGGGAGGACACAAGCCAGTCAGGGTGCAGTGTAGCAACGATGAAACATACAACTTTCCTCTAGTTCCTAAATGTTCCCCACAACCCACTATCACGATCCCAATTCTACCTTACAAATCTGGCTAGACCAGAGGATGTACACCGGTACAGATAGAAACTGGAAACACAGGGAATCCAGGACAGATGACCCCTTCAGGACCAGTGCTTAGAGTGGTGATACCGGGAGGGTGGAGGGAGAGTGGGGTAGAAAGTGGGAACCAATTACAGGGATCTGTATATAACCTTCTCCCTGGGGGATGGACAACAGAAAAGTGGGTGAAGGGAGATAACGGACAATATAAGATATGACAAAATAATAATTTATAAATTATCAAGGGTTCCTGAGGGAGGGGGGAATTTGGAGGGAGGGGGAAATGAATGAGGAGCTGATACCAAGGGCTCAAGCAGAAAGCAAATGTTTTGAGAATGATGAAGGCAACAAATTTACAAATGTGCTTGACACATGAATGTATGTACGGATTGTGATAAGAGTTGTACTAGCCCCTAATAAAATGATTAAAAAAAGAAAAGGAGTAACGAAGGCTAGGCCACAGGGAGGAAGTGGGTAAGAATGCTACACTATGGAATGCAATCAATTCCTTGAAACCAAATGTGTATGAATAATTAAATAGAATGGATTTGTTCTATAAACTTTCGTCCAATTCACGATTCATAAAACGATGGAATGAATGAACACAAAGTTCGAAGCAGACTTTCTTTACTAGTTAAAGCCAAAGTCGACTTCATGAGAATTTTAAATCCACAGCCTCCATTTCTCCAATTTTGGCCAGAATTTTTTTTTTTTTAAGAAGTGACAGAATTTTATTATAAAACCTTTCATCAAAATATCCTGTAAGGGCCGTCATGAACTATCCAGCTCTGGCTTCACTGCAAAGGAGGCAGTTGTGCATGGAGGCAGTTAGCCACACATTCCGGCCTCTTATCCAGCTCTGCTGCTCCTGGTGAACAGAGATCAACTGTGATGCCGGGGAGGCCCACCTGCGAGTTTGAAGACCCCAGACACTGTGCAGCACAATCAGACATAGTACAGAAAGACATATTATCTGGCCACTGACCTGGGCTGTTCCATGAAGCTGTGACAGCTCGACAACCCAAACTCCTGGTGCTGAGCGGTACATAAGCAGCCTCAGCAGCTACTCCTCCCTGGGTCACTGTTATACATAAGCCTTATCTTTTAATTCTACGTTCCCACAAACTTTCTGAAGCCTCTTTATGTATTATCACACTTCTGCTAATTCATCTGTTACAAGTGTACAACTTACTGACAGGGATTCCATTAATCAGCTGGGCAACCCTACCTTTAATGCAATTTTTACATTACAGAACTCAGCACTTCATCAGCAATAAAGGCCCCCTTTCCCTCTGACTCCTGGTGATCATTAATAAACGTTGGTCTCTCTATATATGACTGTTCTTTTGTGATTGACTTGCTTCAGTGGAATATCTTGAAGCCCCATCCATATTGGAACATGTACCAAGATACCTACAATTTTTTAAAATACATGACAATCCAAGGGATATGACTTAACACCTTTGGGAAAACAACAAATTCTCAACCTCAACCAAATAAACCACTTAGCAAATTAATTCATTGAGAAGTATTGGAAGCACAAGCCCCTCAGATCCACACTCTTGAGTTCATCTCTGTTACACACAAATTCCTGGCTTAGTCATATTACTGATTAATCATGCCTCTTAAAGGGTAGTCAGTTACCATTTTTAAGTCCTCAAGAGAAACCAAGCGCTCTGTTAAGTTCTTTACATACCTTTGTGCCTCAAATCATAAGACAAAACCAGGACTCCCATTTTGTAGCTGAGAAACTGAAGCACCAAGGTCACCATCTAATAAAGTGATGGGGGCTGGGATTCATACTCAGGTGCCTACAAAATCTGTCCCTCTAACCAGTTGGGTTTGTTGCAAATAACAGAACCCACAAATAGTAAACCTACACATTAAACCCCAATGCTATGGATGCCCTTGAAAAATATGAGAAGATAAATTCTATTTACAGATTTCTATATTAGGTTTAGAGTCTGTGGTGGTACACAGTTAATAAGTTTAGCTGCTAATCACCGAGTTGGTGGTTCAAGTCTACCCAGACTTGTGGGTGGTACCTTGGAATATTGGTTAGTGAAAATTCTCCAGAGCACAATTCTATTCAGACACATATGAGGTTGCCAAAGAAAATGGCTTAAAATTACTTGATCTAGGCTGTTTCTATCACTTCTGTGAAAGCAAAAAATAATCCAGTAAACATGTAAGAGTCTTACAGAATCTTTCCTAAAGTACAAAACTTTTGTTTCAGGCTGATGTATATATAAGACTTTGTTGTGCCCCCCTTCTCCCCCCCACGAAGAATTTATTTCAAAGGACAGCATTGAATCTGCACCTCTGGGAGATGAACATATCTGATCGGAGCTCACGGGAGCAGATGAAGGGGGAGGAGGAGAGAGTGGAGCACATCCTGACCCACCAGGTCATGAAAATGATGTTCCCAATTAGAGCAGCCAGTCCACAGAGAGGACTACCTGGCCGGCCCCACTATGAGACATGATGTCCCTCACTGACTCACAGCCCTACAGGGAACAACACCGGAGACAGTGTGGAAATTGCACCCGATCTGATCCCGTCACACAGAGGCAAAACACTAAGGGGGTGCAACAGAACAGCAAGGGAATGGAGCGGTGAGGTCCCCAGGGAATGCTGAAGGTGGACTTTGGGGCCAGGACACGGTGCCCCAAGAGAATGGACTAGAAAACACTCCTAAAGGCCAACAAACAATCCTTGAATTAACTACAAGCTTTTCTTTCTTATTGTGTTTTGTTGTCATTGGTTTGTTGTATATTGTTGCTTAGTTTTGCTCTGTCTTGTTTTTGTGTATGCTATTATCTCCATAGGTCTGTCTAAATAAAATAGGCTGGATGAACAATCTGGAGGAGAAAACAACCAGACCGACAGTACCAGGGGGATATGGGAGAGGGGAAGATGGGGGAAAGGAAGTGGTGTTAACAAACCCAGGAACAAGGGAACAACAGGTGATCCAAATCGGTGATGAGGATGTGGGAGGCCTGGTAGGGCATGATCAAGGGTAATGTAACAAAGAGGAATTGCTGAAACCCAGGTGGGGACTAAGCAGGATAGTGGGACAGGAGGAAAGTAAAGGGAAATAGAGGAAAGAGCTGGAAGGCAAAGGGCATTTATGGAGATCTAGATAAAGACATGTACACATGCAGATATATTTATATATGAGGATAGGGAAATAGACCTTTGTGTCTATATTTACAGGTTTAGTACTAAGGTAGCAGGAGGACATTGGGCCTCCACTCAAGTAGTCCCTCAATGCAAGAATACTTTCTTCTATTAAATTGGCATTCTATGATGCTTACCTTCCCGACACAACTGCTGAAGACAAAGCGGGTACATAAGCAAATGTGGTGAAGAAAGCTGATGGTGCCCGGCTATCAAAAGATATCGCGTCTGGGGTCTTAAAGGCTTGAAGGTAAACAAGCAGCCATCTAGCTCAGAAGCATCAGAGCCCACATGGAAAAAGCACACCAGCCTGTGTGATCACGAGGTGCCGAAGGGATCAGCTATCAGGCATCATGAGAACAAAAAGTCACATCATTGTGTGCTCACCTCCATGATATGTTTGCTGAAGACAAATGGGTGCATAAGCAAATGTGGCGAAGAAAGTTGATGGTGCCCGGCTATCAAAAGATATAAAGTCTGGGGTCTTAAAGACTTGAAGGTAAACAAGCAGCAATCTAGCTGAGAAGCAACAAAGCCCACATGGAAGAAGCACACCAGCTTGTGCGATCATGAGGCATTGATCAGGTATCAGGCATCATCAGAACAAAAAATCTTATCATAGTGAATGAAGAGGGGAGTGCGGAATGGAGACCCAAAGCCCATTTGTAGTCCACTGGACATCCCCTTACAGAAGGGTCTTGGGGAGGATTGTGATAAGAGTTGTATGAGCCCCTAATAAAATGATTATTAAAAAAAAAAAAAAGACTTTGTTGTCCAGAATTTTATTCAACAAACATAAAAAATCCCCAAACCAAACTCGCTTGCTTCCAGTTGGTTTTGACTCACAGTGACCCTGCAGGAGAGAGTAGAGCAGCTCCCCAGTGTTTGTGAGCATGTAAATCTTCATGGAAGATACTGCCTCATCTTTCTCCCACAGAGTGGCTGATGAGTCTGAACTACTGACCTTACAGTTAGCAGCCCAATCCAGAACCCATACCACAAAGAGATCCCCCTTTAATAAACTTAATTTTTCTGTTAAAAAAAAGACAATTTTAAATCTTTTAAAAAATCTATAAATGATAAATATTTCAGCTTTAAATCAAAAGTAATTTCTTGCCCTTTGCGATTTTATCTGAGTTATTTCTTGGTTTTAAGGCAATGAGAATGCTATCTGCAACTACTCTGCACTGCAGTATGAAAAAGAAAACTGAATCCATTTTCACCCACTGGTTGTAAAAGGTTTTTTTTCCAAGTTCTAGTTTTTTATTGGATTAAAGGTCTTTCGGGACCATATTTAACTACATTTAGCGAACTATGTTATACACTTACCTTCTAATGTTTTTATTCCTTCATCTACAAACTTTCTTGCAGCAGATGGGCTACAAACCAAGAAAAGCATTATCTTAGTAACATGGATGAAACGCAGGATCCTCCTAACAAATAACTTTGTTTTGTCAAAAAACACTACTACGCGGTTTAGAGCAACTTGCTAAAATGCTGATTACCTTTGGAAATGCTCAGTTTTATCCAAAGATAAGAATTCATGAAACTTGACTCATTAGGAGGACAACCATGAACTTGGGCATCAAACATCTAAGTATGTGGCTGTCACAATTCCCAAGTACTTTAATACCTAAAGCTGTTATACTGATACTTGAGAACTGCTGATTTGTTCAATTTTAGGTTTTACTTATGCGCCGTGATCAGGTTAAGTGTTGAACTAGAACTCTAAGTTTGGTGCTTCAAACCCATCAACCACTCCTTGAGAGAAAGTGGGGCTACCCGCTCACAAAGATTTACAGCCTCAGAAGTCTTATACACGGTCTCTACGAGTCAGAGTTAACTCTGTGGCAGTGGGTTTGCTTTTGGGAATGATGTGCCAAGTACTCCTCTAGGTGCCGCAGGAGATACAGCCGGAAATAACAGCATTAAGATCCTCGGTCTTATGACATCATATTCTAGTGGATAGGGAGAAACAATAAATGGATACATAAGCTAAAAACAAACCTTAGAGCTATGCAAAGAATTAAACGCTAAGACAGAGTGGCTGGGGGAGAGAATACTTCTGAAGGTTATTTAAGCTAGATCTGAATGACAAAGAGCTAGTCATGGGGGACCCAAGCTGGTCAGGTGAAGGAAACAATGAAAGCAAAAGCCCCAAACTTGCTATGAGCTTGGTTTGTGCAAGAAAAGAAAACTAAGTCTAACAAGGTCAGCATGATGCACACGATACAGAGAGTGGAAGCTATTACACGGGCTTGGTAAGCCACGGCGTTACATCTGGATTTTATTCTAAGTGCAATGGGAAACTGTTGAAGGGTTGTGAGCAGAGCAGTGATGAAATCTGATGTGGATTTGCACAGGATTACTGATGGCTGTGTCGCTATAAATCAACCCCAACCTCGGGAAGGAGCCAAGATGTTCTCAGAGAATGTCTGGGGCCAACGAACCTCAGACATGAGCTTCCTGGAAGTGGCTTTCTATGGTTACAAATCTAGCTGGTGGTGGCCCAGGGAACAGTATCAAAGTCTCCGAATCCTTTCCCATTATTCCAATTCATATCCCAATACAGCAAATAAAACAGCAAAGCCACGGCCTCTGAATTGATTCTGACTCACAGTAACTCTATATAAAGGTTCGAGACCGTAAAGCTTTCTTGGAGCAGACGTCTGCTGCCTTCCTTACAGAGTGGCTGGGGGGTTTGAACGGCAAGCAGTCCAACAGCGCCACCAGGCTGCGGCAAATAAACCCACGCAATTCAGTAACCCCTGTGAACCTCCTGAGAGAGGCTGACGCTCCTGTCAGCAAGACAATGTGGCCTACGAGGAGGGTAAGTGATCCGTGAATCAGAAGACCTAGGTTCTAGTCCTGGCTCTGCTACATTTACCTCGCTTTATGCAAGTCTCAAGTTCGTTGCCCAGAAAAGGAGGCAAGAAACACATGTTCTCTATACAAAAATTCTTTTTTTCCCTCTCTAACAAAAATTCAATTTCTAACTCAAAAGGCTAGTTCTTCCTAACACTTTTAAGTTCCCAACATGTTTAAATTTCTAAGTCAACTGAATGCTATTCTAAGTCTACTATTTTTTTTATAGTTTAACACAAATTCTTGGCAAATCACCAATTAGCTAAGATTAGCTAATTAGGCAAATCAGTTATATAGATGCTAAGTTGTCTTTTCAAAATGGCACAAACTTACATGGTTCCAAGTAAACTCAACACACATATACACAAAGAAATAAACTGATTGTTTCAAATTCATGAGGTTCTATGCTAGGTGCTATGGGAAAAATAAAATTAAAATATTGACGATAAGTATGGTCAGAGAGAAAAAAAGATGCACACAGGAAAGGGGGTAAGAATATCTATGGGGGGGCATGTGTCAGTGGAGTTCAGAGGAAGGAGCTACTGCTTCTGGCAGGAGAATCTCGGGGTTCCACAAGGGAAGCCGAGCCGTGGGTGCGTGCATCGGATGGGCAAAGGCACAGAGGTGGAAAGGTACAGGTTCTGAAGGGAAACTGGCTGACATAACCGAGAAAGCCAACCCTACGACTGTCTGCTCCAAATATTTCTTACCCAATGCCAGTAACTCGAGTCAGGAAATTGATGGATGAACTCGTGTCATCCTGCCGAATCTTTAAGGGGACAGAAAAAATAAGTCTAACTATGATTGAGGAATACATTGAAGACCCAAATGATCTTATTTCAAATAGGCAGCTAAGGGTCACAAAAAATCATTTCCATTTGCCTGGATAGCCATGTAAGTGTATTCACACATAACCTATCTTGCTGTACACATTTGTAGGGAAATGCATGACAGAGTTCCAATCTATTCCTAAAAACCAGAAGTGATAAAATTCCAACTGCTAGGGTGAAACAAACCATCAAAGTGCTTGGGAGAGTTTAGACATAGGAATTCTAGGAAAGAGTTACCTTTTTTGTCAAAACTTATTTTTTCTGAGCATTCCTAAAAATAAGGAGTTAATGGATGCTAACAGTCTTGTAAATACCACATAAAAAGGGTGAATATTTTGAACCATATGCATGCGTTTTTAAAATAGAACTTAGAAGTAAAAAAAAAATGAGTCCCTGGGTAGCACATATGACTAAGTGTTCAACTATTAACCCAAAGGTTAGCAGTTCAAATCCCCCAGAGGCCCTTCAGGAGAAAATCCCCAGGCAACCCTGTTTCTCAAAGATCACAGGAATTGAAAACACTGTGGAACATACCATCATTCTCCTCTGAAACACACAGGGTTGCCATGCGTTACAGTTGAGCTTAATGAAAGATGGCTTATTAAAAAAAAATTCACTCATTTCTCTTCTATCTGAGCCTATTAGCAGGTGTGATATCAATCACCCTGCAATGGCACTACATGATAACTGCCAGAATGACAGGCAACATAATCAAAGAAGCGAACATATAATTTAAATATTACCTTTTCTAGTTTACGTAATTTTCCAGTTGCTAAATACTCGTCAATCTTTTCAGCAATTTTTGCTCCTACTCCAGGCTACATAGGAAATTAAAAATACAAAACATGTAAATAAATTCTTACCACATCACTAAAAGAAAAAGTAAGATGTGCAAAGTGAGAAATAAATGACCATCACATGACAAATTTTGATACAGGACTCAGAAAAGTGATCCCCAGAAAAATAATTCCTCCCAGAGGCCAAAAAATGACTCAAGAAAGAAAAGCCTAAAAAAAAAAAATTCTCGTAGGGATGCTCTTTTTTAAAATTAAGTTTTAAAAACGAGAAATATAGCTATGTAGGAATAGTGCAAAGTACTAGTTAATCACATCACTATAAAAATTATAATCACCTGTAAGCTCATCACTTCACACTGGATATATATTCCTTAATTTCTTGCTGTCATCTGCCGTTTTCTTACAGAAATAGAATCACACGGCTTTGTAAAATGCTGTATTTACTTAATAAATCACAATTCCCCATACCAATCAATACATGCAAAGGGCAGTGTTTTTAAGGGCTGTATGATTTCTGTCTGCACGTGAATGCGTCATAATTTCCGTAACATCTACAGAAAAAGCTGAGAGCTGGAACCCTAAGGGCTGCCATTTCCCCAGGTCCCTCAAGTTTCCCACCTCTGCCAGGATGTAGTCCTTCAGTTTGGGTTAAAAAAAAAAATTATTATTAATTGGGAGTTAATACACACATCATTTCATTCCATAGTTCAATCACATCAAGCAGAATTATACAATTGCTATCACAAGCAGTTTCCAAACATTGTGAATTTTTTAAAAATCAATCATTTTATTGGGGGCTCTTACAAATCTCCTGACAATCCATCATTTAATTGTATTAAGCACACTTGTACATATGTTGTCATCAGTACTTCCAAAACATTTTCTTTCTATTTGAGCCCTTGGTATCAGTTCCTCTCTTGCCCCTTCCCTTCCACCCCTGTGAATCCTTGACCAATTACATATTATTGTTGTGTTTTACACTGTCCGTTGTCTCCCTCACCCACATTTCTGTTATTTGTCCCCCTGGGGTGTGTGTGTATATATCCAACCGTGTGATGGGTTCCCCTTTCTACCCTTCCATCACCACCCTTCTATCCTCATGATATTACTACTCCCACTACTGGTTCCGAGGGTTTAATCTGTCCCGAATTCCATGTTTGGAGAGCTCTTATCTGTACCTGTGTGTGAACTCCGGTATAAACAGATTTGTAGGGTAGAACTGGGTCATGGTAGGGGGGGAGCATTTGGGAACTAGAGGAATGATGTGTATTTCGTCATTGCTATACTGCACCCTGGTTGAACTGTCCCTTCCTTGTAACCTTCTGTAAGGGGATGTCCAATTGTCTACAGATGGATTGTGGGTCTCCACTCCAAATCCCCTCATTCACATCAATATAATTGTTTGTTTTGGATCTTTTGATACCTGAACCCGTTGATAGCTCGTGACCACACAGGCTGGTGTGCTTCTTCCATGTGGGATTTGTTGCTTCCCTGTTAGATGACTGGTTGTTTAACTTCAAGCCTTTAAGACTCCAGATGCTATATCTTTTGATAGTCAAATACCACCACCAGCTTTCTTCACCACATTTGCTTATGTACCCATTTTGTCTTCAGTTGGGGAGGTATCAAAGAGTGCCAGGTTATTAGAACAAACTGTTTTTGTGTTTAGGGTGGCCTTAAGCAGAGGCCCGAGGTCCGTCTGCTATCTTAATACTTATATACTGGTAAATATATGTACGTTGGCCTCTATCCCTTCCATTATAAATTAATGTATTTACATATATACATGCTTATAGCTATACCTCTATAAATAGCTTTTGCTTCCTACTTCTTTCCTCTATTTCCTTTTACCTTCCTCTTGTCCCACTATCATGCTTACCCTCCACTTGGCTCTCAGTAATTCCTCTTGGATACATTGTACTTTATCAAACCCCACCAGGCCTCCTTGCCATCATTTTTAGATCTCTTGTTCTCTGATCCCTGAGTTTGTTGGCTCCCCGCTCCCCCTCCCTGCCCCTCCTCTCCCATGTCCCCCTGGGACTGCCGGTTCCATTGTTTTCGCCTCAGGATTGTTTGCCCTGCCTAGCTTACATAGACAGACACAGGGTAAAAGAAAAACAAGCCAACCTCAAAATCTGATAGCTAGATCCAGGCCTGTCTGCTGACCCTTATGAGTGCTTTCCAGTCAGGTCTAATGAGGTGTCAAGCCGTCTCCTGAGTCAGATGTCTATTTTCAGGATTCCTCAGGGACTTGGCTACTTTGCTCCCTTTGCTGCCCTGTTGCACTCCCTTCGCATTTCACCCCACTGTGAGTGGGGCAGACCAGGCACACTTTCCGCAGTGTCTCCAGTGCTGCCCCTTAAAGTGCTAGGGGTCAGTGAAGAGACGCCATGTCTCGTGGTGGGGTCGACCCTATAGTTTCTGTGCATTGGCTGCTCCGAGCAGGTCTCCCTGAGCTCTATCTTCAGTGCTGTCTTCTGTATTACATTCTTCTGGGAAGGGGGTCAACATAACTTGGGTTGGGCCTGGCCTAGATGTTTCTATTGCCTCTCTCAGTGGAAGATATTGGAGTTCTCTTTCTCCGAGAGGTTTCTGCCTTAAACAGGTTTTTCTGGGTCTGAAATCATCTAAGAAAGCTCTCATGAACTTCCAATAGAATAGAGGTTCAAAAAGCCTTACATGCATCAGTACCATGTGAGGGGGTTGCTTAGTCCCACCCCAGAGCTAGAGGCAGCCGGTTTGGGCTGGGGCCAAAAAGCAGCCTTTCTAACCAGGTCCCAGGTACTGCTGAACCTGCTGGTCCAGATACCACACTTTGAGACTCACTGTTCTGGAAGGGCCCAGTTCACCAAGGTGGCTGTCCACTAGACACACCACACGATTTACATTTAAATTCATTAAAATGTAAAATGTGCAGTCCCACCAGCCACACAGTTCAAGAGCTCAACAGTCAAGTGTGGGCAGTGTTGAAAAGCACTTTTCTAGAACACGGGCTTTGTCCTGTGCTTTTGCTCTGCTTTATTGGTGCATAGTGGTGCTCCAAAAATAAGAGCTAATGGATCCTTAGAAGCACCAATCTGTACGCATTTCCTGAAGAAAATGCGCTCGCTCAAAGTAGAACTGACTGATCAAGGGATCTGGAGAGAGCCAAGCTGTCTTTCAGAGAAGTTGGAACAACCAATGCCTCTATCAACAGAAAATGAGAGGATCCTTCTATGCCTTCCGCATTTTTATCACATTACATATGATCTTTGATTTTTATAGGTACTATGCAGTACTGAAGGAACCCTGGTGATGACATGAGTTACTCACTGGGCTGGGGACTGCAAGGTAAACAGTTCAAACTCATCAGTTGCACTTTAAGAGAAAGATGAGACTTTCTGACCTCCTGAAGATTTTACAGACTCAGAAACCCACGGTGGGCAATTCTACTCTGCCCTATAGGAGGGCTGTGAGTCAGAATCGACTCAAAGGCAGTGACATATAGTACTGTGATTTAATATGCAACTTTGCTCATTGATGAGATGAAATTTTTTTCATGTTTATTATTCTCATTTAATTAGATGCTAAACATGCATATAACATGTGTTCCCATGATCTCCTACTGTTTCTAGTCCTGAGTTCATCTCTCTTATAGACTAGATATATTTAACGTTCAATAGATGTCAAGACTACACAGTGCAAATTCAAATTTTGGAAACAGCAATTACCAGGTTGAAATGAGCAGAAGATTAAAGTAGAAGACATGAGAAAAGGGCAACTGCTCAGGCTTCTCATTTTCTCTCTCAGTAAATTAAAAGACAGGCCAGTTTTCCCCTTTAAAAATAGTGCTACATAATCGTTGAAGACAAAATAGGTGCATAAGCAAATGTATGAAGGGGATGGTGCCCAGCTATCAAAAGATATAGCAGCTGGGGTTTGAAAGGCTTGAAGTTAGTTAATCAAGCGGCCATCTAGCTGAGAAGCAACAAGCCCACAGAAGAAGCACACCAGCCTGTGGATCCTGAGGTATTCACAGGATCAGGTAACATGCATTAGAAGACCCAAAACAAACAAACAAAAACCATATTGTTGAGACCGAGGGGGTTCGGAGCAGAGACCCAAAGCCCATCTGTAGACAACGGGACATCCCCTTGCAAAATGATCACAGGAAGGCATGAGTCCACCAGGGCGCAGCACAGCACCGATGGAACACAATATTCCTCTGGTTCCTTAGGCTTCCTCACCTCTCACTACGACCCCAGCCCTGCCTTTCATTGCGGGCTAGACTGGAGCATGTGCACAGGTAAGAGATAAGAGCTCATGATACAGGGAATCAGGAACAGCCATGGAAACAGCGATACCAGGAGGGTAGGGGGAAGGTGGGCAGAGGGAGGAAGAGGAAACTGATCGCAATGATCAACACTTAACCACCTTCCCCCTCCACCACCCTACCCCACCCCACCCCCGCCCCAGGGGGACGAACAACAGAAACTGTGGGGGAAGGAAGACAGCGGTCGGTGTAAGATATAAAAATAATAATAATTTATCATTTATCAAGGGGTCATGAGGTAAGGAGAAAAAAAGGAGCTGATACCAAGGGCTCAATAAAAAGTAAATGTTTAGAAAACAATGATGGCAACATATGTACAAACATGCTTGCTACAACTGATGCATGGATTGGTACAAGAGCTGTAAGAGCCCCCAATAACATGATCTTTTAATAAAAAATAAAATAAAGAGTGCTGCAATAATTTCCCATCAGAAGCATATTGACCTAAAACAATGCAGACGCAGACTATCTCCTATATAAAGGGCAACTCTTCATCCTGGAAATACCAGGATTTCTAGACTTGCCAAGCAGCACTGTGTGCTAGGGAGGGCCATAACAGTGACAATGACTACGTGATGCTTCTGTTACATCCAGCCTTATGCTGAAAGGACTTGGGGTCCTTTCTTGATCGATTTACTCTGACTTGGGGCAAGGTGTGTGGGAACTTCTTAGAGGTCTGCCTCAAGGAAACGAGGAGGTTATCTGCAATGAACACGCAAGGGGGTTCAGTGATGATCCCAAGTGTTACGGGGGGATTAAAATGGAAGCAGGAGTTGTTCCTAAGGTCAGCACAGGGTCAGGTCACCAAAATAAAAAGAAAGTTGTAGTTTTACCTATTTGTAAAACTTCTAAATCCACCCTCTCCCACCCAAATAAAAACACTTGCAGCTTGAACAATGTTGCGTGAACTAGCACCAGTCCTACCCGAACACTAATGCTATGCGGAACTCACCAAACGCGTGCGCGCGTCAACTCTCGCATCAATTTGCTCACAAAACTTACCAATTTCTTAGCTTCTGCGCCACTTTTTATTTTGTGTGGGTACTTTGCTATCACAGATGCTGCTTTTCTACAAGAAAGAAAACCCATTAGAAATCCAGCAAGGTCTTAACTGTTCTCAAATTGGAACACGTACACATACACGCACACACACACACAAATATCCAGTTCTTATGTCACCAAGATTTGCATTGTCCACTAAAACTAAACACTCAGATGAGTGGATGGCCACGGATTCTACCTTTTAAAAGTATCTTGAAAATTCTCAGATTTGAGGATAATCTGGTTTTAACCACTCAAGTAGGTAATGTTAGAGAGACTGAGACCAAGAACCTTCCCTATTTGGAAGTGAAAGAGAGTCATCCTTTTTTTTTAGAAGCCAAGATTTTAAAAACCAATCAGAATTTTCATAAAAATGTGCCACCGTCTTCAGACGTCTACTATGTAATTGATTGGCTTATTTAAAATTCAGGATTATTTTTAAACTTGTGGTTTCAAGTTCTTTTTCTATTACTCCCATTTCAATTGGCATAAACCAGTGAGTGACCTGTGGTTCTTGTCAGTCTCCACACATATCCAGCTCAGTAACCTGGTGCGCCTGGATACGTTACAGGAACCTGCTAACAACACCCTGGCTATAATTTTAATGCCAACTGTTGTGTAAAGTTGACGATGTTAAAAAGTGATAGTACATCTAAGTCTAAGCATAAACAATGACATCTTTGGAGACTGTTTCTTCTGCGTAGGACATATAAACCTTTCTATTTGGACTTCAAACTCCCTATAAAGAGCCATGTGGATGCAAATGGTTAACTGTTCCATGGTTAACTGGAAAGTTGGGGGCATCCAGAAAGAAAGCATGATAAACTGCTCTTATAAGGATGATAGCCCAGAAAATCATGTAGGACAGCTCAACTTTGTCACACGGGGTTGCTGAGTTGAAGTCAACTAGAGGGCACCCAACCATCAGCGTGCTGCTGGTGTGAAGCCAGGAGGGTGGGTTGAAGGGCAGTTGTGGAGGGGACGCTTCAGGAAAAGCATACTTGGCTCTGTGGGGGCAGGAAAGCCTGAAGGGAAAAAGAATTCGACCATGAGCCGTCTTTTGTGTGCTTTGATGCATTGGAGTTTTAAGGTAAAGAGGAAATATTTAATTATCAGATAGGGGAGAATAATCAAATCAGGTTATACAACATATTAGCCAGAATGAGGAGAAATGTACACTAAAGTGGTGCGTGCCTGGGTGCTAGGGCATCAATGAGCCGAGCAGACTGAATTCTGATACAGATCATACCACCTGGGAAAACTGGATTACTGACATGCAGAAAATGCTATCATAAAGACTTACAGGATTAGAAAGTTGGAGTCTCAGATACCCCAGGGCTGGTTCTATTCTATCCTGTCCTATAGGGTCGCTATGAGTTCTGAATAGGCTGAACGAAATAGCAAGGGAAGCGTTAAGTCAATTTTGAAAGAATAGAACTAAAAGGAACATATGACTAGAAACGTGGAGAAAGGATCCACTAATGTGAATTGTATTCAAGCCCCGTATGGTGAGACTGCCAGGGAAAGTGAGACCAGCGGGCAAAGGGGAGACCTCTGGGACTACCAACATTAGAAACTAAGAAAGATGAGGAATGCCGTCAAATACACCGAGAGAAAGGAGGGCTCCACAGGGTGAGCTTGTGGTGAAGGCCATCCACCAAGCGGCTAGTAAGATGATGTGCAGGTGAGCATGTTGTCCGTGAACGTCGGCCATCAAATAATGGACTCACTTGTGGCTGTCAAGTAGATTCTGACTCACTGCAACCCTTTCCAAGAGTGGACCGGCTCCTGGGGCTTTCTGAGACTGTCAGTCTTTATGGGAATGAACAGCTTTCGTCCATGGAGTGCCCGGTTAGTGTGAACCACCACTAGCAAGCTAATCTCACCGCACCATCAGAGAGAATGCAAGCAAGCAACACCGATTTGTCTTCAAGAAGGGTACCTGTGAAGTGGAGGCAAGGGGTATGGTGCTATGTCAAAGAAAGTGTTTTGTTTTGTTTTTGTCTTAGACTGAGAGTAAGTAGCAGAAGCAGGTTTCTGTGAGAGTAACAGGCAGAGGCCCCTGATAAAATGGAGGATGGACCCAAATTAAGGTGACAGAATCAGCCACAGTCCTAGATGGACAGATGTGATTCCTTGAACTATATCAATTTACAGTACAGCCCTGGTCCACTGCCTTTTATCAATGCATTCTGGTAATTTGCGATTGATGATAGGGAAAATATGTATCCGGGTATATACTTTCCATCAGAACTGGGAACGGATCATAATTGATTCCACAGAGTTCTGCCCAAGTTTTTTCTGCGATTCTACAATGAGGTAGGTACCACCAGACAAGTCAATCTCTTTTGCGGACGGTCCAAATATTTACTGCCCGCCCCCCCCCCCTCACCCCTGAGGCCTGCCACGTAACCGGGCGATACCAGACAGCGTGCCATCAGCGAGCTGCGCCGGCCCACCTGTAGGCGTTGTACTTGTGGATGGCCTGGCTCACGTTCTTCTCAAAGTTTGCGAGTTCTGAAAAGGCAAGGGGAGGCTCCAGTGAACAAGAACCCCGGCTAAGGAACCGGACGTGACTTTCTGGGAAGGGGGCTTGCTTGGGCAGTGACCGCTCTTCTCCCACCCGCCAGGTCGCAGGCAGCCCGGGGGAAGACCCCGGAGCTTCGAGCGGGCCCAGGGCAGATCCATACGGAGACGGCCCGCTGGGTCAGGCTGCGGGGCCACGGGCAGATCAGCCCCTGAGCCGATCACCACCCCCCGGGCTGTGGAGGGCGAGGAGGCGAGAAGCAGCAGCAGCCAGCGGAGCCGGGCCCCGTGCTAACCCGTGAGCATGTCGGTGATCCCCGCGTTGAGCGTCTCCTGGGGCGCCTTCCGCTTGCTCATGGTGACCTGCGCCTGGGGACCCCAGGGTCCCACGAGCCCGCTGCGTGGAAGGGGCCAAGAGCTGACGGGACCGGCGCAGCCCAGTCCCAGCCAGGCCGGCCGGACCAGCTCAACAATGGCTGCCGCTGACAGGGGGCGCGGCGGCGCGCCTGGTGACGTCACGCGCACGGGGGGCGGGGCCAGCGCGGTAGCGCCTCCGTACGTGCAATACCCGGATATGGCAAGGGACACGTGGCCCCCTCAGGTTTACGTCCATCCCACTGGGGCTGCTGTGGGAGGATGAAGTCCTAACTTTAGAGACTCCATCTCCCCATTCCCCCCCCCCCCCCCATATATTTCTCTAGACTTCACGCCCTGGAAGCAGCAGCGCGGGTCCCAGTTTGGCTCTGAAATCGGTACAATGGCGGTGGGGTGAGGAGGTTGGTATGCCGAAGATTGCTCTGGCGGACATGGGGTCCGGGCACTGTGCTAGTTTTTGGCTGCGTGACGTATTTTAAACACTGACGTTACACTTGTCAAAAACTTTGCAAGCCTCCGGCTCTGGTGCAGTCCTTACCGCGGTGCGGTTGGGGCATGGATGGAGATCACGCCCACCACACAACCAAGGCAGATGCGCTGCCCTCCGGTCCATTCCCGGGGCCCTACAGGGCTGGTAGAACTGCCCCCCTCGGATTCTCAAGGCTGTAAATCTGTCCTGACTGGAGTCCCGGTAGTGTAAGTGGGCTCTGAACTTGACTGCTAACTATAAGGTCAGCAGCTCAGAACCTTTCGAGGGTTGGGGGGGGGGGGGGAAGATGAGACTTTTCTGCTCTTGTAAAGATTAAGTCTCAGAAACCCCCACGGACAGTTCTCAACTGGAAGGCAACCAATTTGTGTGTGATTTCATCGATGCCAAGGCACACTCTCCCCCAAATGGCTGGTAAATTCAAAATACTGACCTTTCTGTTAACAGCCAAGTGCTTTTTACCATTCCTTTCTGCCATCATACAAAGACCTGTTTTAACTTGCTAGACAAACATTTCAGGAGATCTGTCAACCCGTTGAAAAAAAAAAACCCAAACTTTTTTCTTTCCCTGCCTTTTGAGGTATAGATCAAAATGATTTTTTAAAGAATGCCACAAAGGAGAAGTGCTTGACCTGGAGCAAAGGTTCCCAAACTTATTTGGCCCAGTGCCCTCTTTTGAAAGAGAGAAAGAAAAAAAGATTACCCGTGGCCTATCTGGAAATTAAAAACTTTTGCACTATAACCCATAATCCAGGATAAAGCGTAGGTATCTTTTTTTGCAGCCCTCCCCCCCAGGTTGCTCCAGAGGCATCACCCACTTTGGGAAATACTGGCCTCGATTAAGAGTTGTCATTCTAACATGATGACATCTGTCAGGCAAGAAGTCTGCTTGAGAAATGCAAAACTGACATCATAGATAAGTTTCACCCACTCAGCTCCGGGAGTTCACACTTAACTGCAATTCTAGGCCACAGCTTTATGTGTAGATAAAAGATTATTTAAAAATAATATACTATGGCCATAAAATTTGTGGGCCGCATAAAGTGAACAGAGGGAAAGTACAAGCACTGATCATATCATCCAGGTGAACCACTATTAGTATTTAGGGACATATATTTATGATCATCTAGCCCAATATTTAAACTTTTTTCAATAATGGAATCACGCCTTCATATCATTAGTTTCTTGGATAGCAAGGTTGTTTTCTGGTAGTACCAGTATGCATCCTAACTTATCCTTATTGAACATTTGTATTTCTTCTCTTGTGAATTACCTATTGATACCCTTTGTTCATTTTTCTAATGGGGGTAATTGTTATTAATTTGTTAGATTTTTATGTACTATTAACTCTTTTCTTTGTATATTGCAAATATTTCCCCAACTTGTCTTTTGCCTTTGAACTTTATTCCTGCATTTTCTTTTTTTAATCCTGCAGTTTCTTAATACTTTATCACTGTCATTGATGTTACACATTCTAGTTTTAGTCTCTCATTCACATTTTTTCTTATCTTTAGGTATCATATTATTTTGCTATGTAGAATTATCAAGAAAAACATCTTTATTCTCCTTGGTGAGTACAAATTCAAGGAATTATAGGACCTTTTTTGAATTATGCTCACCATTAAAAACATCTAAGTCAGACAATTCAAGTATTAAAAAATCCTAGTGTTTGTGAATTCCAGGAAAGCAATCAGCCTGCCTTTATCTTCTTGGGCCTGTGTACAACTTTTGATCCACTTAACCACACTCTTGGTCAGTCAATAAGGTTGCTACAAAGCAATAGAAACTGCTAAACAAAAATATCAAAATGTGAACTTAGTGTTTCTCAACATATCTCCCATCTAAGTGTAAACCTTTCTGAAGGAGGTGTTTCCATCTCTCTAACCCCTCCCTTCCCCCAAATCATGCTCTTTGATTTACACTTCACAACAGCAGTTTTGACATCTTTGAGGGACTCAAATCTTGTTTCTTTAAAATGTTCTTAGAAAGGTAGGACCACCAACAAAACAACTCTGAAGGGACAAGATCAGGCCTGGCAGCAGAGGGGGTGAGGTTTCCTAATGACGTTCTCCCAGGACAGCCCTTGCTGCCCTCTAAGGGTGCGCAGGTACGTTGTCATGATGCGGGGGGTGGGTGAGGGGTTGGATCTTCAACACAATATTGCCAGTGCTGTTTTCGATGTTCTTAAAACTTCTTCCTAATGAGTCCCTGGGATCACCCTGTGCCCTTCAAGAAAATCTACCAAGCGTGTGGCATTTCCAAAAGCAGTTGCCATCTTTGTGCTGATCTCTCTGGCCCAGCAGACCCCCTCAGAAGCCACTGGTAGGATGGGGACTTTTCCGGAAGGCACGCTAAGGTAACTCAGACAAGTGGACTGCTGAGAGAACTTATCTGCAGCCACTCACTGACCACAGTGTTTAAGCACGTCTTACTTGATGCCCCAACGGGAGCCCTCATCGCCATGCTTTCTGACTTACCCTCAGAGTTACTTTCTCTGGGCTTCCAGGGTACCACACGCACCAGGTTTTCTTTCTTCCTAGCTGTTCACTTGTTGGGAGGGTTTTGTGGTGTGTGTGTGTGTGTGTGTGTGTGTGTGTGTGTGTGTGTTTTCCCAGCTTCTCCATTCTCCAGGTTTTGTCGGAAAGGGCCTCGGCCAGTGTTTCTACCATGTTCCTTTTCACCTGCAAAATGGCCTATCAAGTTTGAAGACTTCTACATTGAACTTCCTACCCTGACTGCTCCCTTGAACTCCAGCCTCCTCTATCAGACTGCCGACTGGATGTCTACAGTTGTTTGCGTAGGCATTACACAGATAACATGTCTTAAAGAACTCTTTATCCTTGTCTTGCTCCAACGCTCATGACCTCCTTCACTTTTCCTCATCTCAGTTAATGGCGATTTTTCAGCCGCCTTTCCATCAAGCTGAAAAAGAAACATGCCTTTTGGACTCATACTTTGTTGTTGCTGAAAATATATGTAGTAAAACCTACACCAATTCAATGATTTCAACATGTCCATTTCAGTACCCTTGATTACATCCTTCAAACTATGCACCACTTTCCACCCTATTTTCTGAATCCTTCCTCCAGCCTTACCCTAAACTGCTACCCTCCAAGCTCCCCACCTAACCTTTCAGAGGGACTGTGGTCCATGTTGTGTAGCAGGAGACCCTCTGCTGAGTTTGCTCTGCGGTTGTGTAGAAAGAGGAGTTTGAACGAGGACATTGTTGGTTTAGCTGAGATTGTCAAGCAACACGAAGGTGTGGCTCTTTGCTGCCTATAGTGAAATGCAACAGGAAATGATAGACTGAGGAAGGAACTGTTTAACTAAAAAGAGCCAGCGTTCGATGAGTGGGGAACATCTTTGCCTACCCAGATGGCAAAGAACAGGAACAAGTTCCCCATGGAGAAAGCCTGCCTTGGAGAGAGCAAGGGTATAGCTTGAACACCTTTAGCTGCAGAAGGCTGACTCACCACCTCAGCGGGACCCATGAAGGGAGATGGGGTTTGAGCCCTTTCAGCCTTCATCCCTTGTGATATATTATCATTCTGGACTTTCTATGCTTGTGACTGTAGTCCCATTTTGGAAGGGATTTTCTGCTAAGAAACAGGAGTAGGATGGGATTAAGACCTGGCCCTAGCAGAGGCGTCAACCGGGCCACACTCTCTAATGGATAGCTCGGTTACTGTTATGTGCGACAGCTGTAAGGAATGATCTGCTATAGCTGAGAGGAGAAAAGCTGCTTCTGGAGTGGCCTGGGGAAAAGCCTGGCTGGTTAAGATTAGGAGGATGCTAATGTCGACTGGAGCCATCCTGCCAGGGGCCTCATGTCACATGTATATAAATAAGATACAGTCCAGGGGTGGGAAAATAGATTCTTATATTTGCATATTAAAAAGGTGAAGGGTTATATGTTAATTTGATTGAACTATTGCTACTCAATGTAACTCCCAACAGCCCACCTTTCCCTGCATAAATCTGGTAAGAACGTGTAGAAAAGCTAATGACAGGATTCACCTGTGAGTGACTGTGACCAAAAGACGCTATGTGCCCTGTCTTTATCCCCAGCGCCTAGTTAGTACCTTATACGGCAAGTACGTAATCAAGTTAAGGCTCTCAAAAGGCCTTTCTCATGGTTTATTTGGAAGCAGGCCTAAATCCAATGGCAAATGTTCTTAAAAGAGACACCAGGAGGGATTTGAAAGAAGAGTAGAAGCAACGTGAAAGTGGAGGCAGATACTGGAGACACAGCCACAAGTCTAGGATTGCCTGGAGCCACCAGAAGAGCTGGAAGAGGCAAGGGACAGAATCTCCACCAGAGCCGTTAGAGAAAGCACGGTCCTGTCGATGCCGGCACCGTTTCAGACTTCTGGTCCCCAGGAAGTGCAGATTGGTTATCTGTTGTTTTAAGCCACCTGTTCCGTGGCCGTGTGTTTCAGCAACTCTAGGGAACTAAGAGAGCTGGAGAAAGAAGGCTTCTCGTGGGCGCTTTGCCTCCATTCGTTTGTTGGCTTCTCTAGAACCCAGTTTGGAATATATGAAGGACACACACATACCACCACCACAAAAACCAAATCCCAAATCTCACCTTCGTGTAATCCCTCAGGCCCTGAGCCCATCTTTTAACTGTCCTTCGCAGGAGGAATAGGGAGAAGCATATGTGCTCCGTATCTTTAGGCAGAAGTCCTGCCTCCAGAGCTTTTTGTTTTTCAATCAACTGGCACATCCCAGCCATATTTTTTTAACCACTGCTTTAGGCATGCCATTTTCTTGTTCAGAATTCTTCAGTGACTCTCAATTGCTTGTAAAAGTACATGGCCCTTAGCCCAGAATTCATTTCCTCTATTCAGTCTACTTTTTTAGTCTGATTTCCTGCCATCTCCTTATTAGTATTTTCAATACCATGTTTCATCAAACTCCACTTCCTTGGGATCCTGTTAGACACACACACAGAGAAATGATTGAACAGAGAAGGTTCCTGTGGTTAAATGAGTTTGGGAGACAGTCAGTTTACACCAAGTTAAACCAGTCTGTATTTCACAGGACATCTTTGAGACTTTAATATACCAGTGTATAATGTAACTCCCCAAAAGGAATGGCAGCTCGAGGCACGTCCTACGTTCACTTGCCTGCTTTATTGTGCGTTACTGTCTCTGGTGAGACTCCCCTCCATCACTGTTCTTCCCTAACCACATTCACTCACGATCACGTGAACTTACTTTGCTCTCTAGCTTTTATGGAAAGGAGTTTTGTAGAATGTTGCAGAAGACACACTTTATGATTTGGGCACTATTCAATTTTATAAACATTCACATTAAGTTGGCTTTTGAGTTCAGAAATCCTGATCATGTGCATTATAAATGATGGATTGTGGAACCCAGTTTAAGTGTCAGAATCATGGTATATAAGATCTAGAAATTAATTCTTAAAAGAAATCAATTTAATAATACTGCTGGATGAAGTGTGAGGTAGGGACGCCCCTCCTCTTGCGCCCCCCACACTGATAAGTCTGAGCAAGGACATGGAGGTGTGGGCATTTGTGTCAGCAGGCTTGCGGGTGACAGGCTGTGTTCCCGTTCCTTCTCCATGGCAACTCACTCCTGGGTACTCACAGACCCAAAGGCAGGCAGCTGCTGTTCCATCCTGGCTCAAAAGCTCAACGTCACTACTGCCTCCCTGAAAGGAGGATGCCACCGAAGGAGTAAGGTCAAGGTAGAATTCTAGCAGCAGTGAAATAAAAAAGGGGAGGAGGGAGGACTGGGGTCAGGCCAAATCAATGATTTAAAAGTCTGCTTAAGAGAACCTGAATCCAGATGAAACCCTTAGCTGCAAGATGAGCGAACAGGTGGATCAGGGCCTCTGCTTGGACGGGGTCAGGTGAGGACAGGCTGGCACCGAGTGAGGAATTTGTCCAGTGGTCTGTGGGGCAAGCAGTGTTTTGCACATTATTTCTGTGGCAGAGGAAGTACTGCTGTGGCTCTTTTCCTGAAAGTGCTTGACTTTGGCATCCAGGTGTGCCGGGCCTCAGGGATGGAGGACTTCCAGGTGTGCAGACAAGGTGTCCGGCAATGCCTACTGCGAGCCACAGCCTCTGTTCAGAGTGAGTATCACCACTGCTGTGGGAAGTCAGAAGGTCTCCTTGTAGGTGCACAGACTTCTGGGACGTCGCTGTGGCAGGGACTGCTGCTGCGAGAGGTCTCAGGTCAGAGAGCCCGCATCAGATGGTCCAGGTCACCCACAGTCACGAGGCCTGCTCCAGGCGACTCTGCTCCTCTTCCTCCGTTTGTAACCAGCTCCAGTCTAGAGTCTGGAAGTCAACAAGGATGTTCACAATATAGCCGTCACCAATACACCTGAGGTTGTTTTTCTCCTCCAGGAGGCAACCAGGTTCAACTTAGAAGTACATTTAAACCCTCTTAGCAACAAGTCACCTTGAGCTCTTAATAACGGAGCTCCCTTGTCCTAAAAGCCTACACATTTGCAAATATACATAAGCATTTCTTTGGACTGGCTCAGAGTCCCTGAAACTGATTAGGGAAACTGAAAAAATAATTTTAATACAATTATAGCCACACATTTTTTTCTATGCTCACTGTGGGTAGGTGCTACCAAGAGTTAGTCTTAGCTGCGCATTTCCAACCTCAGCAGATGAAGCAGCCTGGTGATGCCACTCCACCTTTCTTTTCCCTCCTCTGACACAAGTGCAAACAAATGGTGAAATTATTATTATTTATATATAGTGTTAGGAGGCAGGAGAGGATCAGTAAGAGCTACAGAAACCCCACAAACTAGACAATGACCCTTGTTTAAATCAGAGGCAATTGCAGGTAGGCCTGGTCTCCATTCGCCCTCTTGTGAGAATGTTAGCCATTAGGGAAGAGGCTATTAGTACATGATTACATTAGCAGGGAAAGGTCATGTAAAGAGCTAAGGGAATGACTTGGGATATTCTCAGCAATTCAAGTTCTGTCTTCATGGGCTTGCATCTTGACAAAATTTTCTTCAGACTTGCCTCCCCTTAAGTAGTACTACCTACTCCTCAGCTCTGAGACCCCGAGGGGGCAGGGCTCCGACAGAGTCCAGCACAGAACTCAACACATGGGAAGCCGGCAATGGTACCAAGTGTGCAGGTAGGGATGGCCTTCTGAGGGAGAAATTACTTTCTGACGTGCTATAATGGGACGATGCATATAGAGCATCTCTCGGCAGGTATCCAGCACATGTTAGCATTGTTACGGTGGCAGTAGCTCAGTGCTGTTGAGTCGTTCCAACCCACAGTGGTTCTTTGTGCAACCGAACAAAGCAGGACTACTGTGCTTGGGCCTACTGTTGCAGCCACAGCGTCAGTCCTCACCGAGGGTTAATCGTTAGCAGTCCCGCGGAGAACACATATGCACGAGAAAACCCTAAGAGCACATGGACAAAGAAAACACACAACTGCCTTTGTTTTCTTTTGCGGTGGAAAAGCTGGAAAAAACGTGGGCTGTTACCATAAAACTCTGGTCCTGGTCTTTCAGGGTGTCTTGCATGGCATTTTCCAGCTGGGTGCAGAGAGTATGTGCTTCAGCCACCAGCTCTTCACTACGGAAAACAATCACACGGTCAGAAAGCGGTCTTTGTTATTTGACCAGAACTCACCCTGTTGCTTAAAGTGATGCTAAAAGAATTTAGGGACCTTAAAGCCCAATGTTGGTTTGTTTTTTTAATCATTTTATTTGGGGCTCATACAACTCTTATCACAGTCCATTGTGTCAAGCACATTTGTACATTTGTTGCCATCATCATTCTCAAAACATTTGCTCTCTACTTGAGCCCTTGGTATCAGCTCCTCATTTTTCCATCCTTCATCCCTGCACACTCCCTCATGAACCCTTGCTAATTTATAAATTATTATTATTTTGTCATGTCTTACACTGTCGGACGTCTCCCTTCACCCACTTTTCTGCTGTCCATCCCCCAGGGAGGGGGTTCTATGTAGATCCTTGTGATCGGTTCGCCCTTTCTCCCCCATCTTCCCCTTGCCCTCCTGGTATCTGTTCTCAGTAGTGGTCCTGAGGGGTATCTGTCCTGGATTCCCTGTGCTTCCAGTTCTTGCCGTACCAGTGTACACGCTCTGGTCTAGCCAGATTTGTAAAGTGGAATTGAAAGCCTCGTGTTTTTAATCAGTGGTTTCACTGAGCTAGTGAAGCATTTTTCAGAAGCTCAAAGTTCAAAATGTGAAAATGCAAACAAAGCTGTTTAATATTTTTAGTACAGAAATTTTTTGACTTAACAACTCAGCTCAATTAAATTCTTACCCAAACTTCCAAAAGCTAAAGATAAGTACCCCCAAGTTACTTGCTTCTCATGTTTGAAAAGGGGGTGGGAAGAGATGAAATAATTTCCGAAGTTTACACAATTCCTTGGGATGGCCTGAGAAAGTCGTTTGGGGGATTTATTTCATTTAATCCAATCTCTCTCTTTTTTAATTATATGAAATGCATGCTTTTGATTTACTGGACTCATTGAGACTGGGGAACCCCCATATCTAATGACAGGAAGTAATCTTTGAGCCTGTATTGAACCTATCCAGTTAGTCAACAGTTTAGCCCAATAAGTAGAGGGCACTGGCCTTGAGCCCAGTGCATCTATAAATGCGTGTGAGTGGCCAGCAGTTGATCTGGAGCAAACTAGACCTCTGAAGGGGCAGAGAGCCTAATTTCAGGGTGACGGGCATTGCAGGGAGAGAACAGCACCATATGGGAAGAAATTGTGAATGGGTAGATATTTGGTTACATACATTCCATGCCTCCTGGAGGGAATGGGCCACAGAAAGAATAAAGACAACACAGCTCCCAGCTACTGAGACAATGCCAACACATGGCCACCCTGCAGGATGGGTCAGAATGGCCCCTGTGGGCTTCTGAGACTGTAACTCCTGACGGGAGGAGAGAGCTCCATCTTTCTCCCTTGGAGCATCTGGCGGTTTTGAACTGTTGACCTTGAGGTTAGCAGCCCAACATGTAACCACTACACCACCAGGGCTCCAGAGAAAGTACAATACACTGTCCACTACCCTGTTCTTTTGCCATTGCCTAAGGCTTTTCCACTGCCCTTTCTAAGCTCAGCTATAAGGCACAGAGGGTCAAGAATTGCACTGTGGACCTATTCTTTTGGCGCTTTGGAAATATCAAAGAGAGAACACACCAAATACAGGAAGGGCGAGACCTAGACTAGTGCTCACGCTGCAACAGGGCCCCCTCTGAGGGAAGGACGACAAAGCACGTTCTTGCTTGGAGGGGGCTGTCAGCCAGAGTGAAGGCGCAGTGCCGGCTCCAGAGGGCAACCTGGGGGACACGTAAGTTACCAGCTTCCTTCAGATGAGAACTGCATTCTAAAAACAGCTTTGATGGACATTCCTGTTCCATAGCATAAAGGTCGCCGCTCACATATAAATCAATGGCCTGGGTAGTCACAGAGCTGTGCAGCCGGCACTTTAATGCTAGGCTGTCTTGATCACCCAAAGAAGGAACCGAGCCCCTTACCCATCACGTCCCATTCGCCCCCCTCTGCCCTAAGCAATCGCGAGTCTACTTTCCGTCGCACATAGAAGGTGCTGAGTAAATGCAGTTGGGGCTTATCTAGGCATGGAGGTCAGGGGGCCACTGCTGTCCTTAGAAGCTTAGAGGCAATTTCGACTCCAGCAACCTGACCCCACGGGACGGGGTCGAACTGCCTCCAGGGTTTCACCAGGAGCCGCTTGTCAGGGCTCTCTCCCTTTGAGTGGGTGAGGGGTGCTTGACCCACCAACCTTTCCATTAGCAGCCAAGTACCTCACTATCGTGCTGCCCAAGCTCCTGGGAGGAACACTGCATTTTCCAAAGGAGCAGTCCCTGGATTCCGAATGAATTCCAAGTATCTTTTTCAGTTGAATTTGTAAGTAAGGACAGCCAAGTGCAGTGCATAACTAAAATCCGTTAGTCAAATGTTCATCTTAGTGTCCGGCTGTCGGGCTTGTACCTTTCTATGCATGCAAGGCACTGAAGAAACACTTCCAGGCGCACTAGCACACCTTTGCACCTGAGAATACAGTAAACGTGGTGCTCTGATGGCTGTTGCGACTACTGTGGGTGCCTTGAAGAACAGAGACTGGTTCACAACTCTGGGTTGCAGGCCGCTCAGACGTCCGTCACCTGGGGCCTGCCTGTGCTGCAGTGGGCACTGTTAGCCCTGCCTTACCTTTTCTTGACGGACTGAGCCAAGCTGTCGGGGGCAGTGGCAGGCTGTGACATCAGCTGGCCCGGGTTACTGAGGCGAGATGCGTTCATGCTATCTGGGCTTCCACTGACAGGACCGCGGACCTTGCTCTGAAGGACAAAACCAGAAAGAGAGTTGCCACCACGGTGGAAGAAAGGGGATTCCGGAGAGTCTCTTGGGGAATTGACTCCAGCTGATGGCAAGCCCACACGCGCCGGGGCAGAACTGTGCCCCGCAGTGTCTTTGTTTTTGTAACGTCTCACGGCGCCCTGGGAGAAGGTTTGAGACGATCCCGTCTAACTACATACCACAGTGTTTTGTGTGAAGTCATTTGGCTGTCGGACACTAGCGGTTCTTCCAAAAAAGATCAGCCAGCAACATGAACTAAGACAATTGCTGAAAGTAGAAGGGGTTCGGGGTGGGGCGGGGCGGGTACAGTGGTGATGGCGGGGTCAAAGGGAGACGCTGTCAAGGAGACCAGGCAGAAAAAGAATGTTTGGAAATGGATTTGGGTAGCAATTGTACGACTCTACTTGACGTGATGAAACTATGGAATGATGTATGAAATCACAGCTTAAAGGGGAAACAGAGGCAGCTGCTGATACTTCGCATGCCAGCTTACAAAGTTGCTGAAGCTACAGGGGTCCTTTTTTGAGAAGGGACTCCAGAAGCAAGGAGACTGAAGTGCTCACACCGTGGGCTTTCCTTCATTCGCTTTTTCCTTACTATACGCTTACAGGACATGAAGAATGAAGGCGCTCTGGTCCTTTTCCAAGCGACAGACTGAGCAACACTCCGGGAAGGCTCTGCATGACTTCCCGTGAAGCACACGTCTGGGGCAGAGCTGCTGAGACTCCTGACCTGGTGCTGAGTTCCTCCCCCTCCAAGCCCAGATTTTAAACCCGCCCTCTCTTCCAGCCATTCCCACCTGCACTTACTCCCGCAGCCCCAATCCTCACCGCCCAAGACTGCCCCATGCTCCTCTGTCCCCTCACAGACACCTGCCTCTCTCATTGGCCTTGGTCTCTGTCCTCATGGCAGCCTGTACTCTCGACCCACCCCTCTTCCCTCCATCTGAGGAATCCCTCCTGGCTCCACTGCCTCCAGCTGAACCATCAACCAGCCTTTCAAGCACCACCTCTGCCCAGTCTGCCTTCCCTGCCAGGTGACGATCCTGGGGTGACCCAGCCACCCACCTCCTCCCTTCAGTCCTGGTCCCTGAAGGCGGCCGAAGACCACGTCCTGTGCTGTCTAGCCTCTCACACGCAGGCTCGTCCCCTCACCAGCACCCCTCCTTCTCAGTGGGGAGACAGCAACGTCTCACATCCAATCTCTATGTTGTCATCTAGGGGGATCCCTCAAACTCAAATATGGCCTCTTACCCGGCTACTTCACTTCCTTTGACGAAAAACCACACCCCACCTGCCTGCCCGCCTGCCCGCCATGTCTGCTCCAGCCTTCGCGATAAAGCAGGCCTTGCCCACTTCTCCAGGCTTATCCCGTCAGGACCCACAGCAGAACATCCCACTCTTCCGCGCCTCCGCACTGTCAAGAAATCAATGCCCTCATCGCCCATGTGCCCACTTGACTCCACCTGGCTCTTACTATACTCTTACAAGGAAATGAAGAACAAAAGCACGCTTGTCTTTTTCAAGTGCAAACAACACTCCTTGGGGACATTTCCTGCTGTCCCCTCAGAACAAGTGTCCCTCCTCTGCATTCACACAATGACACGGACTTTCGCACTAGGTGCATAGTATTTCCTGCCTTCAATTGCTATCATTCAGCTCCTCTGGGCCCTTCCCCAGTTCCCAGCACCAGCCCCACTCTCCTCCCATTGATCCCGTTCATTATGGTGGGAGCCCAAAGGCAGCACCCACGAAACGCAGAGTGAATGCAGGCGGCAGACCAGGCCACCGGCCGTGGACACCCCATCTCCCTCTCTGAGCTCGCGCCCTCCTCTTCTCACGCAGGAGGAAATGCCCTCTTCTGCCCCTGCTCCGGCTCCCAGCTTTTCTCCTCTGGCCTTGTGGCCGCTCTCTGTGCATCCTCCTCTCACCTCCAGCAGCCGTCCTTCCCTTTGGTGTAAAATTCCCAGAGCAGTCCCCCCGCCCCTTCCCGTGTCTCCACAAGCCATCCCTCTTGGCATCCTGGCATCCGATGCCACCACGGCAGCATCTTTGGGCATCTGCTCTATCATTCTCTTCTGCCTCTGCAGCTATGACAACGAGGGCCATGCTTCTCCTCCGCTCTGCTGCTGCCCTTCCACCTGGCTCCAATTTCCCGGTCCTTGCCTCTCCCTTTGTTTCATTTCACCCTGAGCAAAGTTCTTTCTTTCCTATTATTTTATTGGGGGGGGGGGGCTCTTACAAGTCTTATGACAATCTATCATTCAATTATACTAAGCACACTTGTATATATGTTGCCATCATCATTTCCAAAACATTTTCTTTCTACTTGAGCCCTTGGTATGGTATCAGCTCCTCTTTCTTTCCTCTCCCTCCCACCTTCGTGAATCCTTGATCAATTGTACATTATTGTTATTTTGTGCCTTACACTGTCCATTGTCTCCCTTCGCCCACATTTCTGATATTCGTTCCCCTGGGGAGGTGGGCTATCTATCCAGTGTTGTGATGGATTTCCCCTTTGTCCCCCTTCATGCTCCTGCCCCCACCATCCCCCTTCCCTCACAATATCCCTACTTCCACTACTGTTCTTGAGAGTTTTATCTATCCTGAATTCCATGTGTCAAGAGCTCCTATCTGTACCAATGTGTGTTCTCTGGTCTAGCCGGATTTGTAAAGCAGAACTGGGTCATGGTAGTGGGGCAGGACGCATTCAGGAACCAGAGGAGTGATGTGTGTTTTGTTGGTGCTGTACAGCACTTGGTCCTGAGCAACTTTCAATGGCCTCAAAGCTCTCCGTAGAGTCAGCATGAATGAAAGCCTGGGTTACAGCGCTGAGATCACCAGAGGAGGATCAACAGGCCATGTTGACAGCCTAAATACAAACCCCGCCCGGTCACCCTAAGTCATGGAGGGGACAATGAGCAGCAGCTGCTGGGGGGGCTTCCTTTGGCTCCCTGCTCTGCCCTCAGAGTATGGGAGCAGCTTAGAGGTGAAAGGTCACACAAGCTGCCGGCCAAGGGCTCCGGGCGGGCGAGGGGGCTACTCACACAAGCGATCTTCAGGAGATTCCAGAGCTCCTTCTGTCGCTTCTCCTGATGCTGCACCACTGTCTTCTCGTCCTCGTTCATTAAGCTGACCACCTCCTCCACCTTGGGCAACAATTCCAGAGCCTTCTGCTTGCAAACTACAGTTTTACTGGGAAGAGTGCACACGGAAAACTCCAGTTGCTTTGGGACTGGACAAAGTGGGAGAACCGACCCAAAGCAGAAGAAACCAACCCATCAGACCAGATGCCTCAGGTTGATCCCAACTAATGGCGGCCTCGTGTGTGTCAGGAGAGACCTGTGCCGAAGAGGGGTTCAACGGCCAGTGTTTCAGAAGTAGCTCAACAGGCCTGACTTCCAAGGTGTCGCTGAGAGGACTTGAACCGCCAACCCAGGTAGGTTACCCATTTGTGCCACTCAGGGACTCCAGGAGAACCCAAGTCCCCTTAATGGCAAACTTCCAGTCAGCTTCTTCAGGCAGCTGGGCAGAGCCGAGTGGAGGGAGGGAAGTGGGCCCGCACACACCTGTGGCTTTTCCCACAGCCCACCGGAGCGCAGGGAAGGTGCGTTGTACCTGAGCTGCGTGTAAATCACTCGCACTTTCTTCTCGAAGCTCTGGATTGCCTGAAGCAGCAGCCGCACCATTTCCTGACTGTCCCCATCAGTCCGCTGGTCTGGGAAGAGGAGAGGACTCAGCGCACAGTTCTCAGAGCAGCCAGTGGGCAGTGCTGATGCCCCCCCTGCTCACGGCTGACTCGAGCGACCCAAGACCGCAACTCTTCACCAGAGGAGACAGCCCTGCCTCTCTCCCGAGGAGCAGCTGGTGGTTTCAAACTGTTGATCTTGCAGCTAGCCCAACGCGTAACCACTAGGTCACCAGGGCTCCTCCCGGTGCCTCACAGGGGACAGGAAAATGGAACCAGAGCAACCAGGCACCCTCACTTACCTCTTGGCTTTTCCCTCAGTCTCCTGTAGAGCTCCCTTGCCTGCTCCTCTCTGAAATACACAGGGGACAGTGCTGTCTAGGTCTGCCATCACAGAAGCGCACCTGAAGCACCAGTTTGTTCCTTCCTGCCAGCGAAGCAAGTGAGTTCTGGACATCAGGCTGCAGCAGTCGTCCCTGACTGGACTAGACTAGTATGGCAGGTGACTGTGAAGGTGCACTTAGGGCAGCGGTTCTCCACCTGTGGGTCACGAACCCTTTGGGGATCGAACGACCCTTTCACAGGGGTCACCTGATTCATAACAGTCGCAAAATTAGTTATGAAGTAGTAACGAAAATAATTTTATGGTTGGGGGAGTCACCACAGCATGAGGAACTGTATTAAAGGGTCGCGGCATTAGGACGGTTGAGAACCACTGACTTAGGGAAATCCACAGTCAGAATTCAGACACCTCTCAGGCTCAGTCACAGAGACCCTTGTCGAAAGAAGGGCCTCCACTGTCTCCCTCAGATGTCCCCCTGCATGGCTTTCATCCCAGTGACCCCAGTTACTGTCCCTGGGCCCCCTGAGTTCATGGTGCTTCTCAACAACTCAAGCCCAAGAGTGGACACAAACTCTTGTCCCTTTTACCCCGTAACATGGGTGAGACTGCCTGATATTTCAAAAGAGGGCTTTCATTTGAAAAGGGAAAAAAATGGCCTTTGAGCAATCCAATGTTGGGTGGGTGTTCAGGTGTCTGGTCTCTGTTGGGAGCACCCGAGAACACAGCTGAGGCCCTGGCACACAGCCCTTCACGGACTGTCCGTGAACAACACTGGGGGTGCCACGGTTTCCCTGCCAGGACTGCTGTGTCTGCGCGCCGCATCTTTTCCTGGAGTCGGTGCCAAATGGCTGAGCAAGACGCCATTGAAGTCTCTGCTTCCAGGACTTGCCAGGCTCTCCCGCTCTGCTGTCCTCCCACCCTGTGAGCTGGCACTGGTTGAGTGAGCGAGCAGCAACCTCCCACTGAGCGGCGAGTCGCGTTTCACAGCCCTTGTGATTTACAAACTACTTCTCGAATACAGTATCTGAATTGATCCTCACAATTTTGTGGAGCCAGATAGTTTTTCTTGTTCTTCAACAGAACTGGAAGCTGACGCTCGGAATGGGGGGTGAGACCCGTCTTGGCCCACCTCTGGAAATTGCAGAGGTGATTCGCCAGAGGGGACCGGGAGTACTCCAGATGGATGACCCGGGAAAGCTCACAGTCCTAGCACAGCATGGGGTGTGTCTGGTGTGTGGGGTAGAGGGTGGCCCCACTCCCCGCGGGCACTCACAGGTCATCCAGCGTCCCGCCCTGCTTCCGACCCATCGGGCTCCTCTGTAAGTCCACGATGTCTGTCTGCAGCGCCATCATCCGCTCCACCAGATGCTTCACTTCATTCTCCTGATGGGAGAAAACAACACTGACACAGTGAGAGCATTCGGAGATGCCAGGTTGGTGGGGAAAGGCCACCTGACTAACCCCCTGAAACATAAAGGGTCCCTGTTGACCGGCTACGAGCAATGTGACATGAACTGGAATCTGTGTGATCCACGAAGAAGCTACCTAACCCTGAAGCTGTAAGTTCTTCCACAAAACAGGCTTCCAAGAAGGCGTGCCTGTTGCCAATGAGTCGACTTTAATTCACAGGGACCTGGTAGGACCGAACAGAACTGCCCAGTAGATGTCCGGGGCTTTCATCATTAGGGACCGTTCATACCACTGACCTTTCAGTTGGCAGCAGGGCACCTAACCACTGAGCCACCAGGTCTCTTTTCTCATAGGGATAATTAACCAAAACCAAACTCACTGCCATCGAGTCAATTCTGACTCACAGTGACCCTAAAAGGCAGAGTAGAACAGTCCGTGGATTTCTTAGACTCTAAATCTTCACAGGAGCGGAAAGCCTTATCTTTCTCTTTTGGAGCAGCTGGTGGTTTTGAACAGCTGACCTTGTGATTAGCAGCCCAATGTGGACCTACTCCACCTCCCACCAGACTCCTTTCTGATAGGGTCTAGTAGGGGTTGCATAAGGCACGGTGTGTACAGTGCCTGGCATATAGAAGATGTCCAGTGCACATCACTTGTCCTTCTCATAGCTTGTCCAGGTGTGGAGGCCTGGACCCCACTTTCTATTTCATGCGAATGCCAAGGTGGGCAGTGGGTGGGGAGCATTTTCTCTGGGGAAATAAGATATTGCCTACACAGGGGCTTCAAAAAGTCTGGGAAAATATGAAATTAAAAGATAACAAAAATGTTCACTAACTTTTTGAAGGCTCCTCCTCCCCCCATACAGCAGCCATCTTTAGGCACACCTAGGCCCCTCCCTGTATTGCTTTTCAGAAACAGATATTAAGATAAAGATGAACTTGCCGATGTTCACTCAAAAAAGGGGTAAAAAATCCAGAAAAAAACCTGGAGTCCTGGATCTTCAATTTGAATTAGGGTCACTCAGCCACACTCACTTCCCTCTTTGGATGTGCATTTGACACCCACCGAGGAACCCTCAGTGTGCTCCCAATGGAGCCACCACCCCCCCCCCACCCCATTTACTAGCTTCCCTCCTGGGCTCATCCCAGCAAATCCAAATTAAGGTCGAGCAGCATGGCGGGGAGAACTTGAGTTGCGACACCCAAGGTCTACCCGAGGAAACTGGCCCTCAGCAGCCTCATCCCCTGGGGAAGGATATAAAAAAGCTCAAATTAGTCTCCTACCCGCCCGTAGCGCTCCACCGACTGCTCCATTTCCCTCCAGGCCAGCAGCAATTTATCTGATGCTGGTGGGGTGGGGAAAAGGAAAAAAATAAAATAAAAAACAAGAACACCACAAAATCCAAACAAAATCAAGTCATTTGATTATAATAGGAGACAAGAAAGGGGAGGAAGAGGGGACAGGGGCAGGGGGATTGTAGGGACTGGTCTCTCCAGACGCCTTACGCAGTGACACTCACTAATGCCAAACTCGGTCTGCTCACTGTACTTCTCCAGGTCAATCTGGACGCTGGTCTTAAAGAAGTCCAGCTTGGCCTTGAGCTGCTGGGACATGGAGGCCATGGAGTTCTTCATCTTGGAGAGGCAGCTGTTGTTCCGGAGGAGGTTCATCCTGCAGGGGCCACAAACAAGAAACAGAACTGGGGGGTGGGGGCATTTCTGGGACCCAAGACTTTCCCGTACAACACACAAGACCCAAGCCAAACCAAACCCCTCACTGTGGATGCATAGAGGACAGAGCAGAACTGCCCCAGAGTTCATCTGTGGGTTTGAACTGCTGACCTGATGGTTAGCAGACAAGTACTTTACCTACACTGTCACCAAGGCTCCATTCCACCACCAAACACCTTCAACTACCCAATGCAGGTTCCCGCGGTGATGCGACAAGAATAGCAGCCAAGGCTGCTAGTCACAGCCACAGGGCACTTTTCCCTAGCCCACAGCCATGTGTGAGCTTCTGCAGCAAAACTGGAACGAGGCAAAATGCAAAGGGCCCCAAATCCAAGCTGGCCAGGAGCTGGGGAGTCCGTAAAGTCCTTGGCATAAAAGTCAGCCGAGTTTTATTTCCCCAAACTGTAGGGAGCAGTGCCATGGTCCACATCGGCTCTGGTCCTGCCAGCCCAGGCCTCCCTTCTGCACCCCTCCTCCTCTCTCTGCAGGAGGCACACTCACTCCATCAGCTCTGAAAGGACCTCCCTCCATGTGGCCAGCCCGGCCACATCATGCCATCCAAACCAGTGTCTCCCTTTTGGTCTACAATAATAGTGCCTTCTGAGCTCCTGGCTCGGCACCTCCCTGTGGCAGAGCCCACGAAGCCATTTAAAATAAACTAAGTTAAAAAAAAAGAAAAAACAGAAACAAAATATGCTTGGCACCATACATGGCCGCTCGCTGTCCCTGCTGCAACCGGTTACAATCCTCCTTCAGGGCTTGGATACTGTGCCAGACCTGGCCCCACACCTTCCTCAGGTGGAAGAAGGGGAGATTCCTCTTGGGCTCCTGAACTGGAAACACAGACAGGGCTGTTCTCAGGGAATCGCTCTCCTACAGCTGCCAAGCCCTGCCTTGCTTTGACATTTGTCTACGTCCTCTACCACCAGGCCACTTTCCAGGTGTCAGTGCTCCCCCCCCCCCCAAAGATGCCCTCACACATTCAGTGTGGCACCTGCATGTCGCAGACAGTCAATAATAGCTACCCAATTGATTAGAAGAAACACTCTATGAGCTATCATGGTCCCATATAATTTTGACGGAAAAGCTTATGTTCCCCAAATAGATGGCCATATGAGGTCTTATCAAAATGTAGCTTGAACCAGCATTACTGGAAATGACCAAATAAACAATAAGGTGAAGATCTATACGATGTATGCATGTGTGTGTGTGTGGGGGGTGTGTGGGTGTGTGTTTGTAGGGGCAGCAATGTATTCAAATAACCAAGTAACATTCAGACAACATTTGCAGTATTTATAAAAGCAGGAAACTCTGTGTGTACAATGGGGGAAATCATTAAAGTACACCTCTGCTCACTATCCTATTATCAAACATTTTCCATTTATGATGATACCCCCCCAAAAAAAAATCTTTCTCCTTTGTGCACTCGTGACATGTATCTGGGACTCATAACCACCGGCGGCGAGAGTAACGCTGGCTGTGGAGGCGGTGGGCCAGCCTGGCTGGGCCATGATTCTTGGCGGTTTGGCAGCGGCAGTTACATGAGTTGATGTGCTCATCTTCTGTTTCCTGTTCTTTGGAACCATACTATGTCTCTAAGTGAGGAATGGCGTATGCTGTACCATGAAAAGGGCAGTGTGTGTCGTAAGCCATTGTTTGCTAAACACATACATGTTTGTGTAGAGAATATTCCTTGAAGAATACAGAAACATATGATAATAGATGGGTCTGTGGAAGAGGCATCGGTAAAAGAGGGTAGCTATTCAATGCACTTTCTTTGTACCTTTTGGTATTTGGGGTATTGTATACATGTATTAATGATTAAAACACAAGCAAAATGTCAAAGATAAATCAATAAAATGGCTATCTGATTCAAGTATAGTGTCAGTACTCTCTGTCCTCTGTTTAAAGTCCTACCCATGAAGCTGAGCTCAACGGGAGTCTTCCTGCACTGTGCTTGCCGGGGCTACCTCTATCCTAAGCAAGGAAGGCTTCCCCAAGGACAGGGAACACTCTTCGCCCAGATGTGGACCCTCCCCCTCCTGTCTCGCCTCACGCATCCTACTGATTATGCTTCTAGCAAGACAACGATGCCCTTACGGATGCAGCTGACACTTTCCGGTTGAGGCCGAGGAGAGATCTGTGTCTCATAGGTGATTTTGCTGTTGTCAAAGAGGAACACCAGATCCATGTCCAAGGTGCGGCCCTCATTTGGCTGTAAAGGGACAAGGACACAATGAGATCTCCTTGGCCCACCCCTTCCTTTTGCCAACTCATAATGAAGACATTGTAAGGCACTTGCCACATGACCAACAGCATCCTCTGTGGCCAATAGACCCTAAGCATCCATGAAGCCTTCATCCATCGCTCTAGCCTACACTCATACTTCATACTCCTTGTACACTGACCACTGGAACCCAGGCTCGCTGCCATCGAGGCAACGCCACCTCCCAGTGGCCATGGCGGCAGGGTGGAATTGCCCACAGGGTTTCCATGGCTGCCATCTGGAAGCAGACGGCCACGTCCTTCTCCCACAGGGAGGCTGGCGGGTGTGACCTGCCCGTTTGCAGCTGCGATCGGAGTCCATGCCTTGTTTACAATGATCATGCCTTCTATCTTGCTCTGATCGTCGTGACCGTGCAATCTGCAGCTTCACTGCATGCTCCCTACCCCGTGAGGGCTTCTTTTGGCTCATCAGATGCCCTCAGGCAGGAGCCATGCGGTCACTATGCTTTCTTTGGTTGCCAAGGCGGCGTCTTGCACTGCTCTGTACCCAGCGGTGCATCGTGAGTAATGTTGAAGGATTCAAAACATGGAGCACGAGTCTGGCAACCAAGGCAAAGGAAGGGCCCTCCAAGTGGTCCGGAAGTGCCGCGTGAAGCAGGAAGTCATCAGTGCACTGGTAAGGCCGCACAAGGGCCCTCCAATTCCAACTTAGAAAACCCAAGAGGTCACTGCCTGGTGGAACCGAGTGACTGACTGACTACGAAAGTAGAGTTTACATCTGGAAGTGTGGTTCATTCCCTTGCAGGCCAAGGCAGGACAAAGACGCAGGGCAGTTGGCAAGAAGTCAGGGGCTTACCTTGCCGTCAGAAATACACTGCGTGGCAGGCTTGTCGGGGATCAATGCCAGACCTGCCTCTTGCAGCAGCTCCTGGTCTGCCTCTGGAATTCCCGTGTCTTGCTGGATCCGGGCCTTTAAACTCTGCAGACTCTCATCCTCCGTCACTGGGTAAGTGTGGATGGTGCCCGTAACCATGTTCAAGATATGAACCAGCTGTAAGGGAACCCAAACGTTACTCAGGGGTAAAAAATCGATCTTTTCACAGATGCCCCTTTATTTGGCACCTGGTAGCTGAACAGTGAAGCACCTGGCTGTCACCAAAAGGTCAGTGGTTCAAATCTATAAGCAACCCCTCAGGAGCAAAGACCAAATGATCAGCTTCCATAAAGATTACAGCCTGTGAAACTCTGTGGGTTTCAAGACCCTATTATTCTGTCCTACTGGGTCTCCATAAGTCAGGATCAACTGTTGCAGACACAATCTCTACAAGAGAGAAGCCCCTTTATCGGCTAGATCCTCTGCCTTTCCCCAGTTGAACTTGGCCTGAGGAAGGAAGTTAGGTCTGCAGGATTCCTGTCGTGCCTACAGCCCCACAGACCACTGTCACTGAGCATGGCTGAGCTGTCCTCTGCCTTAGGCACAAAGGCACTCTCTTAGGCGCCTGCACTTCCTGTGAAGTTCTTTCTTCTAAGAGTCTGCTGCTTCTCCAGATCTGATCTTACTGGTTCAGGGCGAACTTGGCCCTTTGCTTACCTTCAAGTTCAAGATGTCATCCAGGGCCTTGAAGCAGCCGTTGGGCCCGTACGTGGGGTCGGTGCCCCTCTGCCGGGGGTGCCACATCAACATCAGCTGCAGCCACTTCTCCAGTCGCTGTGCCAGGACTCTGTGTCAATAAGAAGCAGAGGAACTGGGGTAGCGGAGACACCTCCGACGGACGGACGCCAATCTTAGGCTGCTGCAAGGTGGGAATTTAAACCTGCGACCGCCCATGTGATTCACCCTCCCGCACACAGATGGCAGCCAATCCCTGAGTGCGGACAGAGTAAGTGGGTCAGATGGAAGGGAGCAAAGTGAGTTCAGGCAGCCCCTGGGTTATGACAGAGTTCCACTGCTCTGGCGGTCTGTGTCGAATCTGAACGTCAGCAGAACCGTTACGCACCGTATCTAGCATCAATCAGATGTTTCTCTTAGTAGAGAGCATACCTTCCCGCGCACAAAAGTATCGAGCAAACTTTTCTAGAAATGCTGGAATATCTTTAACACACACAGCAGCACTGCTTCGACGTGTGATACAAAAGAGTGCCCGTTTGTTCTGATGAGCCCTAGTACACACCTCAAATTTTAATATGTGCGGGGCTTCAAAACATTTGTGAAAAAAATTCTAACTTTTAATTCCATTTTAAAAACATTTTATTAGCATCTAATCCATATTTCATACAATTCAGTAGTTCAATCATATAAAGAATTGTACAATCATTACCACAATCAATTTTAGAACAGCCCCCACCCCACCCCATGATTAAATGGCCTTTAAAATGAGCTGTGTCACCACAATCAGTTCTAGTGCCCTCTCCCCACTCCTGCCTTCTTTGTTTACTCCCGAAGTCCCTTGACCCTCCCTGTCTCCACCCCTCCTCACCCTTCTGTCCCCTGTCAACCCTCACACCTGGGAAACCCAACAGAGACAAGAAAACACACAGCTGAGATAATGTGGTCAGGCTTACATGATAAGAATATCAAGATAAAATACAAATGATGAGTAAGAAAGAATATTTTAAAAGTCATGGAAGAAATTCTTGTCATGGAACACACACAAGAGATACTTGCACCTAAAACACATTCAGGTTGAGTCGATAGGGAGATCAGCTGACCAAGTATCAAATTTGATTAAATACATTCAGGTTGAGTCGATAGGGAGATCAGCTGACCAAGTATCAAGTTTGATTAAGCGTAATCAAGATGCCAATGCTCTCTGTCAGATAGTAAGGCTATTCGAGACCCTTACCTGTAACTAGCCGGGGTCTGCCAGCGCTTTAATCTGACTAGATACTCTGCAGATGGGTTTTTGGCTCCCACTGTCCTCCATAGTCTTCTATCAATTGGATGGTCATAAGTTTAGCTCTGATACTTTTCCCTTCATCAGATATGAATTTTGTTATTGTCATCATTGGATCATACAGCCAGTGTGCTTCTTCCATGTGGACTTAGTTGACTCCTTCCTTGTTTGAATACAATTCTTTAAAACCCCAGACACTATTCTGAATGCTAGCTGGTACCATCTGCTTTCTTTATCACATTTTGCTGTAGCACTAATTCCATTTTCCCATGAACTTCTTGACTTCCTAAGTATAGGTTGCACATCAATCGGATGTTTGGGACCTGGAAACAACCTGTATTTTCAAAATTCTAACTATTAAGGTACCTGTCACCTCACTCTTTCTCTGCTAAAATGTATCCCCCAAGGCAGAGGTTTCCCCACCCTGACCTCCAACTGGCTGGAGAATAAATGTGCTTAAGAGCACTTTCTGTGCCTACTCTGCCTCCAGGTGATCCCCAATGCAACTGAGACCCAGGTGGCAGCTGGATTTTATCAGCCAACCCCTCAAATGGATTCAAATGCCAGAGTTCAAGCCCCTTGCCATGGACTCCTGAACTGGCCCAGCCTGGCCCCAATACACTCTCTAAGTGTATTTCTCACTAAACCCTTCGCCTCAGACAAGTCACCATCTCCCCAAAGCATCTTTGTTGCCCCATATCTCTCCCCTGTGAACCTCCTTCCTCTCCATCCAACCCTGTCCTGTGTCTCATTCCAGACTCCTCCAGAAAGGTGCAGTTCATCTAAGTAGTCATTCCACATGGCTCTCACTCAAACCAAACCTACTGCCATCAAATCCATGCCAACTCATAGTGACCCTACGGGGGCAGGGTCGAGCTTCCCCTGTGAGCTTCTGAGATGGTAACTCTTTTTAAAAATAAATCATTTTATTGGGGGCTCATACAACTCTTATTACAATTTATATATCCATCCATTGTGTCAAGTACATTTGTTGCCATCATCATTTTCAAAACATTTTCTTACTACTTGAGCCCTTGGTATCAGCTTCTCATTCTCTCCCCCCACCCCCATGAACACTTGATAATTTAGAAATTATTATTTTTCATGTCTTGCACTATCTGATGTTTCCCTTTACCCCTTATTTTTTGTCCATCCCTCTAGTAGGTCATTATGACCCGTTCCCCCCTTTTCCCCCTACCTTCCCCTTACCCTCCCAGTATGGCTACTCTCAATATTGGTCCTGAAGAGTTTATCTGTCCTGGATCCCCTGTGTTTCCAACTCTTATCTATACCCATGTACATGCTCTGGGCCAGCCAGATTTGTAAGGTAGAACTAGGGCCATGATAGTGGTAGGGAGGAAGCATTAAAGAACCAGAAGAAAGCTGTATGTTTCATCAGTGCTATACTGTACCCTGACTGGCCCGGCTTCTCCCTGTGACCCTTATGTAAGGGGAAGTCCAATTGCCTACAGATTGCTTTGAGTCTCCACTCCACATACCCCCCCCTTTCACATTGACATGATTTTTTTGTTCTGGGTCTTTGATGCTTGATACCTGATCCTGTTGGCACCTCATGATCACACAGGCTGGTGTGTTTCTTCCACGTGGGCTTTGTCGCTTCTGAGCTGATGGCCACTTGTTTACTGTCAAGCCTTTAAGACCCCAGATACTTTATCTTTTGATAGCCAGGCACCATCAACTTTCTTCACATTTGCTTATGCACCCATTTGTCTTCAGCGATCGTGTCAGGAAGGTGAGCACCAAGATGGTAACTCTTTATGGGAAGAGAAAGTCTGTCTTTCTCCTTCAGAGCAGCTGATGATTTTGAACTGCTGACCTTATGGCTAGCAGCCCAATGTGTAACCACTGCACCACCAGGGTTCCTCCATATAGCTCTAGCCCACAACAAGTCTCTCCCCATCGTCCAAGTGCACACAGTCAGGGCTATGAATGCAACTCAACACCGGACGACTGCCTTGTAGCTTTCTTGTGTACTATTATCGGATTCATTTATATTCTGGCTCTAAAACTAGACTAAAATGTCATTCAATCAAACTACAAAGAGGGCCGGATATAGAGTGTAAAGAGAACTAAGGTATAATGTCTTACCCCCCCAAAAGAAAAACTAAGCCCTTTATAGAACACTTTGCTGGGATCCACAATCAGTGCTCACAGAAGCAGCAGTTAAATCAAATGGTGCTGTTACAATGCAGTGAATTATTAAATTAGGCTCTTCTGTTGACATCAAGAACAATTAGCTCTGATGACGTGGCCCTCCTGCAGGCATGGGTGCTGAAGGCACAGGTGTGGAGAGTGTGGAGAAGAGGGTAGAGGGTGGAAGGCAGGAAGGAAAATCTGTAAGTAGGAGTCATGCCCCCTTACCTGTTGAGATTATTGGGGTAGGGCAAAGAGCTGGAAAACTTGACCGTTCCGCTCAAGTCCTCACTGACGACAATGTCCATCTCGCTCTTCTGTCGGACTTTTGAGTGCCTGCACAGGGGACAGCAGGATGACTTGCATTCTGCGTTGGGAAACTCATTAGAACCCTGAAATCACTTAGTGGGGGAAAGGCATCTTACATGCGTAATGTGCCACTGGACCTCTGTCCAGGGCCTTCTCCCCCCCGTCAGCCTTTCACCTTTTAAACTAAGCAGGATTTCATTTGTACCCTAGTCGGACTGCTTCTGTGACCCTTCGGAACGTCCATTCTGCCTGAATCACAGTTGAAGACCAGTCTTTGGTACCATCAGTAACCACGCTGTGTCCCCAGGCCGACAGATGGTAGGAACTCACTGGGGACTCCTTATCTCATCCTTGGCCTTGCCTTCTCATTTTTTCTGTCTTCCATCTATTTAATACAGGGTGTTCACCTTCGTATAGAGGATACAATGGGGGAGTCCAAGCCAGGACTACTGACACAGATCACCCTCACCCTAAACCGCCAAACACAGGTGTGTGCACATATGTGGTGCCTGCCGCTAGGCTCAAAGCCCACTAGCCACTCCGCGTGAGAGAGACAGGGCAGTCTGTGTCTGTCATAACAGTCTCCGAAGCCCCGGGGGCAGTTCTACTCTGTCCGACCAGGTCCCTAAGAGTCAGAATCAACGCAAGGGTAGGGAGTTTATTGTTGTTGCTATTTTAGTGATGAAATGAAAGCAAGTCGGTCACAAACCAGCAGCCGACACAATGAGAGGAGACTCTGCAGTCTGGGGACCTTTCCTCTGTGTCTAAATGTCCCAACACATCCTTCCTGAAGACACACAGGGGATTCAGCACTTTAGCCTCAAGTGCTCTACTAGCCAGGGGTGCCATGGGTGATCTGGTGCACACGGGAAATCTAACCAAGCTGGTGGGCGGCTGCACACCCAGGCTCTCGCCATAACTGTGAGTGTCCAGAGACAGGTGCCCCGGGGCTTTGACAGTGATACAAAAGTTGGACGATCTTCTAATAGAGAAACATAGTTTGCCAATGGCAAGTTATTAAAATAAATCAATAAACACAAGGGCATATTAAACAAAATGCTTATCACTTAGACTAGTCCTAAAATGAATCTCCACATTCCACTTGTCCTGAAATTCCTTCTACCAGCCATCTGCGATGAGGAAGGTAAAGGAACAAAGCCGCCCAGAGCGGCGGTTCGCAACCTGTGGCTCGCCCTGTCACAGGGGTCACCCGATTCATAGCAGCAGCAAAATGACAGTGATGAAGGAGCAACGAACGTAAGTTTATGGTTGGGGGGTCACTACAACATGAGGAACTGTATTAACGGTCACGGCATGAGGAGGGTTGCAGCCATTGCACTAGAGCATTAAAAAGCAGGGAGGATGGGCAAACTCGTCCATAAAGGCCCTCCTCACTGGGCTTCGTTGCTGCTCCCTGGAAAGGGACCTTCCAGCAGCCGCAAGGAAAGTGAGGGAAGTTCTAGGAAGCTGGGCCGGCAGAGGAGAGACCGGCTACGAAGATGAACGCTGTTAGGGATCTGTGTATTTTTTTTAAACAGAATTGGTTTATCCAGTTCAATGAATTTCAGCATGCCTTGTCATAAATATAGGAAAAGCTCAACATTTGAACTGAAAAAGACCAAAAAGAAAAATCCCTGGATTCAGTCTCTCTCTCTCTCTCTCTCTCTCTCTCATGGGACTTTTCAAGATTTGATTACAAATTGATGGGCTAATCCCTCAACCTTCCAGACCTAAACAGCTGCCAGGTCAGCACAGAATAGATTTGTTAATCGCTGTGTGTCAGAATCCACAGCCCGGGGTTTGGCTTTGTGCTGGCATGCTGCCTGGTTTAAAGTCGCAGCCACAGGAGGGCCCCCTGGAGGGCAGGGCCCTGGCCTCCTTCATCCTCCCCCCGGTGATGCCTGGCATGTAAATGTTGATTGAACTCGCCCTGCGTTAACACGAAACTACTGTTCCAGGATTAATTTCAAAGGCTACACCTCATCCTGCTAAATAAATGCTCTCACAATGTAAACATTTGTCTTCTGAAAAAGCTATTGCTTTCACTGCTTCCAGAAAGGTATTTAGAAGTGTCACGGCCAATGTTGGCAGTGCTGTGGGGAAAGGAGGGTTTGGCAGGTTTCTGGGAAGGGTGTATCCTGATCCAGCCTTTCTGGTGAGCGAGTGTGAGCACGTCTTACCAGCCTTTCGGAGCGCACACCTCGTGATCTGCTACCTCCTCAGCTAGTCATTGATGCTACAGAAATCAACGGTGGATGCACAAGGATTTCCCTACAAAGATGGTCTTGTCCGTGTTGTTTTAACAAGTAAAAAATTGGTAAATCACCTGTATGTCCAACAGTGGGGAGATGTCTAATAAACTACAAAAGTCTAGGCTGCTGAGTCATTAGCTCAGTTAATTTGTAATCACAGCGTATCATGTGATAAAAATAGCTTGAAAGATCTCTATTGCTGGGATACAGCCATTAAATGTGTGGAAAGACATGGAGCAAAAGTGTTTTTGTTGGTTAATACATTGGTTTTTGCTGTTATCAAATCCAGTCAAGGTTCTGCACGCACACCTCGGGGACACGGACTGCATTCCCCCACGGTGCAGTCCCCTGGCCCTTCTTTTCTTTCCCGAGTTATCCCTCCCTCTGCTGACACGCTCACCGCCCCGAAGGTGTCGATCTCATCTCTCAAGCTGCTAGTCTGGTCCCATGCAGACAGTTCTTAAAAGAGCCGCCTGCTCAAGCGGAGCCTTTATGTACTTATGATTTTGCAAGTTCAGCGAAACTGTTGTTTGGTTTAAGAAGACTTTTGGGGATATTCTTGGGGTAAGCTTTAAAGATGTTCTCAGGGTCACAATACGGGGGGGGTTGCCCAGTCTCCAGGAAGTAGGGAGCTCATGAGAATTTGAAATTCGTCTCTGCATTTCCTTCCTTTCGAGCAGGATGTTTCTATGGAGTCTTAGCTCAGTATGCTCACTCCTGCTGACCAGATGCATCTAGATGACGCATTCCAGCATCAAGGCAAAAGTTGCGGCTGAGCATGGAGGCGGTGGGCCGCATGCCAAACCCTCCTTCCCCATCCCTGCTTCTGCTGTGCCGGCCACGGGGCCAAGCGATTCAACGGCGTCTCAGACAAAGCTTAAGAACCAGGTGATATGAGCACATGTACAAGGGGCTTCAAAAAGTTCATGGAAAAGTGGAATTAAGAGCTAATGGAGTTCCCCCGCTGGCTCTTTGAAGTCCCTTGGAGAAACACACCAAGCATTTGCTGTCAAGGGGCTTCATGGAGACCCCACTGGTTACGGGAGTGAACTGAGCACCAAGGGCAGCCAATCGCTTCCCTTTCTTCCTAGGCGGCACTAGATGGGATTGAAATGCCAGCCTTTTGGCTAGTAGCCGAGTGCTTAATTGTTTATGCCACCTGGGGACTGAGAGCATATACAGTAACCCTTTGTTTTTAGAGTGTGAAACACACACAGGGTGTGTGGGGACTTGGGTGGTGAGTGATTGCAGTGGATTCTTGTTTCCTTGTCTCTCTCTAGTCACCAACACCCAAAGCTAAACAAAGTCAGTCGGGTGAAACTGCAGTCATTGTGCACAGGGAGCATGTGCTGCCGCCACGAGTGTGAGTAAGAAAGAGGACACTGGAGTGAAGGAATGCGCAAATACATGTCCGTGCGCTTGTATCTCGAAGACGTAGTTGGAAGCAGACCAAAACTCAACGCTACCTGTTGCCTTTGAGGCAAAGAAAACAGTAGCTGGGAGTCTGAGAGGATGCTTTGAGTTTTCACTATATCATTTTCCACAGATTTAGAAATTTGAGGCACCTGAACTTACTGCTCAAAAATATTTTTTTGAATTGAAAATAACAAATAAATGTTTCCAGCAAAAATAGCTTCACTGAAATGGAAATATGTGGCCACCATCCAAGGAACAACTCTGAAAGAAGCCTGAGTTGGAGGGTATGGTCTCACTCATGCATTTCTATGGTGGCGCTGGGGGACAGGTGTTGGACTACTGAACTCCACCAGCCACTTCACAGGAGGAAACTGAGGCCATGTTCCCCCATAGAGTTACAGCCTCCGAAATCCTGCACAGGGTCACTGGGGAGTCAGGACTGACTTGGTGGCAGTGGGTTTCGTTTGGGATATAGTTATTCGCCTCTATAAAATAAACAATGTGTTGCTTTTGTAGTTGATACCGCAACAAAGCTAACAAATAGTGAGTCATCTTGAAAGTTATCATTGTATCCCCTTTGGGGCTGCACTTTGTTTAGTATTTAAGAAAGCAACTTCCGCTGGCACAGATCTTGGAGATCTACTCTAATACACATTGTACATATTAAATTGTATCAAGTTAAACTTAAGCTTTTGCTTTCATGAAGTTAACCACTTTGTACTGTTGCTCAGACAGCCAGGAATCTAATGAGAGGTTGGCTGTGTGGCCAGCGTGTGACGAGGCCACCGCTGTCCTTGTCTGACCAGACCTTGTGAATCCAGCCTCCAGCTCCTCAGACACGGGTGGCGGGCCGTCTCCCCTGAGGCTGTGAATCTCCGTGTGGCAGCGGACTGCCTCATCTTTCTCCATGAGCGGCTGGTGGTTTGAACCTGTGACTTTGGGGCTGTGGCAGAGAGCTAAACCACTGAAACACCAGGGCCGTAATGTCCCCCACTTGTTAATGCTTCTGGAAATAGAGCAAAGGTCATTTATATAGGCTGCTATTAAAAAATGAGCTGTTGAGTGTCAGAATCTACCTTCATGCTGAACCACAGCTCGATTTTCTAGGTTTCTGGTGCTCTGCCCGCCTGCCTGCCCACCCGCCAATATCCTGGGTCCTAACGGGCCTTCCTGTCAGGGGAGACAATGCACCGATTTCTCAGACCTGGCCTGTGCTACAGAGGGGTGAAGACAGATGAACTACACAGAGGAAGGCCCTCCCTACCGCCCCCGGATCCCGGCCCTGACTTACCACTGCACAGGCTGCCAGTTGGGGAGGAAAGGCCGGAAGCCCGTGATGCACTCAAAAGCCAGGGTGCCGAAGCTCCAGTAGTCCACTGTCACCGTGTACTTGAGCTGCTCCAGCAGCTCCGGGGCCTGCACCAGCACAGTGACGGGACACGTCGGAGCTGAGCCACCTGCCGAGCAGTCACTGCCCGGGGTGGGGGACACCCAGCCCAGCTCATTGTGCCCCCAAAACACTCCTGGCTCCTTTCTGGCAGCACTGGCCTGTCCACTCCAGGAGGAGGAATTGACCAGCGGGAGCGGGTGTAGTTCTCTGCCTTGCTCACATCACTCCCATTCACTCAGGCAGCAAGGCTACGGAGCCAGGGCCCAGGGGCTACTAGGTAGATCATACATCCTCCTCTGCGCTTTCATGTCTCGTCTAAAAGGGAGGTGGCAGCACTTTCAAGCACTTATTGCAAACGAACTGTGCACAGAGAGGAGATATGAGACATGCTGCATTACCACAAAGGGAAAGGAGGCCAGGTGATCTAAACCAAATGCACATTTGCCTAATGCTATAGGCCTACAGACAGTCTTCTGAACCAAGTCACCTGTGCTTGTACGTGGGGACAGGTTGTTTGCAATCAGGCTGTCGCTGCAGCAGAGCTGGGATAGCAGAGGATAGATAGCGTCTATAAGGCCCTCAGATGGAAGGGCTTCGAGGCATGACCCTCGTGGGGCAAAGGCATGGAGACAGGCAGGTGTGTGGTTTGGCTAAGGACTTGGCACTTTGGGAAAGGCGAGGGAGTTCAAACCCAAGAAGTTTGGGGGTGGTCAGGTCGGTTTCCACGCCTAGTTAAGGACAGGGTAGTTAGCGGGGGAATGATCAGACACGGCATTGTGGTCTGTGCAGAGCAGGTGCTGAGCTAGCAGGGGAAGTTCAGCAGGTGTCAGAAACCAACATTCCAGAGAGAGGTGAGACGCTGATGGAGCACACTGTCCTTGCTGGTGGTGTGCAGACAGGATCAGAAACCAATATTCCAGAGAGAGGTGAGACACTGATGGAGCACACTGTCCTTGCTGGTGGTGTGCAGACAGGAGAAACAGAGCTCTTTCTTTTATTCTTTCTCTGAGTAATTTGTCCCCATCTCTCCCCAAAGGAACCCTGGTGCCAGAGTGGATTACACATTGAGTGGCTAACCAGCAAGGGCAATGGTTCAAGCCCACCAGTTGTTCTGAGGGAGAAAGACGAGGCTGCCTGTTCCCATAGAGATGTAAGAAGGCAGTTCTCCCCTATGCCATCCTATTGCTCTGAACTGGAATCAACTTGAGGGCAGTGGGCTTGGTCTGGCTTTTCTCTCCCCAACATTAACTCAGGGACTCTTCCTATTCTCCGGGTTTTACATGTTCCGGCTTTTCAATGAGCTATCCATTTCCCTAGAATATCCTCTTTCCCACTCGCTCTACCCAGCCCCTCCTCCAGCCCTTCTTCACCTACTCATCCTTTAGGCTCCAGACTAGGGGAGGGAGGCCTTCTTAAGATACAGTCTTCCAGCACCCTGCTCTTTTCCTTGATAGCACGTGTCCCTGTTGTAGCTTCTCAGCTGTTTGTATAACTATTGGGGTCACGCCTGTCTCACTGCTAAACTAGAAAACTGCTGAAGGCCGGGATCACCTACGCTCATCTTCTTTACCTCTGGGTCACCAAGTCCTAACACAGTGCCTGGCACACACACTGCACTCCGTCAATATGTCCTGGATTAATACCTTAAGCGAACCCCAATATCCAAACTAAATTATGTGCAGAAGGAGTAGGAAGCTCAGAGCTCAGCCTCTTCCATGGGGCATGAGACACCACAGGAGAACCGGGGCCTCCTCAGACCAGGACAAATCGCATCCACACCTTTATTGCCAGGTAAAATCCTGAAGCACAGAGAGGTTGTGGGATCGCATCAGGGAGCACCTGCCCTTTTCATGTCAGAGATGATGTTCCACAGGCTCAAATGGATGAGGGGGCGGTGAGGGGGTGTGTAATGGCTTCAAGCAGCAAGCCCTATGCATCTAGGAATCATAAAAAGCTGGCCAGACTCAGACGCTAGGCAGCAGGGAGAGTGGAACTGTGTGAGCACAGACATGGAAGCAAGCTGACAGGCACACAGGCAAACCCCATTTCTTACCAGGTACTGCAGGGTCCCTACAAAGGACGTGCAAAGACTGCCCTGGTCCAGCTCCTTGGCATATCCGAGGTCAATAATTTTGTGTATTAACTGAAGAAAGAAAGAAACATTTGAGGTTTATGAAAACACACTGTCCTACATTCTTCTGATCATTTGCTGTTAGAGCACAGGGTCCTTTGAGTTCCCTAGGTAACAGCAGACCTGACGTTCCTCAGAGCCACCAGTTACGTGAGAGCATCAACAGCGCCAAGCTGGTAGATTTAAGGAAAAAGAAAACCATCATGAGAATCGCTAGACATGTGTCCCCTTGAGCTGCCACCAAGCCTGAGAGGAAGTTCAAAACCAACAGCCCGTGACGTGAGTCAGCCCTCAACATTGCTAAAGTTGGACTGTCTAACACGAAAAGACTGGGCCAGTCCCTTAACCGTAAATGCTTTAACATCTCAAATCTTATGAGGGGGTAACCCCCCACACCCGGAATTCCACCCCAACAAAGCTATGTATTTAAATTTTTTTCACAAAACAACCTTAGCACCTTCAAAGTACTCTCCATTACACTCAATACATTTGTCAAATCTGAGATTCCATTCTTGGAAACATTTTTCAAACTCATCAGTTTGGATGGCTGACAGCACCTCCCTCGTTTTTCCTTCATCTCTTCTATGTCATCAAATTGCTGTCCTTTCATGTCCCTCTTCATTCAAGGAAACCAAAGAAGTCGCAAAGAGCGCAGGCAGGTGAGTAAAGTGTGTGTGGGGCAAGAGAGGCGTGCTGTTTTTTGCCAAAAAACTGGCGCACTGAGATGCTACGTGAGCAGGTGCATTGTTGTGGTGGCACAACCAGTCCTGTCTGCCACAAATCAGGCCTTCTTTGTCGCACAGTGTTATGCAATCTTTTCAGAGCCTCTAAATAAACCAGTGGTTCTCGACCTTCCTAATGCCGCAACCCTTTAATACAGTTCCTCATGTTTTTGAACCCCCCCAACCATTATTTCGTTGTGAATGTATAAGGGTGCTTTACTCAATTGATGTATGTATGGATTGTGATAAAGAGTTGTATGAGCCCCAATAAAATGATTTATTAAAAAAATTATTTTCATTGCTACTTCATAACTATCATTTTGCTACTGTTATGAATGGGGCAAACCCTGTGAAAGGGTCATTTGACCCCCAAAGGGGTCGTGACTCACAGGTGAGAACTGCTGCTCTAAGGGAAAGCTTGTTTAACAGGCTGACCCGTTGAACGAACTCCAAATGCACTACCAGCTGACATTTTCATCTGTTCGGGAAGTATAAGGACATCCAGAATGAGGTTTCTCATCAATTGACATTTCACCGTTTTGTTTTTTTTTGGGAAGGGGAAAACCACTCATGCACTTGAGTTTCCCATAAGGCTGTCCTTGTAAGCGGTGCTCGACTTCACAACACTGTCTGGGGCATTTTTTCTCAACAGGAAACAAAATTTCACAACCGCAGTCACATTGTTCTCTTCAATCGGCCATCACAAAAAACGAGGTTCGAGCAAAACTGCTTTTACTAAAAAACTCACTGTGACCTGAGAGAACCTTCCTGGCGACACCCCTGGGTGCACTAACTCAGAGCAAGTTCCTTGCTGCTCCCTGCAGCTCCGCACAGCGGAGCCTTTTCCATTTTGGGAGTGTACCCCCTTGTAGAAGTCCTGGCAGGACCGAGGGTGAACTGGAACTGGTGAGTGCTCTGACAGTCCCAGCCAGGCCCGGAACACACTGATGGCAGCTCCCTGGAAGGGATTGGGAGACCACAGAGCTGAGTGACCACACTCTGCTCAGCTGAGCCTGCAGTGCTCATCACCCTCAGCTGGACGAAGGCCATGGTGTCAACTGGATGGAGAGGGGAATCCCATGCCTCTGGAGGGGACCATGGACGGGGTCAGGGAAGATGCCTCTCTCACAAAGAGCCCTGGCGACTTCGCGGGTGGACTCTGCCAGCTCATCATGCCTCCGGTCGGCCCATCCAGAGCCGACATGCTGCAGCAAAAGCTGAGGGTCTGGACTGAGGAAACGGCCCGGCACCAGCGCAGGGTGGCTTCCCACCCCGCCACAGGAGAGGGCTGCTAAGGCACAGGAGGGGTCGTGGGAAGCCTTTGGAAAAGGCAAAACTAGAGACACTCAAAAGCAGTGCGAATCGTTGCCAGGGGCTGCGGTGAAGGCGAGGGCGGGCGGGAGAGGAAGGATTGCTGAACCGACGGAGCCCTCTAGAGGGTGTTGAGATAGTGAGCCTGTTCTACAAGATACGACGTCATGGCTTTGTCCAAACCTATAGAACTGCACAAAGAGCAAACCCTCATGTGAACGACGGCTTTTAGTCAACAAGAATCTACCAAACGTACCGCATCCATCACAAGACGTGATTAATAGAGGGGAACGTGGAGGAATGGAGGGGAGGTACTGCAGGAACACTGTGTACTTTCTGTAAACCTACAACTGCTGTGCTGGGGAAAAAATAGTCTATTAAAAAAATAAAAAGTTGAGGTGCTGAACAAATGGAAAACAGAAAGTTCGCTTCCAAGAAGTGCTGGTCCCAGAGGTGGGGTGGGGTTGGTGGAGGAGGTAAGAAGACAAACATTTTCCTTATCAGATTCCTGCAACTTGGGCAACGAACAATGTAATTCATTCAAATTTGCCTCTGTCTGCAAGGGTGAACTTTCTACTGGATCCTGTTCAAAGTCCAAAAGCACTTAATCAGAGCATCAAAGCGGCACTGAAGGAAAGGCAAGTGGCGCAGAGGCCCACGGAGCGCGGGCCTGCCTCATGTGGTGGGGGGCTCACCCTCTGCTCCCCCTGCTGCAGGACGATGTTCTCCGGCTTTAGATCCCGGTGGATGATCCTGTTTTCATGAAGGTATCGAAGCGCCGAGGCTGAGAGAATGGAGAAGAGAGGACATTTGAGTAAGCCCAAACAAGACTCTCCTAACCTGCAAAAGACTCTCCTACCTGGGAGGCATAGTGGTTGTGACTTAGACTGCTAACCAAAAGGCCAGCAGTTTGAAACCACCTGCCGCTCCAAGGGAGAAAGACAGGGCTCTCTAGTCTCCTAAAGGGTTATATGGTCTTGGAAACTCATAGGTAGGGCAGTTCTGTCCTGTCCGATAGGGTTGAGATGAGTCAGCATTGACTGGATAGTTGGGAGAGTGTATGCGTGTGCCCACACGCGTGCGTGTCCCATTAGATACAACAATTACTCAGTGCCAATGAAAACCTTTGCGACACACCCTGCAGGATCCAGTGTCCTGGATTGTTCTGCGCCCTCGCCCTCGGAGGGCGGCAGCACCCACTTTGGGGAACTGCTAAATTGTCTGCCAGGCAAGTCACACCCACAGCAACACTAAGGGACAGAGTAGAACAACTCCCGAGGGGTTTCCAGGTCTGTGAGTATCTGCAGAAGCCTCAGCTTTCCACCGTGGAGCCACTGGGGAGATCAAGCCCCCAAGCTTTGGGTTAGTAGCCAAGCACTTCAGGGTCATGCCCCTAGGGCGCCTGGCAGAGCAGTCGGAACAAATGCTAATTAAAGCAACCTTAAGATGCCTTTCACCTCTTGGACTGCAATGAATTCTAGCTGAGAAGAAATACAGGCTGCTCCTTCCACTGCTGAAAGGAACAGGAAGTACCGCCCTGTACTGCGAAAGTACTGTGGCCAGGTCTGTTGCACTCTAGAATACACACATGGCTGGGCCCATTCTTTCTGTGTCAGAGGAGGAGGAACACAGCGCCCCTCTGAAGCCATGCGATACAACAGGCTCGTTCTCTCTGGCACGCTCTGTCTGCAATATCATGAATCGTCTGCATGTTGAGCACGCAGTCTGAGAGGCTTCTTCATGAGGAAACGCAGCATCAGGATGAGACAAAGGCTCGGTAACAACCTGCCATCTGCAGGTGCTACGACCTTGTTGTTGAAAGAGGACGGGAAGCGCCTACTGATGAAGATCTCAAAGACGACCGCCTTGGGATTACACCTCAACAGAAAGGGGGGAAACATTCTTCACAACTGGCCCCATAAACAACATCATGAAAAGCACAGAAAAGCTGTCATTGATTTCATTTTATTTGGATCCGCAATCAAGGCTCATGGAAGCAGCAGTCAAGTCAAATGATCTATGCTACTGGGAAACTCTGCTGTGCAGGGCCTCTTGAAAATGTCCAAGAGCAAAGATGTCCTTTTGAGGACTAAGTTGTGGCTGACTCAAGTCTTGGCATTTTCCATTGCTTCTGGTGCGTGGGAGCTGGTTGATGGGCAAGAAAGACTAAAGGGAGGCTGATGCATTTGCAACGATCACGTTGATGAGGGACATTAAGTAGCTCAAGTGCCGAGCAGCAAAGATGCCAAGATTCTGTTCTCACTTATTGTTATCAAGAGGGAAGAGTCCCTGGAGGACAACAACATGCTTGGGAAAGAGGAGGGTCAGCAACAAACAAACAAACAAGAGGAAGCCCCCTCAACGAGATGGACTGAGCCCGTGGCTGCAGCACCGGCTCAGACACAGGCTCAGTTGTGAGGATGGTGCAGGCTGGGCAGTGTTTTATTCGGTTACGCGGTGTTGCTAACAGTCAGAACGGACTCAGGCACCTAACAACTCCGCAATATGTTCTTGGGCGATTTACACTTTGCTGGAACACTCCTGCTCTGAAGTGTGGGTGTCTCTGGGAGGAGGGGGCACAGAAGGGGCAGGGCGAGCAGGTGAGATGCAGTCGAGGCGGCAGCAAAAGCTGCACCCAGCTGCCCAGGGTGTGGCTTTGTCAGCCCGGCAGGGAACAGCAGTGGCGAGCCACACAAAGCAAAAGGAGGGTCAGCACTGGGCACACACTAGAACAGAACAGGCTCAGGAAATGTTCCAGAACACAAAAGAATTATGGTAGGTAGACTTCAAGGAGAGCTCTGGGCCGACCTTGGTCACGAGATCCTCAGAGAAGAAACAAATGGGTTGAATTTTGTATACAAGTCAGAAATGGGAATGAAAGCCAAACCCAGGCTTATCAGCAACCCCAACTGCATCCACAGAGCCCAAAGGCGCCAGAGACGGGAAGGTTGTCTGAGGCACGTTAACCATTTCCATGAAGAGAACCCAAGACGAATCTTCTGTCCGCCGGTGCCCAGCACCAGGACAGAGGCCAAAATAGGATGACGGGACTTATCCAAAAGATTGAGGAGTTCTTCTGGGAAAACATAAAGCTTCCCAATACTTTGGCCAAATCCAGAGAAGGAAGAAAATGAGAGGAACTAGCATTTGAGGATGGAATTATGCTAGGAGCAGAAAATTATGCTATAAACGTTATGCATGTCATCTTTTTATATCACTGTTTGCTGAAGTAGGCAGTCCCACCCACTGGGGTGAAGTGGGGTCCTGAATGGTTCAAGAGGGTGGCAGATGCAGATACCTACACTTTATCCTGGGTTCTAGACTGTAGTACAAAAGCTTTTAAATGCCAGAGGGGTGCTGAATTTTTTTTTTTTATGAAAAGGAGACAGTAGGCCAAGTAAATTTGGAAATCTATGATTTATATAGATCATTTCATCCTCCAAAAGAATGCTAATTTGGTAAATAATGCTCCCATTTTATAAATGTTTAAAAAAAATAGCCTGGAGGGGCCAGATCTGACCCTTTGGCCTTCCTGCTGCCGAGAGGCAGAGGTCACACATGCCTCCATGCTCCAGCCTTCTGTACCTACTGAGACACCAGCCCTTCATCCCACGGCCCTCCACTTCTCTGCTAGATTATATAATTCATTGCATGGGCAACACAGAACTCATACATGCAATATGTACAATTATGGAAGTTTATTAAGGAAGTTAACAGGTTTAACTATAAGTCAGGATCAGAAAATATTGAAGATACAGTCACTGGTCCACACTTCTTCTCAGCCAGCAGCCAACTCCCTCTCTTCTTGACCTCAGCTTCTTGGCCATGTGATCCCTTGGCCTCTGCCTCTGTGGGCCAGGAAGCCAGCCTGCTGCTCAGCCTCACAGCCTCACAGTCTCAGTGCTGCTCCTCTGTTCTGTTTCATGGTCCCCTTGTCTCAGCTTCTGGTCTTGGCCTGGCTCCTTTGCTCTCTCCCCTGGTCTCAGTACTTTGGCCTCAGCCTCTACCACTTCAGTGAGAGATCTCAAAAGGGTTCTTAGCAGACCATACCCCAAGGAGACAAAGGGAAATGGCTTGGTTTACACCCGCTACTAAAGTAGAGACTTAATCCCATCCATTAGCATAGAAGAAATCTTAAAAAAAAAAAAACCAACCCACTCATTGCCATCAAGTAGATCTCAACTTATAGCAATTCTATAGGATAGGGGTTCTCAACCTTCCTCATGCTGTGACCCTTTAATACAGTTCCTCATGCGGTGACTCCCAACCATAAGATTATTTTTGTTGCTACTTCATCACTGTAATTTTGCTACCGTTATGAATTGGGAGTCCCCTGTGAAGGGGTCGTGACCCACAGGTTGAGAACCGCTGCTCTAGGACAAAGTAGAACTGTACTATGGCATTGAAAAGCTTCCACAGGAGGGGAGTAGAGCCAGACCAAACTCACAGCCATCGAGTCCATTCCAGCCCTAAAGGATGAGACAGGACTGCCCTGTGGGTTTCCACAGTTAGAACCTCTAGGGGAGGTAGAAAGCTTGCCTTTCTCTCTCAGAGCAGCTGCTGGCGTCAAACTGCTGACTTTTTGGTTAGCAGCCTGTAGTAGTTACATAATCTGGGGTCATTTTGAGACTATTAAGAGCGAAGGAGTAGATTTAGACTGTCAATCAGATCGCAGCTTGATGACCTCATTTGGAGGCACTATGGAGATAAATAGCTTACTGGAGGCCAGGCACACTCTCTGCTCCATCTTCTTGCTGACAAGTCACATGGAGCTACGCTGATGGAGCCAAAGCCCTGGAGCTAGAGGAGCCACAATGCCAGTGCTGAGATGCTTCCACTGCCACTGGATCCACAAGACTTTGCACCCACTGGCCTATGATCTTCCTGCATTTGGTGTGTTGCGTGAGTCTAAAGAGGAATTTATAGACTGGTATTAGACAAATAGGCTAATATCAGACTTATGGACTTGATCTGACTGAGCTGTTTTCTTAATATAAAATTACTATCTCTATAAAGTTCTTTCTTATATACATGAGTGTCTCTGGATTTGTTTCTCGAGTCAACCCGGACTAACACACAGCCCAACACACAACCCCCTACCAGGAAGTCCTCAAGGTCCCTATGAGTCAGAATCCATTTGATGGCAGGCAGTGAGTTTGGTTTGGGTTCTGCTCCTATACAGATGTACGGTCTCAGACACCCGCTTCGTTCTATAGGATGGCTGCAAGGCAGCACCAACTCCCTCAAAAACAGGATCATAGCCACAAGCACAGAGGCCAGAATTTATAATACATCACACCTGGGTTTATGGCTAGGAAGGCCATATTAGTTGACTCATCTCAATAAATAAGAAAACTCGTGCTCTGAAAAGTAATGTACACAAGGTCACAATGAACAAAAACAGGAAGAGCTGGTATTTGAACCTGGAAAGGCTAATTATATATGGATATCTGGCTTTTGAAAATAAGTCTTTACTTCTTTTAATTTCCTATGGGGTTTAATTCGTTCATTTGACAAGTATTTATTGAGCAGATGCTATACACGATGCTATGGTGGTTAAGTTTTGTGTCAACTTGGCTGGTTCAGTAGTTTGGCACTAATCCCCCACAATGGGATCTAACACGATGTAATCAACCCTGAGAGTGGCCAGCAGCTATGGTAGGGTGCAGCTCTCTTGGTTAGGTATGCGGGCTTAAGGAAAATGGAAGAAAGATTATTTGAGGGTGTGGCCTGCTCCTTTTCTTTAAAGCAGACTCTGGGGAAGTTTTACTGCTGCTGGATTTGGATCCTGTACCTGGTTCATTGTTCTCCTGCCATATTGTCTGCAGGTCCCAGGAGCCATCAGCTTCTTGCCAACCTTGGATTCATTCAACTTTGCATCTACCAGCCTGGGGTTTCCCTGCTTCCTGGTCATCAACTGCGGCAGCTACATTGAGTCAGGAGAAGCCTTCAGTTTACCATCTGACTCACAGACTTGAACTGGACTGGACTTGCCTGCTTCTACAGCTGTGTGAGCCCTTCTGTAATGTAAAGCTCTCTGTTTACACACACATAAAAAGTGCCACTAGTTTTGCTTCTCTAGAGAACTCAACGTAGAGATACAGAACAGACTAACCCCAAACTAAACCTACTGCCAATGAGCTAACTCTGACTTGTAGAAACCTTATACACTATATCAAGATTTACAGCTTGAGGAACCCAAATAGTTTCTAAGGCTGTCAGTCTTTATGGAAGCTAACAGCCTCATCTTTCTCCAAAGCAGCAGCTGGTGGGCTTGAACAGCAGACCTTGCATCAGCAGCCTAACGTCTACTTGACAGTGCCCACAAGCCACTTCCACAGATGATGAAAGTACCTTAATCCCAGTGCACTATTCCCATTGAAAGGAAGCCTGGTGATACAATGGTTAAGCACTTGGCTGCTAATCCAGAAGGCAATGGTTTGAAAGCCTAAGCCCACTCCTCGGGAGAAAGATATGGCAATTGCTTTGTAAAGATTCATAGCTTTGCAAACCCTATGTGGCAGTTTTATTCTATAGGGTTTCTATGAGTTGGAATCAACTGATTACGGTGGATTTCGTGTCTGTTTTTTCTGAGTACTACACCAAATGCATTTGTTGCCTATGAGCCAATTCCAACTCACAGTGACACTGCATGTGTCATGGCAAGACCGTGCTAGGTCAGGATTTCTTTCTTTCACTATTATTTTTAATTTGTTGAGCGATAATTAACATATCATACAATTCAATAGTTCAGGGTTGTGCGATCATCGCCACAATGAACTTTGGAAATCTTTCTTCCTTCTTATACCCACTGAGGCTGACTCCCCGTTCCAGCCGCTACACACACTTCTGTGCCCCCAAACCAAAAACCCAACTCACAGCCATTGAGTCAATGTGATTCTTCAGGACAGGGTAAAGTTTGCGAGACTGTAACTGTTTGCGGGAGTAGGAAGGCCCATCTTTCTCCCTCGGAGCAGCTGGTGGTTTCAAACTGCTGACCTTTTGGATTGCAGCCCAGCGAGCAACCACCAGGCCGTCAGGGCTCCTTTCTCTGCCCCCAGGCAACCATTAATCCAGCTACTGTTTTCATACATAGACCCATCCTTGTTTTCCTAGACAGGAAAACATACAAAACAAGGATAAACAACCAGCAAGGACCCTGCACCAAAGACAATAGGAGACCAAAGAAAACCCCCATCTACAGAAAGCAGAAAATGTAACAATTTTAGAATGAATTCACAATAGGTCCCGAGGGAGAACAAATGAAAAGGTGTTAGATTCCAGCCTAAATAGAGTTGCTAAAATCCATGTTACAAGGCTCTGTGTCTGCTATCAAGGCTGTTGACAGTCCTAGTCTATGTACATTGGAGATTCAGTGGGTACTGGATTCACGTAAACTGAACTCCAAACGCCTTGCTTTCCAGTCAATTTTGACTCATAACAATCCTATAGGGCAGAATAGAAACTGCCCCATGTGGGCTTCTGATACTGTAACTCAATAGGAGTAGAAACCTTCATCCTTCTCCCATGGAGCAGCTAGTTGATTTCGAATTGCTGACCTTGGGGTTTGCAGCCCAATGCGTACCCACTCCTGCAAACGGACTTTGGGGCTCTGATTTTCAATGATTGATTTTTCAGAAGTAGATCATCAGACTCTTTCAAGCTGCTTGGGAAAATAGGGAATCAGTGACTTAAAGAAATGTAATACTTAATCTTCTATAGAAGGATAACCTGAACAACATTTGAGATCTTATCTTACTCTGATTTACTGGTGATTTACACACACACAAATTTGAACAATTATGGAAGTGACCACACAAGCCAAGTGGACTCAACAGACTGTGCAATGAGTAGAAGGTTCTAAGATCCGTGGGAAACCACTTGAGGAAGTAAAAAGTTACAAGAGGAAGTACACATTAATGCATACTTGAGACAATTATTTAAAGACGTTCTTAAGAAACTATTTGCTGAACCAACACACAATCTAATAAATGAAAGAAAAACACTTGAGAAAATAGCATTAAAGCCAAACACTTGGGAGAAGCTCTAGCCAAAGACATGCCAAAGGTGCCGCCCAGAGGAAAAGAAGCAGAATCCCCCCGTCCACTGATCGGCTTTCTGACCCACTCACAGGAGAGCCACTGGGGAAGGGGACAGGATCAACCCAATGTCCGAGCCAAACGAGGAAGGCTGGACTTACAGCAAGCTATGGAGAAAACAGGTGGAACCCGTGAGCAACTGTGGACTAGTTCCTCTGGGGAGGCAGAGGGCTCACCCACAGGGCGGGCAGTGAGCAGAGAGACGCTCCTACAGAGAAAGCTGGGCGCTCCATCCGGAAGGGGCAGAGACACAGGATTTAGAGTAGGACGGGACTCTTTCATGTTAGGTTCTCTGGATCCAAACCTTCAATATGTGATTTCGTGAATGATTTCTTTTACTTCTTTCTTACCTGCCTTCTATCAACTGTAGCACAGCAAAGGTAAGGGACAGGACCCCGTTAGCAAGGCAGCGAGGAGAAGGCCAGCTAGGCCTAAAGCAAAGGGTTAAAGAACCCAGCATGACAAATGGGGCAAAAGTTAACCTAATCCAGGCAGATGTCCTTGCATTTCCGTTGTCAACTTTTCTGTATGTTTGACATTTGGCGGGGGGGGGGGGGGGGGGAGGAGGAAAAGTAGACAATAGAAAATAAAAAAACCACTTTAATGAGTTGAGATGGAGAAGGAATGGAGATCACATCATATCCCCATCCTGGGAGGTAAACTTAGGGGGGAAAAACTTTAAACCTTTGATCTCAAACTTTCAAGGTGTTCCAACAATCTTAAAGACTTTTTTTTAAAGACCCTGGTGAAGCCCCACTGTGACCTCTGATGTGTACCCCTAAGCTGGCGTCACTGCCAATGGTCACTCCTGGATCCACCACACGAGATGCCCAGGGCCTGAGAGACCCTCTCCCATCTCTGCAGGCTGAGAGGCCTCTCCACCCCAGAGTCACTCTGGTTTCAGAGTGGGCCCAGGGACCCGCCCAGAGGCAGCGCGTCTGCGCACAAGAACTGCCGCGCTGGGGATGGAAACATTCAATGCTAAGGGAAGAAATACATTTGGATGACAACCTATTCCATCACTGTCCATTCCAGGAAAGTAGGGAGTGGAGTTTTTTAATGGAAAAGGAAACCTGTGATTCTATATACACGTCATGCCTTAGGAAGGAAGGAAGGAAGGAAGGGAAATCTATTTGAGTTCAGCGTCTGCCTGGCTGACCTCTTGCTGACACCTCCCCACCCCATCCCCGCCAACACACACCCCACCACCCTCTGTCATGACCAGAGCAATGAAACATGGCTGTATGGGCTCTAGGGGTCCTGGGGAGTTTACCGATGTCGCTAAGCAAGGTATGGATGGCTCCTTCCCGCAGGCCGCAGCAGTTCTCAAACTGGTTCAGGTACTGCCAAGAAATTGGAAGGAAGAAGCAGAGTGAGAAACACAGCCCAGCAGTCAGTCCACCCAGTGCTTTCTTTTAAACCTTAGAGCCCAAACTTTCTTTTTTTTTAATTGTGAAATATTTATTGCTAATTACAAATAAATGAAATTGTGTCTTGAAGCATGGTGTAGCATAGGTAATAGTCTTAATATAACAACAGTAAACTACATTGCTACAGTTTGCGACAGTCCCAAACTTTCAAGGTACTCCAACAATCTTAAAGATTTTTTTTTAAAGGCCCTGGTGAAGTGCCTCTGTGACCTCTGATATCCGTTTCCCTGATCCTCTAAGTGCTGCAGAGCCGAGCCAGGTCAGGGTCTGGGCAGTCAGGTAAGACTCTCCGGGCAGAGGAGGAGGAAGTGGTAAGCGGGCACCTCAGAGGCGCTCCCTCATACTGCCCGTCTGTGCGGGACGCAGCTGAGTCATTCTGAGCTCCGGAATTTTCAAGTCTCACACGTTGCTGTACTTCTGGAGAAGGCAGGCTAGAGTCCAAACATAGCCCCCGTGATCCCCGTTCCCAGTTCCCACCGCAGGTGAGGATGGAAGACAGTCACGGAGTAGCACCCTCTGGACACTTTCTTTGGGTTGCCTGGGCACTTGGGGGTAATGATAACAAAGCCCCACTGCCATCGGGTGGATGCTGACTCATGGCAACCCTGTTGGGCAGGGCAGAACTGCCCCTGTGAGCTTCCGCTGAGCGACAACCCTCTCTCTATGGGAGTAGAAAGCCTTGTCTTCTCCTGAGGAGCCGCTAGTGATTTCAAACTGCTGGCCCTGCAGTTAACAGCCTAAGGAGCAATCCACTACGCTACCAGGGCAACACAGAGCTACAAATCTAATGCACACTTGCTACGAGCCAAGCGCCACTGCTTCACATGCACTTTCTCATTTAAGCCTTGGCACCGCCACCCAAGGTAGGCACTGTTGGACTTCCCGTTGCGCAGGCGAGAAGACTCGGCACCCAGGCTCTCAGAGGGCAGGGCTGCAGTCTGAAGCCAAGTCCAGCTGATGCTCCACCCAAACACTGAACCCCTATGCCTTGCCTGACTGGCTCTCTCACCTTGCCAGGAGTTCAACCTCTGGCCGGAAGTGCCTCCAAGGAGGGAAATAACTTGTCTGCTGAGGCTGGTAGCCACTACTTGACAGGTATTCCCAGGGATGCTAAGGAGGGTCTTGCCCACAGGGCACGCCTGTACGTCTAAACTCTTTACAGCAATGCTGCCTTGTATATTGGCTCACATAGAGGGTGGCTCGACTCCATGGGGGGGAGTTTGGTGGGGGCTGGAACATGCTGGCTGTCCGTCTCTCTCCTAACCCTCCAGTCGATGCTGACTCATAGCAATCGCAGAGGGTGGGGCAGGCTTCTCCCTGGGAGTTTCTGAGATGGTGACTGTTTATGGGAGAAGAAAGCCCCATCTTTCCTGCAAGGAGTGGGCAGGTCTGCGTGTGAGTATGGGTTTCCTCTTAAAGCAGAGGATGACAAGGTCTTATCTGGAGAACAACAGATCTAAGAGCTCTGGGCAGGAGCCCAGTGACACCCGTCCCTGCAGCCCTTGAGGGGCACAGCTCCCTGCAGGGTAGACTTGCTTCTTATACCCTCCCACCCCACCCCCCACCAGCCTCCCTTCCCTGCCCCAAATCATTCTACAATCCAAACCACAGGGGTTTGCATCTCTCCTGGCTCATGGGCTCTTTGCTCCCAGGGGATCGGGGGAAATCCTCTGCCCAGCTTGGCAGCCCTCCATGACCTGGCCACCACCCACTTACTACCCACGCTGCTCAGTCCCAATCAATTGCAAAAACATGGCCTTGTCTTTGTACATAGCGGCAGTTAGTAATCCAATGATTGGCAAAGGTTAGGAAAATACAGAGGGAAATCCAAGCGCTGTCAGGGTCTCCATTTCTCATGCGTTATCAGTCCCCTGATGGAGGCCGTGCCGCAGTCTGGGTGCACATCCTGCTGGGCCACTGCACCCCTCCCTTCCTGCTCGGGAGGGGCTAGCCACTCAAGTGGGGGCCACCTTGAGAGAGCGTCCTTTTCGGGAGACAAAAGCTTATGACGCTGCTCTGGGAAAACTGCCCTGTAAAGCTGAACTGGCCGCCTGGGCATCGTGCTCCCCAGTACCGTACACCTTCTTTGAGAGCTAACGGTGGAGTGAGACCTGCGTCAACAGAGCAAGCTGGGGGTCAGCCCGCTCCAACCCCGGGGACACCCACCCATTCGTGCTGGACAACCATGCTCCAGACTTATTTTTCTTGTCTGTTTGTTTTGATGTTTGAAATGAACGTGGAGGTCACGAAAAGCCCCCATTCGACTTCAGTTTTACTTTTCCTTCTCTTGGAGCCACTGGACCACCGTTTCCATCTGCGGAGTAAGAAATCTGGAGGGGGCTCCAGACTCTTTTGAATGGCTGCTTGTGGTGGTTGTGGATGCTTTGTTTTTAAAAGCCAACCACCAGAGCTTTCCCCCCCAGGCACACGCAGGTAGACACAATCTGCCACGCTTCGGTTAGCAGCCCAGTAACTGCACCACCTGGGGGAGGTCCCTCCTCCTCAGAGAGTCCTCTTGTTTTAGTACAAAGAGAACGCGTCTCATTTCTCAAAAGGCTCTGTGGCACGATTCCATTTCCCAGATGGTACAGGTGGCCCGCAGTCTGGGAGTTAATTATGACTCACTGCCTTCTCTGGGGCGGCCGGATTGGGAGCCCTGCCTGTCTTACCAACCTCACAGGGTGGCTGACAGTCGATCGAGGTAGTGTGTGCAAGCAGGTGCTGTAGTCCTGTCTGAGAGAGCACCTGGCAGGCAGACGCCCAGCGTCGTCTGTCCTAAGACCAGCAGGCAGCAACGCACACCGAGAAGTGTCCAGCCTAGCCAGGCGCCGGGAAAGGAGAAGCTGGCACCCAGAAGGTGAGTCAGGGGTGGCCCCCGAGCCCGGCCCTCTGAGTGCTCAGTCAGCGCCCTTCCTGCTGCGCTCCGGGACGGACGGTGTGTGCGGCACGGCCGGCCTCGGCGGGAAGGAAGAGCCTCCTAATAAGGGCAGTGGTGGCAGGCACGGAAGCTGAGGGCAATGCAGGTTTGTTTTGGAACTTTTCCCTGTCTCACTCCTCCGTCAAGGCCTCGGATCATGCTGTCCTTGTCGCTTTAGTCATCGCCGGGCAGAATGTACAGCTCGCCCTTCCCCAGGTTGACGTCACCGCCACTGATTCACAAGTGCATATCACCCTGAGCTGGGGATGGACCATGGGAGCCTGACCGGGAGACACCTGAACCATTCCGGCCCCTGTGGTTCTTTAGCTTCCTGGGGACCCAAAGAGGAGAATGGTGAAAGGCCATAGGCTGTTCACCCCTGGGCCCTGTCCTCAGGGGCTGGCGTGGGGTGTGGGGGTGTGTGTGCATCCCTGCCACCCGAAGCCTCACCTTCCGGAGATCGCCTCCTTGGCAGTACTCCATGGCAAGCAGGGGCAAGTCGTTGGGGGCCAAGTTCTGCATGCCCTCGGGGACATCCCGGGCAGCCACCACATTGGGGTGGTTCAGCCTAGGAAGGAGCAGAGACCAGTGAGGACAGACCCTGGGCTTAGCCTCCTGCACCCCCCCCCCCCATGTCCTTAGCCCAGTCCCCCTTACAGCAGAAGTCCCAAGGGAGACACTGAGTAACCGAGCAGAGTAACCCATGCTCTCAGGCCAGCCCTCAGCACTCCCCCAGCTCTGCTTGGAGCCCCACGGGATCACAGGGCCTCCAGGGCACTGTGGGTGATGGGCGTAATGACGTAATAGATGATGGAATGATCTGGTGCGAGGGAGTCATGTGCAGCTTGGGGAGTGTGATTTCTTTAGAGTCCCCCAGTCAAACCCCTCGTCGTACGTATGTCAGCACTGCTTCTGAAAGCTGAGACAGCAGAGAGACTCCGATCTCAGAGGGCCATGCGGATGTGGATGAGGGGGACCGGGACGATGAGGAGGACAACAAAGACGATGAAGTGTGTGCGTGGGCAGCACACGCTTCTGCGGCACCCCCTCTTTTTTATGAGGTCAACAGCAGTGCTTACCGGCACGCCTGACTAGCGGGGAGGACGGCATCCATCTAGCAGACGGACAGACCCTGCCTCCTCCCTGGAGGGCTAAGTGTCAGCTAGAGGTTGACAGCAGTGCAGAGTCATATACCACCTTGGGATTGGAAATAGAGGGGAAAAGAGGATTTTTGCTGGCAGAGAAAAGGCCATCCTGGCGCCTACATGGGATGACTTAGTTTCACCAATGAAGTTGGCCAAAAGCCCTCCATGAGGCCCGGTGCTCGGCTTTAAAGATTTTCATTGTGGCCTGGGTACAAGAAGGCACCTCCTAGAGAAAGCAGGCCAGTTTCTTTTCGGTTTGGACAGTCTGCCAGGGTCCCCTGCAGATTTCAGAGCCCTTCCGCCGGCCCTCCACCCCTGCAGCTCCCTGGCGTGGCTCCAGCACCCCAGCTCTGTGCACTCAGGCCCTCACCTTCGCATGATCTGGATTTCCAGGCACCACCGCTCCCGGTTCCGGGGGCTGAGCTCCTGTCGGCACTGCTTGATAGCAATCTGCTCACCTGTTTCCTGCAGAGAGAGCATGGCCAGGCCCAGCACAATTAAGGGTCAAAAAGACAGGGCCTTCCATCAGAAACTGCGTCCTGAAGGTGAACCCAGGGCCCAGGGCATATAATGCAATTGCCTCTGCCAGCTCTCAGACTGGCACATACCTCTAAGAGTAATCCTCCAGGATCTGCCATTGGCTCAGACTCATCTCCTCTAACTCTGCACCTGCCCTTCTCCATCAGTGCCAGCCAGTCTTCCGAACCCTTTATGGCCTTGCTCAGTCCCTACCTCCTCCCCGCAATCTCAGCTAACCACTACTACCCAGATTTCTCACTACTCCGAGCCACTCTGGCGGGATTAGGTTTAGCTATGTGGCATTAACAGGACCGCACGGCTGAGGGTCTATCTGTTTTCACCTATACAAAGGGCACTTTCCTATGATCCAACCTAATAACTAATGCCATCATCAGCGTCCTCGCTGTTCCACGCAAGCATCTTTTATTTGTTCATTTTGTTTGCTTTCTTCTCTCTCCAGAGTCCAGAGAAGGCGCACCAAACCCCCCACACCAAATCACTGCCATCAAGTCATTGCTGACACAGAGAGACCTTATAGGACGGAGTAGAACTGGTTCTATGGGTTTCTGAGACGGTACATCTTTACGGGTCTAGAACTCCTCATTTTTCTACTGTGGAGAAACTGTGGTTTCAAACTACTGGCCTTGCAGTTGGCAGCCCAACTTGTAACCCACTAGGCTGGTTCCAGTCCACATATGAGCTATGCAGCCCTGGCCAGAAATCAGTCTGTACAATGGGTTTAATGTCCACCATTCAGAGCCCGTGTCCAGACCTTAGTAGCTGCTCATTTAATCTACTAAAGCCCTCCTCCACGTCCTGGTCAGGCAGCTCCTCCCAAATTTGGCTTCCATCCAACTCTCCTCCTACTCTCCCATCACCTCACAGTAGGCACCTGCTACCACAGCTCGCAGAACCCCCCAGCCCTTCTCCTATGCTTCCTAGTCTCTGCCTTCATGCACATGGGTCCACAGGCACCACGGTCCTCCCGGCCGCTGGGAGTCGAGCCCTCCTCCAGGTTCCTCTGACATTCAACTGCTGCACATTTTTACAGGCTGACAGGAGTTTCTTGTCTGTATGGCCACAGGGTTATTTTCTTTGTTAAACTTATATTCCCCTGCCTTTATATGCAGTGACCTCACACCCAGCATCTAGCACAAGACCCTCAATGTTCTAGAACTGAAGAGAAGGCCATCCACAAACGCTGATAGCTCATGGACTGAATTAAATGGTGTTTCCTGAGCACCGACTCTTCCCTTTTCCTGGGTGCTTAGGCAGAATCTAGGGCCTAGTGGGACAGGCTGAAAAGGAAGGTGCTGTGGCTATAGAGTTGGTGGCGGAGGCCTGCACACGGGCTCTGGTTTCTGGCATTTCAGATGCCCCTCGGGCAACAATGGGAGGTGTCACGGCTCCACCACCACTGCCTCTTCCTCCTCCGTCCCCAGGACTCCAGGGCACAGCTCCAGTGACACTGGCTTGAGGGCTGATCCAGCCATGGGTACCTAAGCAAGCTGACGTAGGCTCCACATGCCTATATCCAGGTGTGCAGCTGAGGCAAGACCCTGCCCAACAGCCATGCACTCCACACATGCCTGGGGAAGAGCCATGGCCTGTCATACATCTAACGATGGGACTTTAGGACTATACCAGTCTCCTGCTGCCCCATAGAAGGCTGCCCATGATCTTTTTTCTCAGTTTATGAAGTTTTGTACTTAGAAGGGTCATAAATCTATTAAGTGAAGTCATTTATATGGTCCTGAAGGGGGCTTGAGATCCGTCTACACACCAATGGTGGCTAGTTCCCGGATGCTGCTCAGGGTTGCTGCATGGTGTGGGTGGATACGGTTTATTTACCCACTGTGGAGAGGGTATGAGTTGTTTCTGGTTTGAGTCTTTGAATTAAGTTGCTATAAATATTTTTTTTTTAAAAAGTAAACCTACCTTCAAAGTCCCACGTGGATTAAGCTTCCATCAAATCCCCTCTGACCACTGACCAGAGATGTGAACAGTCTTACCCTCAGAGTGCATTGGTAAATTACCTCTACCCTCCTGACCAGGCCAGGGAAGGGAAGTCTCCCTTGGGGGGCTTGCCTGGGTGTGTCCTTGATGTAGATCTCCATATTGGGGGTTGCACAGTCACAAGCCGCACCCTGACCACCTTGGGGAGGGCCCTGGTCCTATCTTGTAAGCTCCTGCTCCAGCAATCCCACTTGTAACAACAATGTATGGATCTGCCACCAATCATGCATTTGTGATACTTCTCTCTTTGATCTCCTATGTCCTCTTTAAAGCTCCATCTACCAGCAAACCCTGGGACACCATATGACCGTGTGCTAACTGCCTCCCCTCATCTACATAGATCTTTGCCTTTGTCTTGTCACTGGCCCATTTAAGGTTTAATAAATGTTCTCTTAAAAAAAAAGAAAGAAAAAAGAAGGAAAGAAAGAAAGAAAAGACAAGAAAAGGCCCACATTGTGGCGGGACCTGGTGCATGTGGCTGTCTTGAGGCAAAACATCGCATCCTAGCCCGATGGTTACTGACTGGCTGTGACCCCTGTGGAAACAAGGAGCCCCCCGAAGAGAAAAGGAACAAGGGAGACCCCCAAGCACAAGCAGATACTGTCAAATAAGACCACCAATAACTGATCAGTAAACCAGTCCAAAGAAGGAAATTTCAGAAAACAAAACAAAAACGGAAGTGCATTCGGACTCCTGCAATCTCTCTAGGATTCTCTAGAAGTGGCTTTTATCAAAGCCCCCAGCTGCTTGGCTAAGCTCCCTGCCATACAGTTACCTCACGTGTCCATTTTTTCCAAAACAGCCTTGTTGAGGCATAATTCACATACCCTACAATGCCTCCATTCTAAATGTGTAACTCCATGATTTTTAGTAGATTCACAGAACTGTTCAACTATTGCCATAATAAAAAAAAACCCAACATCATATGCATTAGCTATCATTCTTTACCCCACACCCCCCAGCCCTAGGTAACCATGGTCTATCTAGTTTACACCTCCATGGATTTTCCTGTTCTGGATTCACTCTGGGGTTCTTGGTGAAGGTCTTTTTCATGTAGCATATGCCTCCAAGCTTCGTCCATGTAGTAGCCACACACCTACTTTTGTGCCTAGAACATACTCTTTGGTCCAGCCTGCTGGAGTAGGCTTTGATGGTCAAGGTTCTACAGAAGTATCAACCTCTTTCTTTGTCTATAAGAGCCCTGACCCTTGGTATGAATTCTGAGAGAGAGCTGACCTACAAAATCTGCAAATCCTGTTGCTATGGGACCAATGAGTACAGATGTACACATGAATTTGGGTAGAAGTCCATCCAGTACTCCGCAGGGGGAGGGAACATGTTAAAAGAAAAGCATTTTTTTTTTGTTTTTTAAACTATGAAATCTTCCTATATTTATTTTTGATCCAAATGAAAAGCATTTTTCAACCAAGGTATTGACTTGTGTCAAGTCTTGCAAAACCTTCTACCATCTATCCCAAGAGCTTCCTGACTCTTCCCTTTCATCAGTTCTCCAACTGATGTGAACCGGGTTTCAAGCTTCACCCCTCCTCAGTGTTCACACTCCAACATTCTTGCCCAGTTTGATGGTAGCTCCATCAATAGCGGCTCAGCCCGGTGCTTTGATAGATGCTTGTTTCCAGTCAGATAGACTCCAGAGACACTGAGACGTGTAGACTGACGCTGACCGTAGACCAATGGACAGAGCTGTTAACATTTTGAGAGGGTCCACTCATCATACAATCCTTCCATGAATAGCGACAGTTTAGGTGGACATAGTGTAACTCATCGTTAGCTGCCTCACTCTAAGACCTTAAACCAAGATACCGAAAAGTTTGCACCTATTACATACAAGTCACAGGGTAGTTTATTCATTTGATATTGCTACTGGGGGAAAATCATCATAGACTTAATGGCTTAACACAAAATGAGCTTATAATGCTCTTACAGCTCTGGAGGCCAGAGTTTCATGGGCCTAAAACTGATGAGGCGCCAGGAGGGGCTGCATTCCTCCTGGGGACTTCTAGGGGAGAATCCATTCCCTGGCCCTTTCTAGCTTCTAGAGGCCACCCACTTCCCTGGCGTATGGGTCCTACCTCCATTCCCAAAATCAACGGTGCCCAGGTTAGCACTTCTCACACAGCACTGTCTTAACACCGACTCTCCTGCCGCCTTCTTCCATTTTCAAGAATCCCTTTAAGGACACTGGTTCTGCTCAGATAATACAAGGTAAACTCTCTCTTTAAGCAAGATGACTAGTAATCTTAACTCTACCTGCCATCTTAATTCCCCTTTGTCATATAATCACCGGTTCTGGGGACTCCGATGCAAATCGGTTGGTGGGCTCACAACAAATGGAACTGCCTACAAATTGCCTGAAACAAATGGAATGCTTCCTTCACACAACAGAACAGTTCCCAGTTCCATCTGACCCACAGGGTAGTTTGACTAAATGCCTTAGGCAAAAGCTCATGATTTAATCTGCCTGGCCATCTTTGTAGACTTGTGACCAACACAAACACTAGACTGACAGACAGCTTTCACGTGACCCACCCTGGAACCCAAGCTAAGGTGTGGACTTTGCAATAGGAACACCAAACACGTCTTAGAAAAAGCAGGCACACAAACTAAAGGCCAGCTCATGTGGACAGCTCAGCTCAGTCCTCACAACTACAGTGAAATCCTAGAAACATCTGATGCCTAGATGCAGGCTCACAGGAAGCTTTCTACTGACCGTCACCCGGATCTGCCTCGAGGAAGTGCCGTTAAACATGCCAGTTCTCAGCTCTGGCTCATTGAACACTGGGACCCCTGGCCAAATGATGTTCTGCTGCTAAGACCCCACCTGCTCCAGAACACAAACCTCAATTAAGCAGTCCAGGCACAGATCATGCACACCGGGGGCTGGAGCCCCACCAGCACTGCAACTCAAGCAGCAAAGGATGACTAACTTTCAGCTTGACTTGGCCTGGAACCCCCTGGAGTCTCCGTTTGGTGCTACAGAAATCCAGCATTTGCATGAAATGGCCCTAGGCCTAATCTCTAGCAGATGGCTCCCTGGGTGGGGCACAACCTAACAGGGGTTTGCTTTGCTTGACAAAATGGGACCACAAGTTAGTGAGATTATCTTTATTGAATGGAGTTGCTTATGAAGGTTCTTAAAAATCTACATGGCGTACACAAGAACACCCAATGTGTACATGCATGTGAAAACAAGGGCTCGACGGCATGTCTTCAGACTCCTGAGAACTACAAAGAAGTCTAGGGCAGGAGTGAGCTGGAAGGGCAGTCCATGAGAAAAGAGAGGTGCTAGCCCAGTTTCCCTAAATAGGCCTTCCTGCAATGACTTGGTGCTAGCCCCGTTTCCCTAAAGAGGCCTTCCTGCAATGACTTGGTGCTAGCCCTGTTTCCCTAAATAGGCCTTCCTGCAATGACTTGGGGAAATTCGAACTAAGAACTGTGTTTACACAGGTAGCCCAGAAAAAGGCAACCTCTTGATATGGTAACCACCCAACAAGCCATTGTGGTTTATAAAGGGCCAATTAATAATAGCCTTGCTCTGTTCTCAGCCCTTGATCTCCAGGATAAGTATTTCAGAAAGAAGGGCCAGAGCTGAGCCCAGACTGTGGACAGGACTCACTCAAGCCAGAGGGTCAAAAGGTCCAGGATCTGGCTGCAGCTTCCCACTGACTCACCAGGTAACCCACACGCACCCTTCCCTCAGCCTTGCGGGTCTATGCTGAGAAGGCAAAGACTTCCTTAATCCTACTGACACCACAATAGGCAAGGAACCTCAACCGCACCCATAGCCCAGAGCAGGGGCCAGCAGCCAAGTAGGTCAGGATGTAAGTAAGCCCTTCCTCCTTCACCAGGTAAATGTGTGACGTTAGGCTCATTATGAAATCTAGATCCTTATCCATACAGTGGAGATGACTTCACCCTTCCAGTGCAGTCTGTTCAATTGAGGTGATAGGCCTGACACATAGAGAGTCTTGCATAAATTGTAGCTATTCGCATTTGCTTTCTCCAGGCCTGTAGAGACGTTGCTCCACCCACTGGAACTGTCCTCTCTTCTCCCCTTAGTCTAAAAGTCTACCTTCTTTCAAGGTCTTGCATAAGTCCCATGAAGCCACCCCACCCCACCCCACCCCACCCCCAGTATCTCAGAGTTAACTTGGATACCACACCCAGTACATGATCTCTATTATATAAGACAGTGCTTCTTCTACAGACTTATTTAATATCTTCCTATGTACTAATTTCATCTCCTTCATAAGACTACATGTGCATTCAGGACAGGGTGCATGGAACTTAAGTAGGGTCTTGAAAGAAGATAGGCTCTCTGTCTCAGGCATACCATTTAATTTTGGATTTTCTAAGTATAAAAATTCTGTCATATGCAAATAGTTTATTTCTTCCTTGCTGGTTTTAATGCTCTTTATTTCCCTTTCTTGACTTACTGCTCTAGCCAGAGCATCCAGATCAAGGGTGATGACGGGTGGTAATGAAAGGCATCCTTGTCTGGCTCCTGTCCCAAAGCAAACAGGAAGATGCTTTCGGTCGGCTGGGTTAAGCATAATGTCAGCTGTTGGTTTTATACACATATGCTTTATTATCTTAGGGGAATTTTCTTTCTATTTCTATTTTGCTTTGAGTGCTTATCAGGAATGGTTGCTGGACTTTATCAAATGCCTTTCCTGCATCAATTGAGATGAACATGTGATTCTTTTATGTAATGTGATAGGTTATTTTTATGGATTTCCTAATGCTGAGCCATCCTTGCATACCTGGAATGAACTCCCCTTGGCCAAGACATACTTTTTGGATGTGCTGTTGAACTCTATTGGCTACAATGTTGTTAAAAGTTTTTGTATCTTTTTGTCATGAGGGATACTGGTCTGTAGTTTTCTTTCTCTGTGTGTGCTATCTTTGCCTGGCTTTAGTATCAGGCTTTGTCTGGCTTCATAGAACGAATTTGGGCACATTCCTTCTATTTCAGTGAGTAGTATTCGTGTGATCTCTTCTCTGAATGTTTGGTAGAATTCTTCAGTGAAGGTGTCCAGACCACAGCTTTCTTTCTTAGGGGATTTTTTGGTTTTTCATTTATTATTCATTCATTCATATTATCACCTCTTCAGTGTCTTCCTTTGCTACGGGTCTGGTCAGTAATTTCCATTAGTTCTATTGTAATATCACAATCTCACTTCTTGTTTGAATTTTTTATTTTCTTCTCTTGCTTTTCTTTGGTTAATTTGGCCAGTGGTTTATCCATTTGATTGAACCGTTCAAAGAACCAACTCCTTGTCTTGTTGTTTTTCAGCTGTTTCGTTCATTTCTGCTCTAATCGTTGTTATCCTTCTTCTGGTGAGAGAGGACTTCTTTTACTCCACTCATTCGCAATTTTGACCCTTTCTTCTTTTCTCTTGTGAGCAATTATTGCTACAAATTGACCTCTGTGTCCTGCTTTTGCTGTATCCCCTAAACGTTGGTTCTATTTTTACTCTTGTTTGCTTCTCATTTAAAGTTTTTACCTTTGATTTTTTTTCTATTACCCAGTGGTTTTAAAGCAAGATGTTGTTCTGTTTCTAAGTATTGGATCTTCCCTTCTCATTATTGATTTCTACTTTTATAGTACAGTGATGAAAGAGAACAAAAAGGATGTGTACTAGATCAATGTTTTGGATGTCATGGATGTTTGGATGTCTGTAGCTTATAATGTGTCTGATTTTGAAGAGCGATCAATGTGCACTGAAAAAAGAATGTAGACTTTGCTCTACCGAGTGGAATGTTCTACATATGTCTCCAAGGTCAAGTTGGTCGATGTGGCAGTTAGGTCTTCTAAATCTTTGCTGACTTTCTAGTTGTTCTATCTTTTACTGAAAGGAGTGTGTTGGAGGTCTTCTACTACAAAGTGACTTCAAAAAGCTCATGGAAAAATGGAACTTAAAACAACAACAATACTTTACTTTTCAACACAAGCCTCATCAAGGTCAATTAACTTCTCTAAGTGATGACACCAGTCCTTTACTCCTGGGAATTTAACCATAACGATGTCCTTGTTTTTACTGAAGCAAAATGGGTGACTTTTCAAGATATATATATTTTTAAGATTAGGAGAGAAAAAGAACTCCAAAGGAAATGGACCGGGATTGTAAGGTGAATGTGTAATGATTTCCTTCAAAATTCACACAACTGCCCTGTTTGGTGAGAGAAATGAGCAGAAGCACTGCCATGGTAGAAGACTCTCTGGTGAAGCTTTCCAGGGTGTTTTTCTGCTAAAATTTGGCTAACTTTTCCCAAACACTCTCATAATAAGAGGACACTGTCCTTTGGGACTCCACGAAGTCAACCAGCAAAATGACTTGAGCGTGCCCCAAACTGCTGCCAGGACCCCTGCCCTTGGCCAGTACACTTCTGCTTTGACTAAACCACTTACAGCTCTTGATAGACATTGCCTTCATTGTGCTTTGTCTTCGCGATGCTGCTGTTCGGTGCCACCAAGTGCGTTCTGCTTCATACGAACCCTATGAACAGCAGAGCTGAATACTGCCTCATCACTAGTCAGCGTCACAATTGTTGTCTGAACCCCAAGCAAGAATTCGGTCTTCAGGATAGTGTTGATAAAAAGCAATGTCTCATTGCCCGTTACAGTCCTTTTCTAAGGAATGCTGTGGGATCTTAATCCTGCTTAAAGTTTCCATTGAACAGCTGCGGCTGATCAGGCCACAACAATTTCTGAAACCAGCAGGCAGAACCTTTGCTCCATTTTAATTTTCCAGTCAGAATTGTGTAAGGTGAGGCAGTTTGAAGTCAACGGTGTTGGCTGTTGTGTCTGCTGTTGGTCATTGGTCCTCCTAAATTAGGGCACCATCAAGATCAAGTGGAGAGCAAATGCTTTGAAAATGATTAGGACAAAGAATGTACAGATGTGCTTTATACAATTGATGTATGTATATGTATGGGTTGTGATAAGAGTTGTATGAGTCCCTAATAAAATGTTAAAAAAAAAAAAGATTGTTTCTTCACCATTGATGTGGGTTGTCTGCTGCTGTGGGCTTCATCTTCACCATAGTCTCATCTCTCCTTTTAAAGTGAGTCATCCATTTGTAAACTGCTGGTTTCTTTGGGGAACTGTCCCTGCATGCTTTTTATGAAGCCTCAGTGATTTCACCGTTCCTCCACCGGAGCTTTACCACGATTTTGATGTTTTCGCTCTTGCTTCAATTTTAGGAGAATTCATGTTGCTCTGACAGGGGGCTCTTTTCAAACTGTCTGTCTTTCTTTGTGCCCCAAACTAGAGCCTTTTCAGACATGTTATAACAAGTTAGTACAAGTTTATTTTTTGGAAAAAGAAAAAAAATTTAATCCATGCAGTTTTTCATAATGTTTCCCCTGAACTTCGTAAAGATCCTTTGCATTGTTGTGGGACTGTTTCTCTTTTCAATGCTGATAAGGGTTTGTTTCATGTATTTTGCCATCCTGGTTTATTTGTTACAGCTGTCCTCTCGAGTGACCCTTTAACAATTACAGAGTGTCCTTCTTTCTCTTTTATGGTGGATTTTATCTTAAGTCTGAGATTCAATATTGCCACGCCTGCTCTTTCATGGTTATTGCTTGCTTAATATATATTTTTCCCCACCTTTTGAGATTAGTTTATGTTTTTGTGTCTAATGTCTATCTCTTGTAGGATATTGATGGGTCATTTTTAAAAATCTATTCAGTCATTTTGGCCTTTTCCTTGGTACATTTAACTCATTTACATTCAGTATCATTTTATTGTGCTTTTGTGTCGTTCACTGTTCCACTTAATTTTGTGTTTTCATTTTTTTGGTGGGTTTTCTTTTAGTTTCTTTTGTTGTTCTTGATTTTTGTTTACTGAGCATGTTTTTCTTCTTTATTTTGATGGATAAATTAAATACTTTCTTTGTGGTTACTTTGACATCTACCTTCATCTTCCAAAGTTTAAAGCAGTCTTTTATTTCTTTAAAAAAATGTTTTTATAGGCATTTAATTCACACCATACAATAATTCAATCATATAAGTGTTGTACTATCATCACATCACCACCCATAATTTCAAAGTATTTTCTTATTTCTTGAATTCATTGTTTAATAATTTTGTGGGGGGTGTATACCTCATATATTATACAATTAAATCATTCAATCATATTAAGATTTGTGCAATCATCACCAAATCAATTTCAGTAGCAGTTTTTTATTTCTTGATCACATCTTTTCCTCTTCGTATGAAAGTTCTATAATTATACCATTACTTCCTTTTTGTTTTGACGTTGTCATTTACATATTAGCATCTCCTTGCTTTCAGTCTTTTAGTTTTGGTTCATCTTTGAGAATTCTTTATCGGAGGTGGTGTCTGGCTAATGTTGCCCTTTGTCCCAAACTCAGGTTGCTGCCTAATTTGTTTCTCTGACCAAAGGACTCCCTCTAATATTTCTTGTATGGTTTGCTAAAGGGACATTTCTTAATATGGTGGCTCTTCTATCCATAATCCCTTTTGTGATGTGCTGTAACATCTTTCTCCTGGGCCTGTAGTTACAATACTCTTTTGGAGAGAGTACTCTGATTAAGGTGAGATGTAGTCTGAGCCTCCACTTTACTAGAGAGAGTGGCCCAAGTCACCAAACTTTATTTCCACGGGGATGGGGGTGCGGGGTGTATGTTCTGCTAAAAGACAAAAAAATCATACTTCCACATAAGAGAAAACCGAAAGTAGAAAATTCCAAGGACCATCAAAGGAAAAGAGTCCCCAGCAGAATACACCTGAAAGCCTGGCCTGAAGTGGAGGCCAAGACCAGAGGCTGAGGCATGGAGCCCAGGGGACAAGTGGCCGAGAGGTTGAGGACCAGAGAGAAACTTGGTTGCTGATTGAAATATGGCACTGCTGTCAACCAATAACTGCATATTTACTGTTTCCTGATCCTGAAGTGTGGTGACCTGTTAACTTCCCTAATAAGCCCTCATAATTGTGGATTTTTGTCTGTGTGTTCTGGGTGTCCAGTACAGAAAAGTAGAGTGATGTGGACAGAATGGTTAGTGTCCGAATAGGGCAAAGAAGGATGGAAAGTGGAGGCATGTCTGACCTCTGCCCAGTAGCAAAGGGCCGTGGGATGGTGAGGAGTTGGCAATAGCGTAGCCCAGAGGCCAGATATGGTCCCCTACACCATTTTCACAAAGGCTGATCTGGTTCTTACAAATTCCCTTAATGTTTCTGGAAAATATCTTAATTGTGCCATGGTATTTCAGTGACAATTTTGTTGGGTATATACTCTTGGTTGGCCATTGTTTTTCCTTACAAGGTTCCCCATTTCGACCTCCCCAAGGTTTATCTATGCCATGTTCTATAATTGATGTGGTTATGATTGTGCAATTCTCCTTGATATGATTGAATGATTAAACTGCTGAATTGTACGATATGTAAATTATGTGCCCATAAAACTGTTAAAAAGAAAATAAAATGAAAGAGTTGAGCTAGCACATAATTACTAGGGAAAAAGAAGTGTTTTTTTCGAGAAGGCCCCAACCCTCACATTTTTCTTGAAATTCCCATCTCTACATACTAGTCTTCTGAATTCCTTATGTAATTCCAAAGCTATTTCTTCCTCCAGTAGGTTTTCTAGTTCTTTATGTTGAAATTTTTTGCTGGTGCCATCTTGCCAGGCTTCTTTATGTGATTTGATATCATCTGCTGTCTCCACGCTATTAAAATCTGGGGTTCATTCAACTTCTCCTATTTCATGGTATCAGGAAAGTTTTTTAACAGCAATTTTCAACAATTTTCCCTGGGGTGTTTTGTGTTTGCTTCTTTCTGGAACTTAAGTAGTACAGTGAGTTATGTGTAGTGTTGATAACAACAAGGTCAGCAGTTCAAACCCACTAGCCACTCTGCAGGAGAAAGATGAGGCTTTTGGCTCCTGTAAAGATTTAACACCTCAGAAACCCACGGGGAAGTTCTGCTGGGTTCTATCGAGTTGCTGTGAGTTGGGATTGACTTGTGGCAGAGAGCTTGGTTTTGCGTTTGACGGCAGACTGGGTTATGCATCGGGGTTGCTAACCACAAGATCAGCTACTGCACGGGAGAAAGATGAGACTGTCTCTTCCTGCAGATTTACAACCTCACAAACCCGAAGGAATACACTTGCTCTGGCCTATAGGGTTGCTATGAGTTTGAATGGACTCAATGGCAGTTGAGTTGGGTTCTGTGATGCAGTCTTGGTGGTACAGTGGTTAAACTTTCAGTTGCTAACAGAAAGGTCAGTGGTTGAAATCCTCCAGTCATTCTGTTGAAGAATGAGGAACAATCTGCTTTCATAAAGACTCACAGCCCTGGAAACACTACGGAGCAGTTTACACTCTGTCCTCTAGGCTGGCAGTGAGTTAGAATCTATGACAGGAGTGGTGTTTTTTTGGTTTGATCTAGAATTCTGATCACATCTAAACTTTTCTCCATACCGTATATACTCATGTATAAGCCAAGTTTTTCAGCACATTTTAAATGCAATTTTTGTGGTAAAATTAGGCGCCTCGGCTGATATTCAGGTCGGACTACACTCGAGTATACACAGTAATAGTATCCCACCTAATTCTTCCAAAGTCACTGCCATCAAGTCAATGCTGACTGATAGCAACCCTACAGGACAGGGTAGAACTGCCCCCCGCCATGTGAGTTTCTGAGATTGTAACTCTTTACCGGAATAGAAAGCTTCTTTTTTCCCATGAAGTGGCTGGTGGTTTCAAACTGCTGACTCGGTGGTTAGCAGCCCTATATAATCCTTAGGCTTCCTAGAGATTTTCTCCTCTATTTCAGTGGTTCTATATTCCCTGGATTTCATTCTACAACTATGTCCTAGACAACTGTCTAATTCTGAAATTTTATTGCTAATCTTTTTTTATTTTCAGTTACTGTTTTTACATGGTTTGTTTTTATTTTGTCATTCTGTTTTTGTATTGTTTTCCTGAATTCTTCTACTGCTTTGTCTGTGTTGTCCTTGCACCCCACCTCCTCCTGCCTCTCTCCCCCACTTCCCCTCCACCCCATTTCCCTTGATATCTTAGAAGAACCTTGTGTCAGGTAATTTCATTACCCTTTCTTCTTCCAAAAGGTTTTCTGGTTCTTTACTTTGGTCACTCACTAAAGTCACTTTGTCCTGCTCCCTTGTTTGTTTTGATGTCTGCTCTTTCTGAGACATGGTGTTTTTATATTTATTGTATGCTTGTTTACTGCACTCCGATTTTTTGTTTTGTTTTATTCAAACAGGCAGGTAGGTATTCTGCTCTGGTTGCTCATCCAGCTCACTGGAGCTCTCCGGTGGGTGGGGTAGTGGCTGGGTATATGTCAGCACAGGTCTGAGGACACTGGTTTTGCAAGGCTGCTGAAGATGTAGTTGGTGTTTCTGAGGTGATTTAGCTAGTTGGTCGCCTGTAGGTGAATGCAGGGAATATTCCCAATGGCCCTAGGTTGGGTACTGTGTGTGCACTCTGGTTTCTGGGAGACTGGGTTAGCAATTAAAGCTTTAGTGGTACAGAAACTCTCACCAATAGTCTTGGGGGGTAGGACTATGTGGGGATGGTTGGAGCAAGCATAAGTTTCCTATTGCACAGAGGGTTTAAGGGGGTAACCTCGTTTGGGTGGGTGGGGGGGTGACAGTCTACAGGCACTCACTAGGAGGGCATGTCTATCTGCTAGGGCATGACTGAGGGAAGGGTGTGCGGTGGGTCCTCTGCCCCTGGAGGCACAGGTGCTGGAGAAAGTGGGAGGCATCACTGGTCGGTGGGTACCTGGTCTGGGTGGCTGCAGGGTAGAAGCTGGTGTGAGTTCACAAGTTCCCAGTGACAGTGGCTGGCCAGAGAAGCTAGAGTTACTCAATCCGCAGCTCCTTGATGTGAGCAGCTAAGCAAATGTGCGGGCATCACAGGTCTATGAACCCCTGGCTCAAGAGGTGGGGAGGAGATGGGTACCATCAGATTGTAAGCACCTGCGATCTAGGGGGATGGGAGACCACGGCACTAGGGGTCTTCAGGTCTCTGTCCTAGGAGGCTAGAGGAAGGGGACAGAGGATGAGGTGAGTTCCTCACTTGCTCTCCTGGATCCTACAGAGTCGATATGAGCACTCTTGCCTGGTCCTAGAGATGGGTGCAAAATCATGTTTTCTCTCAATGTGGTCATACAATGCAGGTTCGGCTGGCAGGGTACCCTGCATCCATAAATCCCTACGTCCACTCTTTTTCGTAGTCTCTCCTTCCACTTGTGACTTGGTCCAATTCTTCAGCCTTGCCTTTGATAATCAAAGTTCCAAAGCTGGTATCGACATCTGAGACCTTCGATTTTTGGGGTCTTTCTTGTAAGAGGGACATTATGAGGCAGGCACCTGTGTCACCTTCTTGGGCTACCTCTGGTCATTTTATTTCTTGATTGCTGCTGCCTGGGGCAGGGATTGCATATACCCCAAGCGAAATAATACCGTTGACAACTTGAATAGTTTCTTCCTTTGTCATGGTGTTATTTATAACTGGAACTGAGAGCTTGAAAGTTTTTGTACTGTGGCTTGGCCAATAAAAGTAGCATCCTGGTGGCATCATGGGTTCCATGTTGTACTGCTAACTCCAAGATCAGCAGTTCAAACCCGTCAGTCACCCAGGGGGTTGGAAATTGAGGCTTTCCACTCCTGTAAAGATTTAGAGCTTTGGAAATCCATAGAGACAGTTCTATTTTATCCTAGGGGAGAGGGGTTGAGTGAGTTGGAATGGATTCAATGGCAGTGATCGCTGTGTTTGGTCAATACAATTTGGAGACTACTAATCAAGAACCCTGTAGGCTACTTTCTGTTGTACACGGGGTCACTCTAAGTCAGACTGATTTGGCAGCAACTAATGACGACCATCTCGAGTCAAGTTAGCAGCCCCGATGCCCAATTTCTCACTCTCATCATCTCCTAGGATGTTCTTCACAAGGAAAAGCCACTGATCAAACCAGAACAGCAAGGGGCAGAAATTCACAGGTGCCCTGAGACAGAAGATGAACTTACCCCGCCCCTCCCCTCTCCCCTCTCCCCCCTCCCCTCTTCCAGGCCACTTGGAGCCCCTACCTGGTTGTGCCATCGGATGACGTTTCCAAATCCCCCTGTCCCAAGTCGTTCCTTCATTTCCCAGGCCCCGCATGTCTGCGTTTGCAGGGAAGGTGACCAGCTCATACTGAGGTTGCACTAACTCTGTAAGTAATTTGGGGTGGGGGGACGACAAAGGGTTAGGGTTAAGATTTAAAAACAACACAGGACAGGTTCCTGTTCCAGCTGAGGGAGAAGGTGTGGCATCGGCTTGGCCCTCCAACAGGCGAGAAGAAAAAGACTGAACTGGTGTTTATTTGGTAAATAAACGACGGTGTGGGATTTCCTTTTTTTTGGGGGGGGGGGTAACCTGCCCTCCTCCAGTTGTGGAAGGAAGTAGAGAGGAAAGTCACTCCCTAGCAGTGACGCGCGTGACCTCCAAAAGCGGGTCCACCGCCTGGACCCAACAAGAGGCAGGGCAACCTGCTGGCATGCCCGAGGCCGCGGCACAGGGAGCACAGATTCCGGCTGGCCCACACCGCCATCCACTCTAAGCAGCCACCTGAGAGCCCCTCTGGCCGGGCCACTTCCCGGGGCCTCCCAACGCCGATCGGCCCTTCCGTGCCTGGGACCCCGACTTGTAAGCTCGCCTTCGGTCGCTACGGGCGAGGAGACGGGGAGCCCGCAGGGGCGGCGGCAGCGGGTGCTGCTGGCGGGCACGGAGGGGCTCCCCGCGACCTCCGGCTCGGGACACTCACCTGTCGGCGGGGACGCGGGGCAGGGGAGAGGCTCCCCGGGGCGGGGGAGGCGGGGGCGGGGGCGGCAAGACTGGGGGCTCAGACACCACCCTGAAGACATGAAAATGCGGGAGTCCCACACCAGCCCGCGGAGCGCGACTTCCTCAAACACTTCCTGCTCTGACGTCCCCGCGGCACGTGGGTCCGCGAGACGCTCTTAAAGGGGCCGCCGTCGCCGCCGCGGGGGAGCGCGCCCAGCCCACGCCCACTCTGGGCGCCGCACCCCGACCCCCACCCGGGCGCGGGGCCGTGCCGGCCGGAGGTGGACCGACTGGATGGCTGAGCTGACAGCCCTTCAATGCCCCCTCATTTGTCAGGGTTCGGTTAGCACAGCGACTTTACTAGGAGGGGGTCGGGGTGGGGGTCGGGGGGACGGGGGTGGGGAACGGGACTGGGGATTTCCTCACTCGGGCTTCCTGGAGCGAACTGGGGACCGCTCCCTAGACTCGACCCGGTGGAATTTCCCGCTGTTTGGAGGCCCGCCCCCACCCCGCTCCTGGGCCGCGCACCTGCCTGTCGAAGGTTCCAGAGGCACTATTTTCGGAAGGATACATCACAGCGGCGCTCCTCAGCTGGGATACTCCACCCCAGGGGTGGGGGGAGAAGAAAGAAGGAACCAAAACCCCAAACGATCTGTCGTATAATGCTACACTCTAGTTCCAGTCCCAGTGACGTGGGGGAGATTGTGAGAGGGGCAGCCACCCCCAGGGGTTAGTCGCCCATCTACTACCTGCATGGCATTGTAATAAAGTCCTTTATTTAGTTTGTTTCTCTGTCCCATTGCATTATACTAATCGACAAAGTTTTTTTTTTTTTGTATGGAGGCATATTTTACTCAAGAGAGAACCAGAGTGTGGAGGAAAACCACAATCCTCACTGCCATGAGCGGAGATTTTCACGCCTAGTGAAAGGAACGGGCTAATCGTTTATATAGTGCTTGCTATGTGCCAGGCACTGTGCCAACCTCTTAAAAAATAGTGCTAATTTAACCCACATGGCAACCCCACAAACGAGGTAAGCGCGCGTTAGGATTGTCACTGTTTTTCAGAGAAGAAAGCTGAAACACAAAGAGGAGCGGTCTTGATTCCAAAGTTACGGGGCTGAAAAATCAACACTTTTGAGATTTAAATCCCAAGCAGCTGGACCCAGGTTCTTTGTAATGTTTTTGTTAGAAGGTGCCTGGTAAGAAGGGTTTTTAGGGTAGGAGAGAGCCCCCAAATCTCCCATGTAATTCAAGGAGGACACTTACCAAGTCTTAAGCAAGACAAAGACCGAGAGAGACCATTAGCACAAAGTGGGTGGTACTGGTGTTCAGGATTGACTGCGAGCCGGTGGCTTACATAGGACATGAGAGGACAAAGGAAACTCAGAAGCATGATCAGCAACAGGGCAACATGATTGGCGGCACGACAGAGATGGGAATGAGATCATTATTGGAACATCTGTATTATGTTAGAGCTTACAAGATAGGTTCTGGGACCTCCAACCGAAGTAGCCAGAATAGGATTTTGACTAGGGGACCCCAGTACCCCACCCCATCCAGAACACACCCAACAAAGCCCTTACAAGAGACTGACCCTCCCAGGGCTGACCAGGGAGTGTGGAGATAATCCACTTTCTAATGCATCTGCCTGAGGACCAGACCCGTTCACATTCTTTGTTAATCATCAAAAGGAGTTGAAAGGAGACTTAATCCAAGTGGAGATTCTGAAAGTGGATTTGGGGCTTTCGCTGTTATCCAGTCTTCTGCAAACCTGTGTTCAGGTGTGTGTTCTGTGTTCAGAATTTAAACTCTGATGCAGAGGTTCCAATCAAACCAAACTCACTGTCACTGAGTTACCCACCCACACCTATATTTCCTCTTTATAACGTAGGCAATATTAAGCATGGGACTGGCATGGAACTGCCTGTTTTAAAACAAATCAAATACAGTTTTGTTGAACCATTAACAAAAGTCAAAGATCAGTCGTTTTATTTGGTCTAGTTTAATAGGAACAGGAGGACACAAGTCAAAGGAAGAGGTGCCAGCAGGGTTACTGAGAGGGACAGAGGAGGTAATGGTAACAGCGGCCACTCCTGACACCTAAACAGAGCCAGGAGATGGAGTTGACTCTAGGAACTGTCAACCAAGATAACCAACAACTGCTGGTGTATTAGTCTCACTGACCGTCAGCAAGTCCATGCCAACTCATGGTGAACCTTGGGACACAGTGGAAATACCCTTATGGGTTTCTGAGACGGTAACTCTTTATGGGAGTAGAAAGGCTCATCTTTCTCCCTCAGAGTGTCTGTGAGTTCGACCCACTGGTCTTGCTCATGGAAGCAGCAGTCAAGAGACCAAAGGACACATTGCGCTGCGTAAATCTGCTGCACAAGACCTCTTGGAAGTGTTGAAAAGCAAGGGGACTAAGGCACGCCTGACTCAAGCCATGATATTTTCAATTGCCTCATCCACATGTGGAAGTTGGAGGTTGGATAAGGAAGACCATGGAAGAACTGCATTTGAATTAAGGTGGAGCTGAAGACTACTGAAAGTGCCATGGACTGCCAAAAGGACACACAAATCTGTCTTGGAAGAAATACAACCAGACTGCTCCTTAGAGGCCAGGACAGTGAGACTTGGTCTCATGTACTTCGGGCATGTCAGAGAGAACAGTCCTTGGAGAAGGACATCATGCTTGGTAGAGAGGGAGCGGAAAAGAGGACGGTCTTTGACAAGACAGATCGAAGCGGTGGCTACGGTGATTGGCTCAAACACAAGACAGCTGTGAGGATGGTGCAGGACTACTAGTGACTGGGCCAGCTGTGCCCAGGGTTGATAGGAGTGGGTAATGACTCAATGGCACCTGGCGACAAATCTTAAGGGAGCATCAAGTTTCATTTTTCTACCATGGAAGCGGTTAGTGGATTTGAACTGCTGCTCTTGCAGTTGGCAGCCCAAACCCAACCCCCAACCAAAGACCAAACTCACTGTCCTTGAACTGAGTCTAACACATAGTGACACTATAGAGCAGTGGAGAACGGCCCCTGTGGGTTTCGAAGACTTTTTTTTTTTTTCAAAACCATTTTCTTGGGAGCTAATACAGAGAGACCATACCATAGTTCAATCACATCAAACAGTATTGTATAATTGCTACCACAATCAGTTTTAAAACATGTTTTCCTCCTTGAGCTCCTTGATATCAGCATAGACTATGAATCGTTGCATAATAGAAAGCTTCAGCTGTCTCTCCCAGAGGGGCTGGTGGTTTGAAGCTACTGACCCTGTGATTGGCAGCCCGATCCGCCAGGGCTCCTCCTGGTGCCACAAGGGTTCCTGAGGCAGTTGAGAAGCACTTAGTACTGTGGCTGGTTGCCCTCCAAGTGGCTCCAACAGAAGGTGCGTGCCATCTGCATGCACCATTTCCAGGATCATTTCATATTTGAGCCCATTGTTGTAGTTATTGTATATTTGGGGTACCTTCCTATTGTGGAAAAAATAAAATTTTTCACAATATTAAATTTGTGTATGAACTCATAAGCTTGCCTTTTGAATTTTTAATTTGGGAACACTGGATCTGGAAGCCAGACAAGCATTCTGAACAGACACACAGGAACAAGGAAGGTATACCGGGGGCAAAACGTGGGTGGGCTGGCAGGGATAAAGGGGAAATTTTGGACTCGGTTAAGGTGAGCAGGCAAGTCTTAATTGGCTAGCTTAGGTTTCCCTTTCCAAAAGAGTCAACTGATGAGTGTTGGTTTGGGCTTCTGTGAATGTCAGGCATCTACAGGGCAGAGAAACTAGTTAGGCTTTGGTGTGCTCCCGAGTGACTCCGTTTGGGGCCTTGTATGTAAGGTGTGTGCGCTATGTGTTTGTTGTTCAACAGTTCCAAACCACCAGCAGCTCTGAGGGAGAACAATGAGGCTTTCTACTCCCATAAACAGTTATAATCCCAGAAACGCATGGGGCAGTTCTACCCTGCCCTGTAGGGTCTCTATGGGTCAAAATCGACTTGATGGCGGTGAGTTTGGTTTTGGGGGGAATAAGGTTAACACTCAAATAGGGGTTCATCTTCTAGTACTGCATCAAGGATAGTCTATTGCATTCAGTTTTCTTCCTTCTTAAAACAGTTTCATTGGAACATGATCCACATATACCATATAATTCAGTTGTTCAATAATATCAAGAAGAGTTGTACAATCGTTACCACGATCAATTTTAAGACATTTTCTTTTTTATTTTTTATTTTTATTTTTATTTTTTTTATTTTTATTTATTTATTTTTTTAAGACATTTTCTTTCTGGTACTCCTTATTAGCTCCCGATTTTCCCCAGCCTGCCCTGCCACACCCCAAGAAACCATTAATCCAGTTACTGTCTCTATGGATCCACCCATTATGGATTTTATATACCAAGAAACAAAGACAAAGCTAACGATAATAACAAACTAAGATAGAGAAAACTATCTACCAAAGAGAAAGCAGAAAATATTGAAAACAAGAACAAAAGAGAGATCAAATGATAAGGTGTTAAATGCTAACCTGCCCACACCTGCCCTCATCCACTTTCTGAGGCACTCTGATCAGAGTTTTCATTGGTGAATTTTTATTGTATTTTCAACACTTTGATCTTCATTTAAGTCTCATTTGCCAACTTAGCATTACCCACCAACTTGGGGACACGGGCGAGTAGAGGCGGAAACTTTTCCAGGCTTCTCAATTTTTCGCTTAGGAGATGCCTTTGTGGGAGCCTTAGCAGCAGCTATTTCTGGCCTTTGAGATTCCTGCTTCCTTTTTCCTTCATTGTCAGCTCAGAAAGCCTGTTCTCACTGGGCCTTTCTAACGTCAGGTTCCTGCTTCCCCTTGGTTGTTAAATGAGCAGGTGAAACACCCATGATGGTCCTCTGGAATTGATCATGGCCCTCTGGAATTGATCATGGCAGGTTCTTTTCTTTTGAATTTCTCCCAATTGTACCTTTTCGTGTTTCCTTCTGTGGTGAACAGGCCAGTTTGTGTGCCAAGGGTTCCACCTGGAAAAGAATGCTGGCTTGCATTTTGCATTAAGAAATCAAAAAACCTTCCCATCAGTCCTGGCGTGGAACCTCCTGCGTGCAGGGTAAATCTACCCGCTGACATGGCACAGCTTGGCATTCGGGGCTGGTCGAGAGGTACAGGGAAGAGGGCGACGAGCACTTGGGCTGGCTTTTAAAGTGCATCGCCACACTGTCTCAGTGTGGAAGCTCCATTGAAATATGTCCACCATGGGGGACCCTGCTGATGTTCGGAATGCCAGTGATGTCGCCCCAGCATCCCAGCAGCAAGCAAGTCACCACAGTAGGACAACCTGACAGATGGGGTGGGGTAGGGTGGGGGTGGTAAAGCACCTAACAGAAAGCTCTTTAAAAGAAAGAAAAAATTTTAAAAAATGATTGCCACAAAGTCCATCTGACTTCTGACAGTCCCCTGGGTTTCCGAGTAGCTCCTTTGCTCCCTGAAGCTTTCAATGTCTGTGACCCTACGGAAGGACGTACGTACGTTACCAGGACTTTCTCCTGTGACACGCTGGGTGGATCCAAAGGGTCAACCTTTCTGTTAATTGCCAAGCCCAAGCCATTTGTCCTACCCAGGGTCTCGAATATTCTAAAGATAGCACACTTGTTTAATCAATATAATGTTTTGCATCTTGTGGTAGTTACAAAATCTGTTGCCAATTTGAGACTTGAGTGAAGGGGTGGAGCTTAGCCTGTCAATCAGGTCACAGCTTGATGGCCTCATTTGGAGGTGCTAAGGAGATAAATAGCTTGCTGGAGGCAGGACAGTTACACTCCCTGTGAGACATCCCTGCAGACAAGACACATGGAGCTACACTAGAGCCCTGGAGCAGAAGGAGCCACGTGGAGACCCCTGCCAGCACTGAGATGCTTCCACTGCCACTGGATCCACAAACCTTCCCATCCACTGGCCTGTGATCTTCCTGCATTTGGCATCATTGCATGTGGTGCAGGAGTCTAAGGAGGAATTTATACATTGGTTTGGGACATATGGGCTAATATCAGATTTATGGACTTGATCTGGACTGAGCTGGGATGTTTTCTTAATATACAATTAATTACTCTTTATATAAAGCTCTTTCTTATATCCATAGGAAGGTCTATGAATTTGTGTCTCTAGTCGACCCAGACTGTCACACGCCCTTATATGCCCTGCCTAAGGATCCTACTTCCTATCTGATGTCGTGAAAGGCTCTCTTACATTTGGGCACTGCTGACAATCACTGTCCCTGAGAAACGGAGGGCGTCATCCGTGGATAGGCAAAGGCACAGAGTCCTTCGGCGTTTTCTTCCTTTGCATCCCTAGGAGCAGCAGCTCCGGCTTTTCCCTCCTGGGCATTTCTTTCCACCTTGCTTTCCCGTGGTCCACGATGCCAGCAACCCACCTGGCGGTGGGGGGAGGGGAGCACATCATTCTGCCACTTCTCTGCATCCCTGAGCTGCACACCCAATCCAGGGCTGGACACGCGACACGGGTTTAACCTGCCCGTGGGTTCACAACCATCCCCCCAGCTCTGGCATCGTCCGTGATTTCAGTTTCGCCAGTGCAGCCAGGCTTCATCACAGTTAGAGACCAGATGATGACTCTGGAGTGCGGCCTGAGACAAAGAACCTGGAGGTCACCTCTCTCAGCATCTTTGCGAGCCTCGACCAGGAAGTTCTTGCGCACCGCCACAGCCACACAAAACCACAGGGATGGCAGGTCAGTTATTCAACATGCGGATGTCGCCGCCCACATATTCCAAACTTCCGGAATCCTTAATCCCGGTCAGTTCCCAGTCACTCAGGACAGCTGGCAGGATGCAATCTTCCTGGTGTGCGCCCTCACCCTCCCAAGATCCTAGTGCTTCCACAGAAAAGCTTAGCTTCTCGGCCCACCCTGACCACCGACCACTGGCCCCAGTGCACCCCTCCACCTGGAGGCAAGGCGCCACCACCAGTGAGCTGAGCTCTAGGCCCGCATACCATGCAGGGGTTCTTGCCTGCCCAAACTGTGGGAGACTTTGGCTCCTGTGGGTGCTCCAGCCAGCGCGCCACCAGCCAAGCTCCCCAGGGTTCAGGGCATGGGGAGCTCAGTTTCTACTCTTCCATCAACTGCCCGGGCTCTCTTTGAGGCCAGGATTCCGAGTGCCCTCCCTCAGGCGTTGCCCCGGGGCCTCGAGATGGAGACTCAGGCTGCAGGCTGGCAACAGAAACTTCCTACGCCATTATAATCTAGGAGCTCTCTTCATTTTGTTCTGGCCAAAACCTGGTTTTCCGTGGAGCATTCGTGTCTCTGATCAGGCCAGATGCAGTACTAGATTAACCAGAAAAATAATGGCCCAGGAAGAGTCCTCTGGGCTTCATCATGTCTCAAGATATTTATCATGTGAGATGCTTTATTTTCCCCTCAAGATAAGATATGCCTACATCACCACTGCCTACATCTGGTATCTATCTTGCTCTGGAGGATGTGACCAGACTGTTTACAGAGCTCAGTAGAAAAAAGGGGTGTGGGGGGAAGAGGTGGGGGTGGAGAGGCACTTCCTGCTTGGGGGCTGTGGGTTATTTAGCAGTGACTTTGCTAATGAGCTATCCAAAGAAGTCAGGGGTTTGACCCCACCAGCTGGGCCGCGTGCTTCGGTGAAGTCTACAGCCTTGGAAACTATGAGCCCGCTCTGCTCTGCTCTGTTCTGTAGGGTTGGGCATGAGTTGGAATCACCCTGGAGGGGAGGGAGTTTCAGTGTATAGGGTAGGAGTCCTTGGGTGAAGCAAAGGTTCATGCACTCAGCTGCTGATCAAACGGTAGAATCCACCCTGAGGCAAATGGAAGAAAGGCCTGGTGGTCTACTTTGGACAAAACCAGCCATTGCAGATTCTATGGAGATGGTTCAACTTCAAGGACTCAGCAACTGGTGGTATGGTATCAGGTAATCAAGAAACACTGGGCAGCAGGCGTGCTTTAGCACAGCCCCTGGCCTCTCTTATTCAGGGGACCCAAACCATCTCTCTCTCATCAGAAGTGCAATCTGACCAAAGGTCCTCAGTGAGTCCGCAGACAGCTAGGCCCGAGGAAAGGCAGTGTCAGGTCAAGTGCCAATGTGTCCCACTATAGACGCTGCGTATTACTCCAGCGATAAGGATAACTATTCTTGGGGTGTCTGTCCCCTTTTACAATTCAATCTTGTTCTTGAAGTCTGTCAAGGATAACTTACCCACTCACCTATCTTGTGTCCTCATTTGAGAAAACCCTGCTGCCTTTGGAAACCAACCTCCCCCGCCACAGCCCCCTAGCAGAGAGGCTCGAAAACCCCTTAGAAGGAGAAAAGGATTGTTTTCCTTTTGCCTGGAGCAAGCTGGGAGCTGACTCACAGAAGGAGGAGCCAGTTTGAAAGAGGTGAAGGTGGGCAGCGGAGCACACGGCTGGCATGGGCTTCCCCGGCATCCCAGAGCCCAGAGTGCCTGTGCTGGGTCAATCACAGCAACTCCTTCAAGAGCTCAGCAGCTTTCCAATTCTTTTGTCTTATCTCTGCCCGGCAGAGGAGTCTGCAAGTCAGGGCATGTTCCTGCAACAAGTGAAAATCCTTCTGCCAAAAAAAAAAAAAGAGAGAGTTGGAAAAACGCATTGCCATAGAAGACATACTGAAATCTGCCTTTCTCCCTGGAGAAACGTGCATAGTTGGGGGTGGGCTGGTAGAGGAGAGGGGAGAATGGACTGAAAGTAAGAGCCTTTGGGGCTCAGCACAGCAGGCTGCAGGAGAGAGAGGAAATAAAATGCAGCTACTCCCTGTCTCTGCCAAGGGGACCCGGGCCAAGCCCGAAACTTCCAGAGAACAGGCCACCATGCCTCAAACTTAGAGTGAAGCACGCAAAGCTGTTTGGAGACCTGAGTCACCCTCCCTGGAGGACTAGACTGGCTCGCAGGAGGAAATCCCTCTGTAAGCTACCTTCACTTTTATAGACATGGTTCTTCTGGTAAATTCAAGAGGAAGCAGTCACAAAAGGCCACCGGCCCACCCCTGGGCTGTGCTGTCAGGGAGATGGGGCCCTAAGCAGGGTGTGGTGTGTGTCTGCACCAACCGGCAGGTAGGTGCCTCTGTCCCTCTTGTATTCTGAGCCCTCCTTTCACTCCATGAGAGCAAGAACTTCATTCACTGCCAATTCCCCGGGGCCGGTACTGAATGGTATTCATTCCCATTGAGTTGACTGATTCACGGTGCATCTGAGCAGAGCTGTGCTCCGCAGAGATTTCAGTGGCTGCTGTTTCAGAAGCAGCTTGCCAGGCGTTTCTCCCTAGATTCCTGTGGGTAAGAACAATGGTGAGGAGGGTGCGGGGCCAGATGGTCTTTCGTTCTGTTGTGCATAGGGGCACTAGGAGTTAGAACTACTGGCTGGCATAGAACAACGCTAGGGTTTATGAAACAAAACCAGTGCAAATGCACCACCCTCGAGTCAATGCCAAATCACAGAGACCCAACAGCACAGAGTAGAACTGCCCTGCTAGCTTCGAGACGGGAACTCCTTACAGCGGTAAAAGGCCCCGCCTTTCCTCCAAGGCGCAGCGGGTGGTTTCTAACTGCGGATCTGTTGGATCACAGCCCAACTTGTCACCACTACACCACCAGGGCTTTTTAGGGCTTCTGAAACCCTCTTTAACATGAGTTAGTAGTGTCATTTCTGCCCAACGTGATGTTTTGTTTTTAAATTTTCTTAGTTGGTGTTGCTGGGAAAACACAGCAAAACATCCATCACTTGGACAGCTTCTACTTGTCCCAGTTAGTGACATTGATGATGTTTTTGGAGTTGTGTGACCAATTCTCCTTTTCTGAGAGGTTCTCCCCATGAACATAAATTCACTGCATCCCCAGGTTTCTATCTAGCCTTTCAAGTGGCCGTTATCACTTTGATCTGCTGTAAGTCGTTAACAGAGCATCGTGCGCAAGGCAGACACATTTTACTAGGGAAGCTGCACTACTGTGTGGTTTCGAGACTTTGGAGCATAGCTCTGGATGAAGGTTTAAAGATGATCTTGGGGCAGTAGTTCCAGGGGACATCGGACTTTCATGACTCCGGGGAATCTGGATTCCAGAGGCATTTGGACTTTTATTCTGTCCTTTCTCCCTTTTAATGCTTTTATAGCATCTCCATCAAAATGTTCCATGAGAGTAGCCAGCACCATGCAGTTCTTAGGGGCTCATCAAAGGTCTCATGTTCATGAGGCAATTAGCTGCCTGGTCTATCTCCTCCTCCTCTTCCCGTCTCTCCTTTTCCCTCGGTTGCACCAGGAGAATAGAGATAAATGGTTGTGCTTCAGATGGTTGCCTGCAAGCTTTTAAGTCTGAAGCCACAGTGCCTCCAACTAGAAGGTAGAACAGAAACACTAAATTTGTCATCAGACCAGTGAACTGGGATGTCCCAGGACAGCGCAACCCCAAAGGTCCGAACGAAGAAATCAAACCTCCTGAGCAGTCGTGAGAGCTGCCCTCTTGTTGTTGTAAATATATCTGTCACACAACTTGTGTCAATTCCATTTTTAACAGGGGTACAGCTTATCAACAGCAATGACTTTAATCGGCTAGACAGTCCTGCCCTTAATCGTTGGGATGTTTCCCTTTCCTCTTCTCTGCCACCCTTGGTAACCACTAATAACTTTGTTCTCAGTACATTTGCTTTATCTTTTTATGAAAGTGAGGTCATGCAATATTTGCCCTTCTGGGACTGACTCATTTCACTTAGCAGAATTCGGGAAGCTCTATTCATAGTAGAGCATGCACCAGCACTTTTCCTGCGGGCTGAGTAGTGCTCCATTTGCGGGTAGGCACCACATTGGGCTTGGCCATTCATCTCTTAGTGGGCCTCGAGGCAGTTTCCACCTCTTGGGCATTGTGCGCAGTGCACAGCGGACGTTAGTGAACAGGTCTCTACTTCAGCCCATCGGGTATCAGCGAGGAGGGAAATCGCTAAGTCATGCAGTAGTTCGATTTTTCATTTTTGAGCAGTCACCATACTAGCCTTCGCAATGGCTAAACCTTTTTTAAATTCCCACCAGCGAGGGGCAAGGGGGCCAATTTCTCCACCCCACCAGCATTTTTTTGTTTGTGGGCTATGGGGATTTTTGTCTGTTTCGCTTTTTGCTCTAGCGAGAGTGAAGTGGTATCTCATGTGGCTTTGATCTGCTCTGATGGCCATGACACTGAGCAGCTTCCCATGTGTTGGGTGGCCATTGGCATGTCCTCTTTGGTGAAATGTCTGTTTCAGTCTTTTGCCCATTTTAGAGTTGGGTTGTTGGTCTTTGGGTTGTTATATAGCGTTGGTTTTTCCTGAACTCAATAAGCCAGATGTCACCTGAGGTCCCATCCTTCGGGCGGCAGAGCGAAACAGGCTCCCACTCCGTCCCAGGCCCACTTGCCCCGTGCGTCCTTTCATTTCACGCTCTCCAGGATCTGGCTTCCGTGCTGCTGCGTGAGAGGGAGCGACCATGTTTCTCACTCACTCAGTAGGTCTAGAGACCCTACCTCCCCTTCCTTCCCTCCCACAACCCACGGGTTTCTCTCATCATACTCTATTCTAGTTCTCCATGGCATTTACCACTCCTCTTAATATAGACCAAAAAACCAGACTCACCGCCGCCACCGCCCCAGCTGGTGGCCTTGAACTCCTAACCTCGCAGTGAGCAGCGCAATGCAGAACCACTATGCCACCAGGCTCCTCTTCATATAGTCTCTGTTTCCTTCCTGCTGGTCCCCTCAACGCTACCAGCTCCCTCTCTCTTCTGTGTCGTATCGTCCACGTACCACTCAGTGATGGCTTTGAATTCATGGTGAAAGCAAACACCGTCGTCATTCTTAGTTGCCATGCAGCCCCCTGTGGTTTGCATGGCCCCAGGGACAACACAACAAAACATTGCCTCATCTGACGATCTTCGTGCTCAGTCAACTGTTGCAGCCAGTGGATTGGACAATATTCTGTTGTGATCCGTAGGTTGTCTGGGTGATCCAAGCAGTACTGTAGAAGTGTCTGTCACTTTGCTTCCATAAGCATTAGAGGCAAAAGCACCCTATGGAGCAGGTCTGCTTCGTAAGATAGAGGAGATCATCACGTTGGACTTGAGGCTATTGTTTCACAAGATTTTAATTTTTGGAAACAGAAGCCCAAACCTTTCTTCATAGTCTCTCTCACTCTGGAGGCTCCTCTGAAATCTGTGCACCAGGGTGGCCTTGACACTTCGGTGGCATGGTTTCTGTCATCAAAGCAACACACGAGCCGCTCACCCGCTATGACAAGCAGATAGAAGGACGCTGGCGTAAAAACAATAGTGTCTATTGGCTGCAGAGTAGCAAGTCAACAAATATTTGTAGAAGGAATTTGATTGGTTTCTGGATCCTTTTTCATCCTGGGATATTGCTCCTGTTCTGTGCTCAGACATGAAAGACATAGCTTTTCTTTGATTTTATCCAGTAATTATCCAGAGGGCTTTGTATTCGACAGACTTGCCCAAAGATTTGGAGAAGACAGACGACGGAGTTAATTCCCTGAGCCACAAACACTGGAACATCACACAATTTCCTCTTTAAAAGTCATGGATTTGGTCCCTGTCTTTGAGTGGGGCTCTGCTGCCTGCTGCCTCTCAAAAGCCCGAACTCCCTGCCATTCCTACCGATTGTGATCCCCTCTCCTTGTGGCTCTATAGAACAATTGCTAGTTTCCAAAGAGTGAGAAGAAAACCCCATCTTTCTCCCAGAGAGTGGCTAGTGACCTTGAACTGCTGACTTTGCAGTTAGCAGCCCAACCTTTCACCACTATGCTACCAGAACTACTTACTAATCAGCCTGCTCGTCACTATCTGCAGCAAGAGATTTGTTAGCTCTGTGATGCCTGTGGGCTATTTTGTCTGTCAGCCATGACTGGACCATTTGGATGGATGCGAAACCCTCCCTTGAAGGAACTGGTCCCCTGGAGCCACCGTCAGGTCGAGCAGTAACTTAGTAAGAGTCTTAGCAGAGAATGTTTTATCTTAAGCATTGGTTTCTTTGGAGAAATGATCGATGTGCAGTCAGCTTGGAGAAGCAGGAACTCCAGGGGCTGACTAAAGGCTGTGTTAGGATGTATGACATGTCTGTTCATGGTGACCAATGGCTTCTGTAACTTGTCCTATGCTTTGGTGATTTCTCTCAGAAAATGAACCTAGCAATGACTTATAGAGCTCCCAACCTTGGTTAGGGCCAGAGGCAAGAATCGGCAGAGAGGGGGCTAGGGGGTCAGCGTGGTGTTTTGAGTTGGTTTGTTTCTAATGCCTTGGGCTGCCTGCCCAAGGCCTGTCTGGTGTACAGAAGGAGTCCTATGGAACCCCTCTATGGCTCAGGTCCACGTGCCACTGTACAGGATGCGGGGGACCTGTTTGGGGTAAGCTAAGGATGTCTAATTACTTTTTCTTTTGCTGCCTTTGCCACCAACCTCTGTAAGACAGGAGAAGAAAAAAAAGGACCTGTAGTGATGGGAACGATGTCTTCCCGCTTAAGGAAGGAAAACTGACTATTGTGGTCCTAGGTAATAATACTGTCTCTGTGCTGTTGCTACTAGCTCTACCACCTGCCAGTCTTATCAATTGCCACTGGTCGGCACAGTGGATGAAAAATGACAAGATCCAGAAAGATGATTTTAAAAGCTCTTAGGCAAAGTGGATACATGTTGGGCCGCTAAGTGCAAGGTCATCAGTTCAAAACCAACAGCAGCTACATGGGAGAAAGAAGAGGCTTTCTACACCTATGAAGATTTACAGTCTCAGAAACTCACAGGGGAAGTTCTACCCTGCCCTATAGGGTCGCTATGAGTTGGTATTGACTCGATGGCAATGGGTTTGGTTTTTGAGTAGATGGTTCAAGTAGTTTGTGATCAGATGCTAATCAAAGGTTGGTGATTCGAACCCACCCAGAAGTGCAACAGAAGAAAAGTCTGGCAATGTTTCCATAAAAATAATCATGGAGGAAACCCTATGGACCAGGATTCTGTAATGCGCGGAGTCCACATGCGTCAGAATCCACTCAGTGGCAACCGGTTTGGTTTAGGAGGCTGATTCTTTGGGGAAGAAACTACCGATTCCCGCTCATTTAATGACCAGAGGAGGTCACACCATTTCAGTTCATCGATCATCTTTCTGCTCTTTGGGACTATTTAAAGAAAGTGAAGTTTATACCCAGTGTAATTTGCATTCAGGAAACTTCCCGTGTTCAGGATTCCGCTGAATGGATTTTTAACAACCACACATACAACGGAGTGAGACTATTCCCGTCGCACTGAAAAGGCCCCGGAAGGAGGGTTAGTCAAAGAGGGTCGGCGCTGGGCTGCTACCTGAAAGGTGGGCGTTCCGAAGGGACCGCAGGAAGATGCAGCAGTCTGCACCCATCAAGAGGACAATCTTGGGGGGAGTGGGGAGAGGGACAGGGGGAAAATGAGGAGCGGATACCAGGGGCTCAAGTGGAAAGCAAATGTTTTGAGAATGATGAGTGGAACAAATGTACCAAAGTGCTTGCTTGACACATTGGATGTATGTGTGGATTATGATAAGAGTTGTACGAGCCCCCAATAAGATGATTTAATTTTTAAAAAATTATATTATTAAAAAAGAGGACAACCTTGGAAACCCCATGGGGCTGTTGCCTCTGCTGTGTGGCCCTCTTGCGTAGGAACTGACTCACCTGTAATGGGAGATCTCATTGGAAACGTTTCTTTGCCACCAATCCTTTCTCCTCACTCCTCACCCCGCCCCTTAGCAACCATGGATCTGCCTTCACAATGATGTTGTCTTTGGCCAATTTTACTTTACTCTCTTAGCTACGACTTCTAAAGAATTCTGTGAGGCATAGCTAGATGGCCGGACTCGGCTGGATTTCTCATTCAGAGGCGTCAGCAGCCAGAGGGGTGATCCAGATGCTGACCAGACTGGGCAGGGCCGGGATTACCCGGGAAAGCAGAGCTGATTGAGCTGTGGTGGGAAAGGACTGCTAATCAGGGAGCCTCAGAGGCGAGTACCAAGATTGAGGAAGAGAGAGAAAAACTGTCCAGAGCTGAGCAGGGTGCGCCGTCTAGAGAGAGCAGGAACAGGAAGGTCAGCAGAGATGGGAACTCCCATGAAAGGCCTGAGCAGTGTGGCAAGTCAACACAGAGACCCCCACCCCTCTGGGCTTCCATCAGCACTTCTTGCCCTAGGTGTCTGCTCCCCTGCGCACAGCGCCCCACTTCTCCTATAGCAAAGGGCTGCAGCCTCTCCCAGGGCAGCCAGACCACCTGTGAGCTTTGCTTTCCATCCCTCCTGCCTTCTCGGTGGTCTGGGGCCGGATCTGGGCAGAGGGCACCGTGGTCCAGCTCAGCCAGTTCCTTCCTCCCTAGGAAGCGTCCCAGGCTCTCGGTCGCTTTTGCTCATGGGACCCCTTGTTAAGAGCCGGTGAATTTTAATTGGAAAAAAGAAAGACAGGAGGAAATGTCCATTGCATCCCATAGCAGAACCAAAAGACAAACTCCCTGCCCGTCGAGTCAATGCTGACTGACAGTCAGCATTGATTCTTTCTGAGACCGTAACTGTTTATGGGAGTCGAAAGCCCAGTCGTCGATCTCCCTCAGACCTGCTGGTGCGTGCGAACTGCCGACCACGCAGAGCAGATCTCAGCCCAATGCATAACCATTGCACACTAGGGCGCCATTACTAGAGAGGAGAGAAATTCCTGCAGCCAAGGGAGAGACAGCCGCCAGCTGTCTTTCAGTCAGTGCGTGTGTATCTGGCAGGACCGGGCTCCAGGGGGAAGTCTTCTGAGGGGACTCAAACCTTCCAATGTTTGGGGTTAGCTACTCAGCCCACCTGGGGTGTCTCTCACTCTATCTCTTTCTCTCTTTCTCTCTCTCTCTCTCTCTCTCTCTCACACACACACACACACTGACAACTAGTCGTTTTTGACTCATATTGGGCCCATCACTCCCTGTGGGTTTCCGAGACTATAAGTAACTCTTTATGGGAATATAACTCTCCCTCCTTCTCCTGAGGAGCTGATTTCGAACTGCTGACCCTGTGGTTAGCAGCTTGACTCGTAACCTCTGTGCCGCCAGGGCTGTACAGGAAGACACGACTGCATTACGCGACTTGTCTTGATTCCTGGTCTCTCCTCCCTCAGAGGCAACATTATCTAAGGTTTCCTGTAGATCTGTTTTAGGGAGCAAAGGGGACCGCTGCTTTTAAAGCAACAAGACACACACACGGTCCCGCACCTTGCCTTTACCCGGAACTCTTCAAGGTCAGGAAATACATTCATTTTGATGATCATTTTCAACTTCCAGGAAATTGCTATAGTGGAAGCAGCTCCTGTGTGCCTGGTATCCAGCTTGATCAGTAATTAACTTTGCACCCCTTGGGCATTCTGATTTTCCGGGAACCATTTCTTCATCTGCATAATATTTTTCCTGAGTCATTAGAAAATAAGCAATTACTGTTAGGTGTTATCAAATAGATTTCAGTTCAGAGGCACTCCAGGTGTAGAATTTCCCCACTGTAACATGTGGCCCCCCGCCCCGCAACCCAGGGACCCTTATTCTAATTGCTGTCCCTATAGGTGGACCAATCCAGGGTTTCATCAAAGCACATTAGAGGAGAGATCAAGTGGCAATGTTAAACCATTCAAATCAAGTTTATAGTTTTGATATCCTACAGTATCTCTCCAATTCTCTGTTTGGTAATCATTCCTACCCCTCGATTGTGGATAGAGGGAAAACCATGCAGCTTACTTCCTGCGTGGATCTCACAAATGTATCTTGGACTTCCACTGTCATCCAGAGCCTTCTGCACCAGAAGCTCAAATTTAAGCTCTGCTATGATCCCCTTGGATTAGATAATTTATAATCCTTGGGTCCCTGGTGTTGGCGTACTTCTTCCATGCGGACTTAGTTGATATCTCACGCTTGTTTGGAAACAGCCTTTGAGCTCCCAGACACAATTCTATCCAGCCAGCACTACACTTCGCTGGACCCCATCTCTTCTGGGTTTCCGTCATGAGGGTGAGGGTAGAGCTGGGCCATTTTGTAAGAACAGATTGTTCTTAGATTTGAACAAGGTTTAGTGCTAGCCCCAAATCCATTCCTGGATCTATGTTTTTTTAAAATCTGTCTTTTCTGCCCATAGAGACCTCCTTGTTAATTTATGGTAGGGAATCTTATTGATCATCTTCCATGAGCATAAGGATCTCCCATTAATAGTGTCATAGATTAGGCCCTGCTATGAATTTTTAAGACATTGCTGGGGGAGGGAGATTGGCCCAGGGTAGGCTAATTACATATCGCAATACCTGGATTATTCACCTGTACAGAATAAATTCTCATGTGACTGGACACTATTTACACAACAGTGGTAGTTGGTTGTTGTGAAAATTTTACAATATATTCACTGTCAATGTCAATCACAGGTCCAGAGCTCTTCTATACATTTTTATCTGAGCATTACTCTAATAAGGAGTCCTCTCCTCATTCTATGAAGTTTAGAATACTGCCTGGTCCTCTAACATCCCACTGCCACGCAGTGCTGTTATTCTTTTAAGGACTCCTATCCTGTGGGACAAGTGTTGGGGTGCTCACTGAAAGGTTGGTGGTTCAAACCAACTAGCCACTGAGAGAGAATAAAATGAGACTCTTTACTCCTGTGAAGATTTACAATCTTGGAGCCCTCTAGTATCATTATGAGTCAGAATCAGCTTGATGGTTTTCAGTGCGGTTTTAGTTTCTTGTAGCATATATGCATATCACAAATTATCATGTATTAATATATAGCCTAAAATATACCTTCATGGATATTTAGAGTATTCAGATTTTTTTTGTTACTATAAAAGTGTTGCGGTGTCTGTGTGATCCCGACGTGTTGAAGGGATCAGGTATCAGGCCTCAAAGAACAAAAAATCATGTCATTGTGAATGAGGGGGAGTGCAGAGTGGAGACCCAAATCCATCTGTAGGCAACTGGACATCCCCTTACAGAAGAGTCTTGGAGAGAAGATGAGCCAGTCAGGGGGCAGTGTAGCAATGATGAAACATACAACTTTCCTCATTAATGTATTCCCCCCCCACTATCATCACCCTAATTCCACCTTACAAATCCAGCTAGACCCGAGGATGGACACTGGAACAGACAGTAACTGGAAACACAGGGAATCCAGGACAGATGAACCCCTCAGGACCAGTGGTGAGCGTGATGTTACTGGGAGGGTGGAGGGAAGGTGGGGTAGAAAGGGGAACCGATCACAAGGATCTACACCCCCTCCCTGGGGGATGGACAACAGAAAAGTGAGTAAAGGGAGATGTCGGACAGTGTAAGACATGATAAAATAATAATAATTTATAAATTATCAAGGGTTTGTGAGGGAGGTGGGGCAGGAAGGGAGGGGAAAAATGAGGAACTGATACCAAAGGATCAAGTAGAAAGCAAATGTTTTGAGAATGATGACGGCAACACATATATAAATGTGACTGACACAGTGGATGGATGGATGGCATGTGATGAGTTGTATAAGCCCCCAATAAAATGATTTTTTAAAAAACAAAACAGCCAGGAGGGTGAAGGGAGGGTGGGGTGGAAAGGGGAAACTGATTACAGAGATCTACACATAACCTCCTCCCTGGGTGACGGGCAACAAAAAGTGGGTGAAGGGAGACATCGGACAGTGTAAAATATGACAAAATAACAATTTATAAATTATCAAGGGTTCATGAGGGAAGGGGAGCGGGAAGGGAGTGGGGAAATAAGGAGCTGATGCCAGGGGCTTAGGTGGAGAGCAAATGTTTTGAGAATGATGAGGGCAATGAATGTACAAATGTGCTTGACACAATTGATGTATGTATGGACTGTGATAAGAGTTGTATGAGCCCCTAATAAAATGATTGGGGAAAAAAAGACCAAAACTGTTGCTGTGAATAGTCTCACAGATATCTCTTGGCTTTCCCTTGGGACTATACCTGTAGATCAAAATTCTAGCAGTAAAATGCAGCCCAAAGTTTGCATATTTTAAATATGATGAAAACAAAAGCAAATGCACTGTCACTGTTGATGCCAACTCATAGCAACCCTATAGGAAAGGGACAGACTCCACTGTGCACTTCCCCGTCTTTCTCCCTCAGAGCGGCTGGGGGTTTGAACTGCTGACCTTATGGTTAGCAGCCCAACTCGTAACCACAATGCCACCAAGGCTCCTAAAAATGTGATGCACAGTCCTAAATTTCCCTTGAAAAGATTTTTTTAATTGCACTGGTTCACACTCTCCTAGCAATGGTGTGTGAAAAATATCTACTAAAGCAAATTGTGTACTATGAACATGATCAACAATTAAATTTGATGACATGTCTAACGAGTGGCACTGAGTAACTTTCATCTGTTGTTTGGGCTTCTGCATTTTATTCTGCCTGGTCAACTCGTTTTACCATTAATAGTACATAGTTGTTCTCTTTATTCTAATGTGTACCTTCCTTGTAACTTGAGAATATTAACTTTTGATAACAATTTTTGCATCGATCATTTTTTGAAATTATTTAGCATGTATGAAAAAATGTTAATCCACTTAGGATAACCAATATATTGATATTTTGTGACTTCTGGGTTTATGTCCTTGTGATTAGTCAAATCTTCGACAAGATTATAGACCCATTTCAACAGAATTGTCTCTTTGTCCTTTTGTCATTTCTTGGCAGGTACAGTCATCCATTTGGAACTTATTCTTTTTTGAGCAATGAAGCAGAATTCAAGACTATCACCCCCCAAATGACTAGCCTAATTGTTCCAACTATGTCAGAATCATCTTGTTCCTCATTATATTGAAATGTTACCTGGGTCATCAACTTATTTCATTTATTTTGAGTCTATTTCTAAGCTCTATTTCGTTTAATTCATTGCTCTATTGTTTTTTCTCCATAAAAGCAAACAACTGTGCTTTTAAAAAGTTTTATTGGCACTTAATCCGCATATCACACAATTCAATATTTCAATCACCACAATCAATTTTAGAATATTTTCTCCCCCCCCCCCACCCCCACCACGGTTAAATCACTTTAAAATGAGTTGTGTACTCATCCATTCCAGTGCTCCCCACCCAAACAATGATGTTTTCATACGTGGAGGATAATTCAGGATCTCATCAATCTCGAATTCAGGGAGGAAACGATTGTTGCATCATTGCACCTGGGGAAATGCCGAGAGGAGGTGAAGGTGAAGCAACTTGCCTGGGGCTTCAGAGCAGGTACTTGCAGGGCTGACACGCCAGCAGCTTCTCCGTTCGCTCCTGGGCGCTGAAGGCACTGCCTTCCAGTGGAGTTAACGAGGGTCGGGTCTCCCCTCGCTGCGTCCGAGTCCACGCTGACTCACAACAACCCTACAGGACAGAGTCGAACTGCCCCTGTGGGTTTCCAAGCCGGGACAGCCTTAGGGGAGTCGAAAGCTTCATCCTTCTCCCTCAGAATCCGATGGCGTCCAAGGGTCCAATATGGGTGTCTTGGGGACAAAAAGATGATCTTGCAGTTCTTCAGTCAAGTTAAATACCCACTCACGGTGAACCCCACGTTTGTCCAAGTAGTCCTGGGCTCCACAGAGTTCCCGGTGGCTGGTTTTCCTGTAGTAGGTCCCCAGGCTTTCAGAGAAGACACCTATGACTGGAATTTGGCTAACCCTTTGGTTAGCAGCTGAACATAGTCACCGCTTGCACAATCAATCTTAGAAAAGCTCACTCCCTGCCATTGAGTCAATGCTGACTTACGGTGACTACCTCTCTGCCCCTGCCCCGGGGGGGTGTTTCTGAGCCTGAAACTGTTTAGAGGAGTGGAAAGCCCAGTCTCTCTCCCACAGAGTTGCTGGTGGTTTCAAACTGCTGATCATGCGGATGAAGCCCAACGCATAACCCTACCACCACGGTTCCAATATTAGATACATCTGTTAATAAGTACATGCCGTGCTCTGTGTAATAAATGTTTCTGAATAGTTATACGTTTACCAACAATGACATCAAAGTGAGCAAGGGGTGTCGGAGTGGAGACCTAAAACCCATTCGTAGACAAGTGGACATCTTCTCAGAGCAGGGTCACAAGGAAGGGATGATTTAACCAGGATGCCCTATAGCACCAATGAAACATACAACATTCCTCTGGTACCTGAATGCTTCCCCCACACACACCCCACTATCATGACCCAATTCTACCTCACAAATCTGGCTAGACTGGAATACACACATTGGTACATGGCATCCAATACTGATAAACCCCTCAGGAACAGTAGTGGGAGTATTGATACCATTGAGGAGGGGGGACCAATCACAAGATTGTATATATAAGACTCATCCCAGGGGGACAAATAATAGAAATGTGGGTGAAAGGAGACAGTGGACTGTGTAAAATACAAAATAACAATAATAATAATATATAATTGATCAAGGATTCACAAGGGTGGGTGGGTGGGTGGGTGGAAAATGAGCTGATACCAAGGGCTCAAGTAAAAAGAAAATGTTTTGGAAATGATGATGGCAACACACCTACAACTGTGCTTAATATAACTGAACTATGGATTGCTTTAAAATCTGTAAGAGACCCCCAATAAAATGATTATTTTAAAACCACATTTTTATCAAGTGAATCTTCTTTTAAACGAACCAGACCGGGTTTAAAATAATTCTTCAAAGAATTTCATTTTGGAACTGTAAAAATTGCTCCTTTATTTTTTCTGTCTCATAACTCCTGTTTGGCAGGCTAGCTGGGTGTCTTAAAATGAGACGTACCTGTCCTGCTGTAATCTGATTGCAGTATGGCAGGGCAGGTGAGAGAAAACAAGAGACATTGTGAAAGGAGTGTAAGATTGGATTCGACTCTAAGGTAAAGATCAGTACCTCCTGGAGAACATCTATCTACCTTCTCTGCCAGCATCTAAGTGTGTTTGTGTGAATGCGTGTGTGTGTGTGTGTGTGTGTGTGTGTATGTTTAATGTTTATTGGGACATTGGCATATGCAAGACCCTGTACTAAGTATTTTTTAAAAGTGCTGTGTTTTAGGTGAAAGTTTTCATGGAAAATTATATTTCCCTTCAGCAAGTTTTATACAAATTATTCAATTGTTCCTTGCGCTTGGTTGCACTTTTCACAACATGTCAACATTCTCATTATTTCCATTCTGTTTGTTCTGTTTCCATGGCTCTAACTTCCCTTCCCCTCCTTGTCTTCTCCCTTTTGCGTTTGGAGCAAATGTTGACCGGTTGGTCACATATACTTAACAGAAACCTGTTACTCATTGGTGATACTGCTCAATTTATAAGCCAAGCTATTACTTGGCTAAAACCTGACCCACAGAACATGCTTCAATTTCCTCATCAAAGGTTATTTTCAGATGAAAATCTTCTCTATTGGTTTAGTAAGTCTGGCCGTTTGAAGGAATTTGAGTTCTGTCCTACATTTTTCAATCTGGTATCTTCTATTGTATCCCTAGTCAGAATGGTCAGTAGTGGTAGCCGGGCACCATCTAGTTCTTCTGGTTTCAGGTTAAGGGAAATATTAGTCCTGGGGACTAATTTCTTCTCTGAGCCTTTGATTCCCTTTATTCTGTTTTGCTCTGTATGAGTAGAAATCAATAATTATACAAGACCCCAAACACTAGGTACCAAACTAGGATGGCGAGCATTGTCTTTATGAACTGTTATGTCAATTGACTAAGTTGTCCCCTGAGACTAGGGTCCTGAACCTTTGAATTCAGAGAACCAATCCTGCAAGTTGGTTGGCTGCATTTAGGAAGCCTGCATAACTGTGCTCCCAACTGTGCTATATACATACGAGGGACTTCAAAAAGTTGGTAGAAAAATGGAATTAAAGGATAGTGGAATTTTTCCACGAATTTTTTTAATCCTCCCCCCACCCCCGGCCCCTTTTATGTCTGTACCACAATTTGTTGATTCAGCATTCGATTTTCACTAAGCAGTTGTCCATCAAAGCTACACTGCAAGACGACGATAGCATCCATACTCTGAGAAAGAGCTCATCTTCCTTAGACAGGAAACTTGACATCGCCGGCCAGTGCAGTCAGAGTGCAGAAAAGCTACTGAAGAAGTTGTTTCCTGCAGGCCCTTCTCGCTGAGAAGCTGTGGTTTTCTGCAGTGAGGTTAAGAAGGTAGCTACGAGCCCTTCAATGGCTACTGATAGTGCAGTGGGCGTTCACGCCGTGCCTCATAGTGCAATAGGCTTAGTAAGGCTCAGACAAATGTTATGGTTCGCACTTAACTGACTTAATGCATTTATTTTTCTGACTGTAGACCAATATATCTTGTGGATGAGGAAGAACGATACCAAAATGCCTACCACAGAAAGTAAAAGCCTTCATAAGGCCACTCCCTCCCAAAGAAACTTTCATGCAATCTTTTCAGTTAGTAAGTACGCCTTGGCTATACATCGTGCCAGCTCTTATGGATTTTAGCAGCTGCTGCACATTGGATGGACCCACCACTGCTTAATGACCTGTCGCCGCATGGAGGTGGTGGTGGTTGCTGGGAGCTTTTGAGTCAGCCCCCTCACCCACCCTCTATACAACACAACAAAACGCGGCCAGTTCATGCCATCTCCATCATGGTTGCTATGTTTGAGGCCTTGGATACAACCAAGACATCAACCCATCTCATTGAGGGCCCTCTTCTCTTTTGGCTGACCCTTGGTGGCCTAGTGAATTACTTACTATGGTTCCTATAGCTACTTATTGGTCTTAGTAACACCCACCAATTGGCTGGATGAGGCGATGAGATGCTTGTGGTCCATCAAGGAGTCTTGATAATTAGTTAATAATTTAAATAAGATACATGGTACCCTTGCATGTATGTGCAGGGGTGGGGTGGGGTGTTGGACCATGCAAATAACATGTATGGAGTCCTAACGAGGGGATTGGTCAGTTTTGCCATCTGCTAGGCTTAAAAAGAGAGATGGAGAGAGAGACAGAGACAGAGAGAGAGAGAGAATCTAGTGCGGAATTCAATGAAAGACGTTGGTGTAGTAGTAGCAAGAGTGACAGCCTGATGTCATGAACAGAGCTGCCATGAACATGGGTGTGTTTATGTCTGTTAGTGTTATGGCTCTTGATTCTTGAGTATATAGACCCAGCCGAGGGATTGATGGATCAGATGGAGTTTCTATTCCCAGCACTATTCATGAGGTAGTTAGTTTATTGTGCCAACCTGGCCGATAAGCACATGTGGGGTTAATTGAAGGTCAGAGGGATAAATGGCTCAGTGAGCCTCACCTGTCTAGTTCTCTAGTCTCTTGCTTTGTGATGGTTGGACCAGGGTGCAGCTGCCTTAGCCAATTCCCTGCTTCAGCTGGCAAGGCTCACTTCCTGCAAGACATCCCCAAGGTGAAGCTGCATGGACCTACCCCGATGCAGCCCTGGGTGCTGGAGCAGCCATGTGGAGACCCCTGTCAGCACTGAGATGCTTACACATTCACTGACTCGGCTTTCCTCTTGCAGTCGGTTTCATTGTATGTGTTTTGTGAGATGGGGGAGGACTTTGTGAATTGGTGTCGGACATATGGGTTAATGTTGGACTTGTGGGCTTGGGCAGCACTGGGTTGGGATACTTTCTTGATGTGCACTTAACCTTTATATAAAACTCTTTCTTGTACATGAGTTTTTGTGGATTTGTTTCTCTAAAGTGCCCAGACTAACACAGTTCACAATAGTAAAGAAGATGAAAACAGCCTGAATTCCCATTAGTAGAAGATGGGATAAAGAAACTTTTATATATACACACAATGAAATAATCAGAAACAAAACTGACCGCCATCAAGTCAATGCGGACTCATAGTGACTTCCTGTGGGTTTCCAAAAGGGTAAATGTTTATGGGAGCAGAAAGTCCAGTCTTCCTCATGAGGAGCTGCTGGTGGTTTTGAACTGCCAACCATGTGGATTGCAGCCTAACATATAATCACTACACCACCAGGGCTCCTCAAGGAATACTACACATTACTGAAAAACAATAATGTTTAACCACGAAGCACCAGATGCATGGACAAATCTGGAGAACAGTACACTGAGTGAAATTAGCCAATCACAAAAAGACAAATACTATTTGAGACCACTGTTACAGGGAGGTAAAAGCAAGTCACACACTTTCCTATCAAAGGGGCCAAGTGCGGGGAGACAAGGCAGGGAAGAAAAAAGACTACTGGTGAGTGCTGACTCGGGTGAAATGGAAGAGTCCGCAAGAGGGAGAAAAAAGAGAGATCAGCGAGTGGGTCAGGGCGAAACTATTGGGGGTTTGATGAGTCATTTAAACGGTTAACGACACACGGTCAATCTGAAATGTAACCCCTTGTGTGATTTATAATAAAAAAGAAGGTAAATAAATAAATGTCTATTTTTAAAACCATATTGATTTTTTCTTTTTAAAGAGTGATAACACTGGTGGCAGGGAGGAGACAGCCAGTCAGGGTGCAATGTAGAAACAATGAAACATACAACTTTCCTCTAGTTCCTAAATGCTTCTCTCCCCACCCCCACCTCCCAACTATCATTATCCCAATTCTACCTTACAAATCTGGCAAGACCAGAGGATGTACACTGATACAGATTGGAACTGGAAACACAGGGAATCCAGGATGGATGATCCCTTCATGACCAGTGGTGAGAGCAGTGATACGGGGAGGGTAGAAGGAGGGTGGAGTAGAAAGGGGGAACCAATTACAAGGATCTACATATAACCTCCTCCCTGGGGGACGGGCAACAGAAAAGTGGGTGAAGGGAGACGTCGAACAGTGTAAGATATGACAAAATAATAATTTATAAATTATCAAGGGTTCTTGAGGGAGGGGGGAGCGGGGAGGGAGGGGGGAAATGAGGAGCTGATACCAGGGGCTTACATGGAGAGCAAATATTTTGAGAATGATGAGGGCAATGAATGTACAAATGTGCTTTACACAAGTGATGTATGTATGGATTGTGATAAGAGTTGTATGAGTCCCCAATAAAATGATTTTTTAAATTAAAATAAAGAGTGACAACATGATATAGTTCAGTGGGGCTTGCTGGCCCGCTAAAAATTGTAACACTTGCCCAAGGAAGGCCCCTAGCAGGGCCTGGAGGCAGAAGGTCAGAGATGTGGTCCTGATCAAAGAGCTGTGACCTGAGGTAGTCCTGTTCCTTCCAAGTTGATCCCGATCCCAAGCTGTGCCCAGTCACTTCCCTGTGAGTCAGTGGCATAGCTGAAAAGTTTCCTGTGGTGCTGCGGGGAATGAGCGCACCCAGACAGAAAGGAGAGTTGGGCATGAGGGCGGGCCACAGCAGCGTGGGAAAAGCAGACATTGGGACAGTTTCAGCTTCTGTCTCCTAGGAACTCAATCCCCCAAATCGATGTGGAATTGGTGCCGACACATAGTGTTTTGGGCAGGGAAGAACTGCTCCTGCGATTTTCTGAGCCCGGAACCGTTAACAGGAGGAGAAAGCCCCATCTTTCTCCGGCAGGGCAGCTGGTGTTCTCGAACTCCTGACCTTGGGAATCACAGCCCAACAAGTAACCACAAAGCCACCATTGCCCACTTCCCAGGAACTAACTTTGTGCTACTCCTTCTAAAAGAAACGATTCATTTACGCTCTACTTTACTCAGTCTGCTGTCTTTCTCCAGGGACTTGGCCTTCCTAGCAGCCTGGCCTCGGTTTTAAGGAGCATTCTGGCAGTCCTCAAAAGATTGGAGGTTCTCCACCAACACCACCATTCTGGCCGGTGTTTCGAAGCGTGCTTCGCACAACAGTGTCACAATGAACATCCTCGTACATTTATTTTTGCATACGAATCAAGAATTCTGGAGAAATTCCTAGAAGTGGAATTACTGGTTTGAAAGGTATGCAGATGCAATTATTGAAAGAGTTGCTACCAAATTGTTCACCAAATGTTGTTCATTGTGCGCACATTTTCCACTGAAGGAACCCCTTGCTCTGGGCTCACAGATCTGGGTAACCAAGGGCGTTTCCTCTCTGAATCCTGGACTGCTTGATTCTACTGTGAACACGGTAAGACGAGACTGTTGGGCCCCTAGAGATGGGGGCTCACTCTCCCTTGAGTGGTGAAGAGAGTGAATGTGCTGATGTGCTGACTGGCAGTTCGATTCTGGCATGTGCGGTTGCCATGAGGAAGGACCAAGTGGATGGTCTTTGGTTTTCTTTGCCTCTAATGCATGCCAAGTGGTCCAGATAAACCCACCTTGCCCCTGTTCTCTGTGCTGTGTGACTCTTAAGTGCCCAGGGCTTCTGTGCTCTTCACGCCCAATCTTATCACGCCTTTCTGTGGCAGCCGCCTGCGCACAGTTGACAGAAGGGCCGACCCTCCGCGGACACATCCCCCTGCATCACTGAGGGAATGCGGTGTCCAAATTTTAGGATCGCGATGTCATCCAATCCCAGTGTCCTTCCTTCTTTGGGGTAGTCCTGACACGCAAAGAGTCCTAAAACGTGCTATTTCTAAACAAAGACTCTCAAAGCCTGTTTGGGCCAGATGTCCCGTGGTTCTCCCTTCTCCCTGCTGGTGTGCCTTCTGTCTAGGGGAGGGACACATAGACACTTGAAACAGGAGATGGCCACGTCCAGGGCACCCCGCCAACTTCCCTCCAGAGGACACATTCATTTGTAGGACGCTTGGCTGCTCCCGGGTCTGACTGATTTGGAAACATGTGCTAGTTTCTGTACAATGTAGGGTTCATATCTTTTCTCAAAAGTGTGCCCCATTGATCATTGGTTTCTTAGAAGTTCAGATCCAGGGGCTCTATCCCCAGTCTACGGAATCAGAATCTTGGGAGAGAAGCCCAGATTTGAACGCTCAGACGGTTCCTAAATTCCCCAGAGTTAAACCAGCCCAGGCACCCAAGCACCTTGCTAGCACTCACTGCAAAGGAAGGATGAGGCTGGGGACTTGGAAACCACATGACACACAAAACCATCTTTTTCTGGCACCGTGGGCAGGGGTGCCTCTGAGCCCTCTACCTAATTCAAGGGGCTCAGTTCGCTCACCCCGGGAGCTGGAACTGAGTGCCTTTGGAAGGAGGCTTACAGCAGAGTGGCATGCCCTTTGGGCAAGTATTAGCAGCCCTGCCAGGACCTGTCACAGGTCGTGACTGGAATAGCTCTATTATGAGCACTTCCGGCTGCTGCCTTCTACAGGAAACGCTACACTCGTCTGTGAGCCTTGTGAGCCCACAGCAGCGAACGACGGAACTCAGCAACCGAACAGCCAGCAATTCTGTTAGAGAGGGTGCTTCTTCCTGACACTGCCCATTATTCCGGTGGTCCATAGACTGAACCACAGACTGCTGGCATCTGGTTCTTCCTTGAAGATCATGGAGGAGATAAAGAATTTCCCCCAAATAACTTGGTTTCTGAGAAAGCTGCTAAAATTTGGAATTTCCCTAATGAATGAGTTTTTGATGAGGCCTCCCGGCAATACCTGGGAGCTTACACTTCTGGGGTGACTCAGCTAGGGAACATCTGTATGGTAACAGCTGCCCTTAGGAGGGGGGCGGATGTGTGGAGCATGGAAGCTCCCCAGGGTCGTTGGCAAAAACATCAGTGCCTGGAGGAGGATAGCACATCTTTGGGGATGTGGAGGCTCCATGTTGGGAATCCGTCCTATGCGCCCCTTTACTTCTATCCTTCTAGCTGTGATAATACCGTGGTCATACCTACAGGCCTTTCCTGATAACTGGCCATTGAGGTTTGGGGGCAAACTGGGTAGTCTGGAGCGCTGTACCCTGTCATTTGGGAGGTGTGGCCTAACTCTAGTTTTTTAGGGTCAAAGGAGGAAGTTATTGCATGAGCTGCTGGCATCAGAACAGAAGTAGAACTGGATTGATAATAAATTAATTTGGGTTGGCCAACCTGTGTTTGGCAGCAGAGGAGAAGCGGGGATTTTGACTTTTGTGTTAATCTGGGTTGCCGAGAGAAACAAATCCAGAGACACTCATATATATGTAAGAGAGAGATTTATATCAAAGAGTAATTGTATATTAAGAAAACACCCAGGTCAGGCCAGATGAAGTCATAGTCCTATATTAGCCCATATGTCCAATACCAGTCTATACATTCCTCTTCAGACTCACGCAACACATACAATGAGGCCAAATGCAGGAAGATCACAGACCAGTGGGTGGAAAGTCTTGTGGATTCAGTGGCAGTGGATGCATCTCCAGGGCTCTGGCTGCCATCAGCGTGGCTCCGTGTGACTTGTCAGCAGAAAGACAAAGCAGAGAGAGTCTCCTGCCTCCAGGGAGGAAGACAGGAGTTCCCAGAATCCTCGGGAGAAGGCCATGCCCACATGGAGGCTTCCTTGGTTATGACCTGATTGACAGGCTAGAGGCCACCTCTTCTCAAGTTGACAGGAGATTGAGTAATGTCCACAACTTCCCCTGCACTGTGCACCTAAAATTGCCCGCTTGTGTTGTTGTCAGTGGCCTCAGAGTCAGCTCCAACTTATGACAACCTTGTGTCTAAGAGAATGAAATGCTGGCAGCCCTGTTTTATCATCATGGCCCTTGGTATGGTCCATGGATCCATTGCTGTACCTGCTGTATCAGTCCGTCTCATTGAGGCGTCCTTTGAAATAAAACATGACAATGGACTCATGGCTAATTGCCCTATGACCACACATGACTGTGGTTTCACCCGCTTGGAATCTTTTGTTCTCACATGGCCTACGCCTGCATACACGGGGCCCTGCTGGGGCTGGGTTCATGCTTGGCTGCTAACCAAGAGATCTGAGCCCACGAGTGGCTCTGACGAGAAAGGATCCAGTGATCTGCTCCAGTACAGATGAAGGTCTCACAAACCCAATGGGCACGTCTACCCTCTCAGAGCAGGCTGCGCGGAGTAGACATTGGCTCGACAGGACCCAACATCAATTAAACATACACAAAATATGCACAAAAAATCAGGTATAGCCTAATAACATCAGCCAGGTTGCATGGTATCTCAACAAAAGAGAGGCCTGTGCTGTAAACCAGATATGGCCATACTCAGAAACCAAACTCAAGGCCACCGAGTCAGTCGGTGCCAACTTGCAGCGACCCTACAGGTCAGGGGAGAGCTGCCCCTGTGAGTTTCTGAGACTGTAACTCTTCATGGTGTAGAAAGCCCTGTCTTTCTCCTGAGGAGAGGCTGGTGATTTCAAACCGCTTACCTGGAGGCTAGCAGTCTAAAATGAACCAGTACGCCACCAGGGCTCCTAGATACGGCCATAGACACCTAACTATAGCGCGGGAACTTGCAGCCTGTGTACAGGTTGTGTACTTAATGCTGACTAAAACAAAGCCTTATTTTCTCAGACTAACGATATGTACACAGGTACAAAGGTCAGGTGAAAGCTAGAAATTTTACTACAAAATTGAACTAAATTAGTTTATTAACTCAGAGCCCTCCTGCCTCCCTAAGTGCCTAGCTCAATTTTAGAAGCTGTTAAACCTCTAAACGAAGATTAGTGTAGACAAGGGCAGTAGCCGCGATCCAGTGCTTAAACACTAGCTTGTAAGTATATATAATGTTGAAATTACTCATGTAGCATATAAAATTGTAGCCCAGGTTTCTGTGAATGTAAATGGCCTGATTTTATGCTTCAGCTGAGACACAGCTGTGTTCACTCAGCTTCGATGGAAGCTGGGCAGTGGGAAGGCCCGGATGGATCGTGATGGGCCATCAACATGAAGGCCTGTCCATCCTGCTGACAGATCAGCAGGGTCTCTGCTGCAAAGAGCAGCACACCCAGGAAAAGCCCTCCAGGGCTCAGAAAACAAACGGGCCCAACACAAGCATACCATGTCTCTATTGACCTATGGATGTAGCAGTGACAACCACAACCACAACCAAATTCAAAAATCAAGTTGCAAGCAAAGGTCTGACTCAGTTATACTCAGAAGGGTAAATGTCATCAGAGCTATTGATGCCACACAATCAACCGAGTCAATATTCCCGGCTGTAAAAAGCTGCTAACTGCAAGGTCAGCGGTTCAAAACCGCTAGCCACATGCCTGGGAGAAAGATTCAGCTTTCTGCTGCTGGCGAGAATTGCAGCCTCAGAAACCCCAAAGCGCGCAGTTCTACCCTGTTCTACAGGGTCGCTGCGAGTCAGAGTCGACGATGGCAGTGAGTTAACATTTTGAAGTAAAGTGAAATCCAACTACACTGTGGATGAGACCAGTTGAGATAAGAATGAAAATAGAGTTTTTTCTTTTCCTTTTCTGCTTTGGAGATGTCCACCCATCCGGCAGAGCTGAAAGAGAACACCCGAGTAGCGCTGTTCAGATCCAACCACGCCGGCATTTGGCCACATTCATGCACGTTCTCTCTTTTCCCCACTGCCTTTTTCTCGATGGATTAATCACTAGAAAGATATTATATTTTCCCCTGTCCTTTTAAGAAGAAGTAGACATCTTGACAGAGTCCAGCAAATCTTCTACGACTGAGGGCATAACTATCGTGCCAGGATCACACCCAGAATGGCAACAATAGTCGAATGACATCTTTGAACAGGCCTAGCTCAGAGATATTGCAGGCTTCGTTCTAGGCCGCTGCAACATAGCTAATATTGCAACAAAATGAGTCACATAATTTTTCAAAGCGGGATCACCACAAACCTTCAGTTTGTTAAAAAAAAAAAAAAACACTCTCTGTGAAGCACAACAAAACGAGGCGTGCCTGTACAGTTTAATAAGATTTCCAAAAAATCTCCCAAGAAGGGCCTTGTGATTGCTTGGCATATGTCCTCTGTTAGTCTAGCAATGCTCCTTTTTTTTTAATGCCCTTGAGTTTTTGATGATGTCGGGGCAGTTATTTGGTGGAACATTCCACAGTCTAGACATGCCTAATTGACACCATTTGATTTTTTCCCTATCCCTTGTACTCTCTCTCATAGGAAGCTAAGCTTCATTAGATTCAAGCTAACAGCTGGTAAAGAAGACCCCCCTGGAATGACACTGGATACTGATTGCATCACGTGCTTGTTGTCCGGAGCCATCCAGTCGGTTCTGACCCATGACCCATAAGTGCCACAGAATGAAGCACTTCCAGCTCTTGCACCATCTTCACAACGGTTACGAAGTTCAAGCATATTACTGGTAGCCACTGGATCCATCCAGCTTGTGCAGGGCCTCCCTCTTTTGTGGTTGTCCCTCTCCTTCACCAAGCATGATGTCCTTCAGGGATTGGTCTCTCCTGACAATGTGTCCAGCGTATGTGAGACCAAGCCTTGCCATTCTCGTTTCTAAGGACATTTCTGACCATACTTTCGGCAGTCAGAGTACTTTCCATATTCTTTGCCAGCACCAGAATTCAAATCCATAGCTTTTCCTCAGCCTTCTTTATTCCACATCCGACTTTCACCTGCATCTGAGGTGATGTAAAATACCATGACTTGATCAGGGGCGCCTTGGTCTTACAAGAAACATCCTGACTTTTCAACACTGTGCAGGTAACAAATGCCATGCATCGTTTGGGATCTTGACTGCACTTTCCTGAGCACTGATTGTGGACCCAAGCAAGACAGAACCCTGGACAACCTCAATCTTGTCTCTGTTTATCATGATGTCGCTGATTGGTCCAGTTATGAAGATTTTGATTTTGCATCACAATAGGTGGCATGGAAAGTCCAGTTGCTTCACACTTTGTGAGGCTCATTTTAATCATGTCATTAACATGGTGACCACCAGATCTCTCTAGAGTCAAGCTACATTTCCCCTCTCAAATCATCGCTAATCTACGGAAGATCCTGGTGCCATGAAAGTATTCTGTTCACCTCATGGGTTTGGCATCGATTGATGATCCTTGAGTGATTAAATGATCACATTTAAAATTGCCCATTGGACCAGGGCACTAACTCACCTAAGGGGAGGGTGTTGTTCATATTTCCACAGGGAAAAAGGGACCAGACTTCAACTCAGTGCTCCAAGACCAGAATGTAAATGTAGCATGCCAGCATGAAGCAGGGAACCAATAGAGAGGTCTGAGGGGCCGGCCCCAATCCCAACTAAGTGAACAGCACACGCACACACCTCCCCCAAAGAATTCACTTCAGAGGACAGTACTGACTACAGCTCAGGAAGAGGAACATGTCCAATCAGAGCAAATGAAGGGAAAGGAAGAGGGAGTGGAGCACATCCTGGCCCACCAAGCCCTGAGGGTGATATTTCTACTCAGAGCAGCCAATGCACAGAGAGGACCAGAGGGCTGGCCCCACTAGGAGACACAACATCCCTCACTGACCCATAGCCCTACAGGGGATAACACTGGAGACACCGTGTGGGAATTGAGCCCAATCTGACCTGTGTGGGAAACAGAATGATTTCTCCCAAGTTGTCTCCCCCAAATATATGCCAAGCCTAGTTCCTTGCTACACAGGGTGAATGACTGACTATACACTTAGAGGTCAACAGACATAGGTCAGAGGCTATTCTCCCTAAGGGTTATCAGCCATCCAGAGCAAGCAGACAGCATTGTTTATCCCACAACAAGTAGGGCCCACTCCCTTCTGATAAGGATAGTAGTAAATTGTTTCCCTGGAGAGCCCAGGAAGGCCAAGCCCACTCAAAGGGTGACCAAGGTTAGGTCACCATCATGAATCTAGGGTCCGGCCTTCTTGTCACATGTATACCTCTAGTTTTCCCTCTTCTTATCATGTGTACACCGCTAGCTCATCCTCTTCCTGTTACGCTTATGCCCATTGTATATCCCCCTCCTATTGCTTGTATTGCCTATTGTACAACCCCTTCCTGTGACGTATGTCTTTACCTGTAATTAGGAGGCATGCACGCCCCCAAAGATATATAAGCCTTGTTAGCAATAAATCACTCTCTCCTGCCCTGTACCACCAAGAGGAGCTGAGGTGAGCATGCTACCATTAAATGTATCTGACTCCATTATTTCAATCTTTCTTCTTTCATATTCTCTATGACTTTACTATAATCTTTACTTATTATCACTGTACAATTGTGCCTACTGGGTCTGTGATGATTTGTTAGGGGCTGGCTACCCTGACATGACCCCACCACACGGAGGCAAAACACTAAGGGCGTGCAACAAAACTTCAAGGGAAGCAGAGCAAGGAACTCCGGAGGGAGTATCTAAAATGGCCTTTGGTACCAGGACTTGGCACTCCATCAGACTTGACTGGAAAACACCCCTAAAAAGTCAACAAACAGACCTTGAACTATATATAGGCTTTTCTGTTCTTTTTTTCCCTCCTTGGCTTTTTTTGGTTGTTATTGTTTTATTTCTTTTGTTGCTTTGTTTTGCATTGTCTTGTGTTTGTGCATATTATTAACTCTGCATGTCTAGCTAGATGAGATAGGCAGGACAAGCAATCTGGAAGAGAAAACAATGGGACCGACGGTTCCTGGGGGTGTGTGGGAGAGGGGGAGGCAGGGGAATGGAAGTGGTGTTAACAAACCCAGGGACAAGGGAACAACAAGTTACCAAAAATCAATGGCGAGGAGGGTGTAGATGGCCTGGTAGGACTGGAGCAAGGGCGTTGTAACCGAGAGGAATTACTGAAACCCAAATAAATGCTGAACATGATAGTGGAACAAGAGGAAAATAAAAGGAAATCAAGGAAAGAACTAGGAGGCAAAGGGCATTTATAAAGATTTAAATACAGATATGTACATATGTAAATATATTTATATATGGTGATGAGGAAAAAGATCTATGTACATATATTTATAGGTTTAGTAATAAGGAAGCAGATGGACATTGGGCCTCTACTCAAGTACTCCCTCAATTCAAGAACACTTTGTTCTAATAATCCAGCATTCTGAGATGCTCACCGTCTTGACACGATCTCTGAAGACAAAATGGATACATAAGCAAATGTGGTGAAGAAAGCTGATGATGCCTGGCTATTTCTTTTTCTTTTCTTTTTTTTCCCAAACATTTTATTAGTGGCTCATACAACTCTTATCACAATCCATACATATACATACATCAGTTGTATAAAGCACATCTGTACATTCTTTGCCTTCATCATTCTCAAAACATTTGCTCTCCACTTAAGCTCTTTGCATCAGGTCCTCATTTTTCCCCTCCCTCCCCACTCCCCCCTCCCTCATGAGCCCTCGATAATTTATAAATTATTATTTTGTCATATCTTGCCCTGTCGATGTCTCCCTTCACCCCCTTTTCTGTTGTCCATCCCCCAGGGAGGAGGTCACATGTAGATCCTAGTAATCGGTTCCCTCTTTCCAACCCACTCACCCTCTACTCTCCCAGTATCACCCCTCACACCCCTGGTCCTGAAGGTATCATCTGCCCTGGATTCCCTGTGCTTCCAGCTCCTATCTGCAACAGTGTACAACCTCTGCTCTATACAAACTTGGAAGGTAGAATTCTGATCATGATAGTTGGGGGGTGGGGGGGGGTAGGAAGCATTTAGGAACTGGAGGAAAGCTGTATTCTTCATCGGTGCTACATCGCACCCTGACTGACTCATCTCTTCCCCTAGACCCCTCTGCAAGGGGATCTCCAGTGGATGCCTGGCTATTTCAAGATATAGTATCTGGGATCTTAAAGGCTTGAAGATAAAGAAGTGGTCATCTAGCTGGGAAGCAACAAAGCCCACATGGATGAAGTACATCAACCTGTGTGATCATGAGGTGTTGATGGGACCAGCTATCAGGCATCAAAGACCCAGAACAAAAAGTCATGTCAATGTGAATGGTGCGGAGAATGTGGAGTGGAAACTCAAAGCCAATCTGTAGATCAGGGGTCATCAAACTTTTTAAACAGGGGCCAGTTCACTGTCCCTCAGACCCATTAGAGGGCTGGACTGAGTTAAAAAAATTGTTTTTAAAACTCTGAGCAAATTGCTATGCACACGGCACATATCTTATTTTGAAGTAGAAAAACAAAACGGGGCAAAAACACCCGGTGGGCCATATATGGCCCTCCCTCAGGCCGTAGTTTGAGGGCGCCTGCTGTAGACAATTGGACGTCCCTTGACAGTAGGGTCGTGAGGAGGAGACGTGCCAGTCAGGGTGCAGTGTAGCACTGATGAAACACACAGCTTTCCTCTAGTTCTTTAATGCTTCCTCCCCCACCCAATCATGACCCCCATTCTACCTTACAAATCTGGCTAGACCAGAGCATGTACACAGGTACAGATTAGAGCTGGACACACAGGGAATCCAGGACAGATGAACCCCTCAGGACCAATAATGAAAGTAGCCACACCAGGAGGGTAAGGGAGAGGTGGAGGGACAGAGGGAGACCACTCACAATGATCTACTATAACCCCCTCCCAGGGGGATGGACAACAGAAAAGTGAGTAAAGGGAGACATTGGTCAGTGCAAGACATGAAAAAATAGTAATACTTTATAAATTATCAAGGGTTCATGAAGGAGGGAGGGTGGAGGAGGGAGGGAAAAATGAGGAACTGATACCAAGGGTTCACGTAGAAAGAAAATGTTTTGAAAATGATGATGACAACATATGTACAAATGTGCTTGATATAATGGATGTATGGGTTATTATAAGAGCTGTAAGAACCCCTAATAAAATAATTTATAAAAATAAAAAAAAGAGTTGGCCACACCACCTCCCTCAATTGTATCAAGACTATGGCCAGATTAATGGCTTGGCTGCTTCACAGAAGAGCCCATCATGGGACTGACCTCACTGTCTTAGAGCATGTTTGAGCTGAGCATTTCTTTCTCTTAGACACAAGGTCTCCATGAGTTAGAAGGACTCAACAGCACATTATATCAGCAGCGTATTAGATCACATCACGGGACAATCTTGGATCACTCAAGCTGACCTAAAACCTAACTATCATAGTGCTGTGCGGAAAACATTAGCTAAAAGCAAACTCTCCAAAAGTCGGCCATCGAGATGATGCAGATTACAGTGACCCACTAGGACAGGGTAAAGTGCCCTGTGCGTTTCCGAAACTGTAGTTCTTTGTTTCCTCATTTCTCCCGCAGAGTTGGCTCGGGTTTTCAAACTGATGATCTTGTGGTTAGCAGCCCAGTGCATAACCACTGCACCACCAGGGCTCTTCAGCCAAAAACAAGGCTCCAGGAATTGATGGAACACCCATTGAAATGTTCCAACAAGCTGATGGAACACTGGAAACACTCAGTGGTCTATGCCCGGTAATCTCAAAGATAGCTGCTTGGTCAACTGACTGGAGGAAATCCATATCTGTGCCCATTTCAAAGCAAGGTGACCCAACAGGATGCTCAAACTACAGAGCAACATCATTGATATCACATGCAAGTAAAATTTTGCTGAAAACCATCCAACGGTGGCTACAGCAGTATATTGACAGGGAGCTGCCAGAGGTTCAGGCTGGATTCAGAAGAGGCTGTGGAATAAGGGATATCATTGCTGATGTCAGATGGATCTTGGCTGAAAGTGAAGAATACCAAAAAGATATTTATTTGTGTTTTATTGTCTTTGAGAGGGCATTCAACTGTGTGGACCATAACCACTCTGGATAACCTTGAGAAGAATGAGAGTATCAGAACGCTTCACTGTGTTTATGTGGAACTTGTGCATGGATCAGGAGGCAGGCAGTGGAGTCAACAGAACAAGGGAATTCTGCATTGTTAAAATCAGGAAAGGTGTGTGCCAGGGTTGTATCCTCTCACCGCAATCTGTATGCTGAGCAAATAATCAGAGAAGTTGACTTATATGAAGCAGAGGGCGGCATCAGGATTGGAGGAAGGCTTATTAACAGCCTGTGATATGCAGATGGCACAGCCTTGTTTGCTAAAACAGAGGACTGGAAGCAGGAAGCACTGCTGATAAAGCAAAAGGATTGCAGCCTTCAGCATGGATTACAACTCAGTGTAGAGAAAACCACAATCCTGACAATGGGACCAATAGGTAACATCATGATCCATGGGAAAAAGGTCACAATTATCAAGGATTTTGTCTTGTTCAGATCCACAATCAGTGCTCATGGAAGAAGCAGTTGAGAAATCAAAAGACAAGTTGCCTTGGGTCAATTTGCTGCCCAAGACCTCTTTAGAGTATAGAGCATTGAAAAACAAGGATGTTTCTTTGAGGTGTGCCTGACCCAAGCTATGGCATTTTCAATGACCTCATATGCGTGTGAAAGTTAGACATTGACGAAGGAAGACTGAAGAAGAACAGATGCGTTTGCCTTGTGATGTGGTAAAGAATATTGAAGAATGCCCTGGCCCGCCTAAAGGACAAGCCGATCCATCTTGGAAAAAGATGAACAGCCAGGGGCAAGGATGGAGAAACTTCGTCTTACATACTTAGGACATGTTGTCAGGAGAGACCAGTCCCTGGAGAAGGACATCATGTTTGGTAAAGTGGAGGGGCAGCAAAGGAGAGGACGGCGCTCAAGGAGACTAAGTGACAAGGGAAGAATGGGGAGGATGGTGCAGGACCGTGCAGTGTGTCATTCTGTTGTGCATTGGGTCCCTGCGGGTCAGAACTGACTCGATAGCATCTAACAACAACATGGCAGGGCACAGAACAGTTCTGATGGCTCTCATTACCTGGAGTTAGGTCAAGCTTCACAGGTGTGTTTCAAGTGGCCTCACTTGAGACAGCAATAGCAAGCGTGGGGGTTCCCACTACCTTTCATGCTTAAGAGAATGCAATAGAATGACTCTTGAAACTCAGGATCGCATTATTCTTACGATTACAGTTTCATGATAGCAAAAAAAAAAAAAAAAATGGAGGATAAAAATTAGAATCAACCAGAAGAGACCCAGAAAGTCAAGTAAGGAAAGCCCCAGACCTGAAGCTTGCGAGTCCTCTCCCTATGGAGTCAGGATGCCTCCCAAGCCTGGTACAGGAATGTATAATCTATCAGGAATGCTCACTTGACCTCTGGTGTCCAGAGTTTGTCGTGGGGTTTCATGACCTAGGCATGGGTGATTAAATCATTGGCCACATGCCTGGATTCAACCCCTAAGTGCCCCTTCTCTCCTTGGAGATTAGGCTGATAATATGTTGTGTGCCTTTCATTAGCCTGCACTATGAGGTCTGGTCTCAAATCTTCCATGAAGAACAAAGATGCTTCAATCACTCAGGAAATGCCAAGGATTTAGAAGCTACCGGGGACAAAGGTCAAATTCTTAAGGTAAAGTTAATGCTTCAACCCTAAATGGATGGACTCAAACCCAGGGGCGCTGACTCAAGTCAGAGAATCCCTGGAAAGAGAGCAGAAAGCTCACCACGAGACAGACTGTCCTCGGATCAGTGCCATACTTGCCCATCTGGCTGCGGCAGGTACTTACTTTCTCCACGGCCGCCTCGTGAAGGGAGAGAAATGCCAGCTTCGGAGTCGAACTTGAATCTTAGCCCCACAGCCTACAGCAGTGCGCCACTATGTGTGGTTCGAAACCACCAGCTGCTCCTCAGAAGAAACATGAGGCTTCCTACTCCTGTAAAGATGGACACTCTCAGAAATCCATGGGAGGCAGGGCAGGGGTTCTACTTTTTTCTACAGGATCTGTATGAGTCAAAATCCACTTGATGGCCATGAGTTTTCTATTTGGGTGGCATTTGGCAAGATGCATATCTTTGAAGCAGGGCCACTAGCCTCTGCAGCGTGACTGTGAAGATGAGCGGTAGGGGCCTACTCTCCATTCGGCCAACACAGAATCGACTACATACCGGATGCTCAAAAAGGCTCGGCTGTCATCATTTCTCAGAGTTGCTTCCAAATGTCTCCCAGCGATGAATCCTGCAGGTGTCCGCCTTGCTCAAACTCTTTCTTGGATTCCCTACTGCCTCTGGGCGGACGTGCAAACTCTCTAGGCCTCCCTGTGACGGGTTCCCATCACCCCTCTTCCACTTTCCCTCCCTCCCTGTCCCTTAGAAGGAGGCGTGCTACAAAAGAGGATTTTCTTATTACTCACAGTCGTTTTTGTTTCTTCTCCTATTATGTAGCTTAGCCCCCTCAGTCCTTGAGAGTGCTGGTGGGGTGTAGGAACCAGGCCACTCACTCAAGGACTTCTCTTCTTTCGACTGTGGGTCTTGGTACTTTTGTCGATGAACCCAACAATCTGTCCTGTTTGGAAAGAGCGGCACTGTTTCCTGCTGGAAGGTGACCTGAAGGTTACGAATGTTAAAAGCGCGCTTCTGCTTTCAACACGGACTATCGCCAGGAGTTGGCTTCCCTCCCCACTGATAAATCCTCTCACGGTTTTGCAACGCAGATGAGTTCAATCTGTGAGTGGCTCATGCATTATTCATTTGGTTACAGGATTTTTAAAGCGATAAGAATTGGTGTTTATGGTTCTGGTTGTTATTTTGTGTGTGTGCCAGAGATGCAAGAGTTGTTCTTTGTCAGCATTTACAGTTACTTTGACCATCATTGCTTTAGAGCGGTTTTTGTAAAAGGCCTCTCTTTCTCTGCGTGAGCTTGACTGTTTTGGGCAATGTTTAATATAAACTCACAAAGTGCCTGGAGTGAGTTCAGAGTGATCAGGCAGCTGCAAACCCTCCCAAAGTGGACCTGGTGCTTGGATTGAGCCCATCCCACTGGCCTGATTCAGCCGCGTGACCCTTTCTGTCTGCTTACCGTGCTCTTAGGAGTCTCCTTGAATTCCTATGAGCGTCACAAAATGAATTACAGAGTTTTCCTGGAGGAATGTGTAAGATACGAGGGACGAGTGCTTCATAGACTGTCCTAATGAGTGATTAATTCCTTCTTTAAACTACTTAACCATGGAGATGTTCATAAACACTGTACTCGATCATATTTTTGACACATAATATATGCAGGCATATAATGGACACAGGAAATCAATGTGGGCAGGGGTTGTTTGGTTCGTTTGCAAAGATGTAGAACGTGTGCTTATTTGTGTGAAACTATAATAAGCTAGAACATGTAATTGAGCCTTTTTAAATACTTTTAAAAAATACTTTTATTTCCTCTTCTACCAAGTTAAGGATTTGCTAAGTGAGTGGGGAAATAATCTGACCCTTACAAGAGAAGACCACGATAAGCTAGCCCGTCATGGGCAATAGAAAAACCACGCCTTCTTTGAGTTCTAAGAAACAACGAGCAGCATTTGCACTGGACTATTGACCCAAATGTTGGCATTTTGAACCCACTCAGTGATGTTGCAGAAGAAAGGGCGGGAGACCTGCTTCTGAGAACCTCCTAATCCGAGTCTTTGGCACAGGTCTGCTCCAAGCACATGGGTCGCAGGGAATCAGAATCGACTTGAGAGCCACAGGCCTAGGTTGCTGGTAAAAGCTGCTTGTCTGTGTTTGTTTAGCATGAAATATGGTGAAATATCTTATTCTTATTGGTCATCCTCTTCAAATATGGATGGGCAATTTTCTTTTATTTGTAATTAAATTTCTTTTAAAATAAATCATTTTACCAGGGGCTCCTACAACTCTTACCACAATCCATCCATTCATTAATTGTGTCAAACACATTTGTACATTTGTTGTCATCATCAAATTATAAATTATTATTTTTTCATATCTTAAAATGTCCAATGGGGGGGAGGAGGAAGGAGGGGGAAAAATGAGGAGCTGATATCAAGGGCTCAAGTAGAAAGCAAATGTTTTGAGAATGATGATGGCAACAAATGTACAAATGTGCTGGACACAATGGATATATGTATGGATTGTGGTAAGCATTGTATGAGCCCCCAATAAAATGATTAAGAAAAAAAAATTTTTTTAATGTCTATTGTCTCACTTCATCCTCGTGTCTGTTGTTCATCCCCCTGGAGGTGGTGGGGGTGTTTATACCTCGATCGTTGCAATTGGTTCTCCCTTTCTCTCCCTTCTCCCCTCACTTTCCCCTACCCTCGTGGTATCGCTACTACCATTACTATTCCTGGGGGGGGGGGGTATCTGTCCTGGATTTTGTGTGTTGAGAGCTCTTATCTGTACCAGAGTACATGCTCCAGTCTAGCCAGATTTGTAAGGTAGAACTGGGGTCATGATAGTGGGGGTGGGGGGAAGGATGTATGAAAGAACTAGAGAAATGTTCTGTGTTTCATCAGTACTAAACTTCACTCTGGCTGACTCCTCCCTTCCTTGCGACACTTCTGTGAAGGGATGTCCAATTGTCTACAGATGGGCTTTGGATCTCCACTCTGAACCCCATCATTCCCATCGGTATGATTGTTTTGGGTCTTCTGATGTCTGATACCTCATCCTGTTGACACCTGTGATCACATAGGCTGGTGTGCTTCTTTCATGTGAGCTTTGTTGCTTCCCTGCTAGATGGTCGCTTGTTTTTCTTCAAGCCTTTAAGATCCTCAGATGCACCATCAGCTTTCTTCATCAGCTTATGCACCCGCTTTGTCTTCAGCGATCACTCGATCACTCGGGAAGGTGAGCTTCAGAGACTGCCGGGTTATTAAAACGAAGTGCTCTTGCCTTGCGGGAGGATTTGCATAGAAGAGTGTGGGCAACTCAGTAGTTAGAGACCAGCAAACTGGCTCTCACCATAGTCAGCTCTTTCGGTATGTACATGGGGCTCTGAGGTCAAATAGGAAATGTCAAAGGATATTATTCAGATAATGGTGATTTCATTTCTTTGTAAATATACATTCATGTCTCTCAAATAGTTTTTGAATTGTGTGAGACAAGATGGGTAGAGATTGATAGTGTGGGAAGCTAGGTCACTTCTACTGCTGGATTTGGATACTGCATCTGGTTGGTGGACCTCATCCACTGATTGATCCCAGGGGTCATCAACAGACTGCCCACTTGGATTCATTCAGCTCTGCATCCACCAGCTTCTGGTCTTCCTGCTTCATCTTCCTGATTCCTGTTTTATCAGCTCCTGCAGCTACAGCGAAACCGGACTAACATCTGACCTATGGCTTGAATGGACTGGACCGACCCTTTTCTATAACTGTGTGTGCCATTCCTAGATATAAATCTTTCTATACACACGCACATACAAGACTTACTGGTTTGGGTTTTGCTTCTCTAGGGAGCCCAGGCTAATACATATCCCCGTCTACCCATGGCTTGCCACTTCACTAGTTATGTGGCATTTCAAAAATCACCTTTCACTCTAAATGCTTGGCAATGGAATGAAGAAATTGGACACAGAATATACATTACATAGCTTACGTAAGATGCAAATTTTAGAGGTGAGAGATTTGGCTCTGACCCTCAAATGTGTCATTTTTTTTTTAATGTTTCAATTCTTACTTCCTTCTTGCCTGTCCAAGTACTACTTCCACCAGAAGCAGGAAGGAAACTGATGTGCTCAGGAGTCAGGATGGTGAAGGGGAGGGATTTATGGAGGCTGATCATGGTTTCCAGACTCAGAATATCATCAGGTACAGAATATACAAAGGACGCTGCTTTAAACCAATATTTATGTAATGGAAGTGGGTTAGTGATCATGTCTGGGTACAATTGCAAAATCTTGTCCCCAGTATCTCTGAAACTTAATGTGCATATGAGTCACCTAAGAAACTTATTCAAATAAATATTCTGATGGAGTAGGTCTGGGGCAGGGCTTGAGATGCGGCATGTCTTAGACGACCCCAGTTGAAGCTGACACTCCTGGTCCAAGTTCGTACATTGTCACAAGGAGCCTGACCCTAAAGGACAAGCCTCTGTAAACTGGCTTACTGATGCTATTTATTGATCTAGTTGTTAGACCTTTGGCTTCCTTTATGTTGAGGAGCCGGTTATATTGAAAACTGGAATCCACACTGAACAGGATCATCTGTCATCTTGTATCTTCATCAGCAAGTGCTTCAAAGCCCCTTCACTTTCTGCAGACAAGGTTGTCTCATCTACACATCGCAGCTGTTAAAGGGTCTTCCTTCTAATTCCGATGCTGTGCCCTTCTTCTTCTAGCCCACCTTCTCAGATGATTGATTCAGCGATCAGGTTAAATAAATAGGGTGAAGAGCTACAAACCCGACGCACACCTTTCCTGCTTTTAATCTATACAGTGGCTCCTTGTCTGTTAGAATGACTTCCTCTTAGTGTATGTGCAGCTTCCACGCCAGCATTGTGCTCCATACTTTGCTGTGGCCCCACAGTCCAATACAAGTCAACATCTCTCTGGTAGTCTCTGCTTTCCACCAAGGTCCATTTGATGTCAGCATTGAGCTCCCTTGTTCCAATGCCCTCTTTTGAATTCAGCTGTAATTTCTGGCAGCTCCCTGTCAACGTACTACTACAGCAAGTCCTTTTGAATGATCTTCAGCAAAATGTTCCTTGCCTGTGATATTAATGGTGCTGTTAGATAACATGACGTTCTGTTGGATCACCTTTGGTAGTATTAGTTAGGGGGAGCCAGCCACCCACCACTAATCACAGGTTCAGTAAGCACAATTGTACGGTTGAGATATATAAATATTATATCAAAGTCATCGAGAGCATGAGCGATATAAGAGACATGATAATAATGGGGTCAGACACATTTCATGGTACCATGCTCACCTCAGCCCTGCTTGGTGGTCCACGTGGAGAGAGGGGGAATGGAGGGAGGACAAGGGGAAAGGGAAACAGGGGAGGAGAGGGAGCTGATGAGAGAGAGGGGGAGAGACCAGCGAGAGAGGCCTCTATTGCTAACCCAGGCCTATATACCTTTGGGGCCGTGCAAGCCCACTACAGGTAAAGACATACATCACAGGAAGAGGTTGCACTATAGGTTATACAGAAATGAGGGGGTGGTCTAGGGACATACACGCAATAGGAAGAGGAAGGATTGGGGGTATACATGTGACAAGATGGGCAGACCCTAGATTTAGGATGGCAGCTTAGCTTTGACCTGTTCTCTGGATCTCCATAGGAACCATTATCAGTAGGGTGTAAACCCCACCTACAGGAACCAAGCTAATGGTTGCAAGCTTCAGGGAGAGATAGTCCATTGTCCCCAGCAGCAGGGAGCAGTCTGACAGGGATTGCACTCAGCTAGGATGCCTGTGAGCAGCATCTGACCTCCCCCCACAACCTTTCTTGGGAATGGCCACAAATCTGGATGTGTTTTGGTTTGTTGGCCAGGTAGTGGTTTTCCAAATTTCTTGGCGAAGCTGAAAGAGCAATTCCAGCATTTCCTACACTTGTTGAAGCAGCTCAATTGGTATTCTGATGACTCCTAGACCCTTGTTGTTTTGCCATAAAACCTCAGTGTGGAGCAGATTGAAAGAAAAACAAAATCCACTTGTAGAGAAATCTATTTAAATATTAATTACTTAACTTAGAAAATATTTCGTGAGCATGTACCTAATGCCTGGTGTATCCAACATAGGAAGAGGAGATCTGTTTCTTGTGAGTTATTCAAACTTTCAGGGGATAGATAGAATGACAGAGTCCAAATGTTCAGTAACTAAGCAACCAAGTAAACGAGCTCACGGAGGCGATGAGCCTCGGATGAGTATTTACCAGGAATCTCTGGAATCCCTCTCATTCCATGACCTCAATACATTGTAGTGCAGGCTCTGCCCCTTCTCTGGACTGCAGGTGGGCCTCAGCCAAGAATACATGAAACAAAACAGAAAAACACTCTAGCGCAAAGGCACTCCCTTCTGACCTAAGAGGACCACGCTTCCCTTGGCTCCCCACCAGCCATGTGGAAATACCCCAGTACCCAGGGGGACTGGCTGCCTTTACCGCCTGTTCCTGTTCCTGCCCAACTAGTGGAGTGACCCTGCTATAACCTTGAGACAGGAGATTCTTTCTGCTTCTCTTCAGAGACCCCTTACTCTTTGCCTCCAAAGATTTCCCTTTCTCCCCACCCCCAATCTTTGAAGCACTAGCCAACTCTGGGAAGTCACAGCATGTTTTAGACCCTTCTCCCTAGCAGGAACAGGGCACGGTAATAGGGAAAGGGAAGGCAAGGCTGCTCAGTGCACCTGGGGATATTCCCCCTGCACAATAAGAGGCAGCTTATGGGGAGAGAGTGGGACTCAGCGACGGGCCAGATCTGGGTTTTAATCCTTCCCCTGCCACTTAGTCAAAAGAGAGAACCTTGGACAAGTGGTTGCCGCAGAAAATAGGATTCATAATGCCAACTTCATTCTATTTTGTGGGGATGAAAATGAGATCCGTTATGTAAATTACTGTGGCAGGACTCTCGCTTTCCATACCAGAGACCTGATTTGATTTCCAGGCAATACAGCCAAGGCACAATCACATGAAAAATGTCAGGGGGGGTGGGGGGTGGTGGCTTGTGTTTTGTTATAATGTTAAACAGGTTTCAGAAGAGCTTCCAGACCAAGATGGACGAGAAAATATGGTCTGGCCATCTAAACCTGACATTCAACCTTAAGTATCATGACAGGGTCAATGCTGAGCAAATCATCCCAGAAGCTGGACTAGATGAAGAAGAACATAGCATCCAGATGGAACAAGGTTTATTAACAACCTGAGACCTCCAGATGACATAACTTTGCTTGCTGAAAGCAAGGAGGGCTTGAAGCTCTTGCTTATGAAGATCAAAGACCACAGCCTTTAGTGTGGATTGAAATTCAATATGAAAAGCAAACTTCTCATAACTGGACCAATAGACAGCATCATGATAAACTCAAAGAAGATTCACGTTGTCAAGGATTTCTGTTTGGTTGGATCCACCATCACGGTTTATGGTATGAACAGTCAAGGCATCAAACAATGCATTGAATTGGGCAGATAATTGAAGAGTAAGAATGTCACTCAGAAGACTAAGATGTGTCTGATCCAAGCCATGGTTGATCCATGGCCTCAAATGCAGGTGACAGAAGGGCAATAAATAAAGATGAGCAAAGCCCCAACAGACTGGACTGGAAAACACTCCTAAAGGCCAACAAATGATCCTTGAACTAAAAATAAATAAGTAAATAGACAGATAGATAGAGATGAGCAAAGAAGAATTGATGCATTTGGATTATGGTGTTGGTGAAGACTATTGAAATTACGGTGGACTTGAGAAGAACAAACTCATCTGTCTTTGAAGACGTACAAGCAGACTGCTCCTGACATGTGAAGGTGGCGAGACTACATCTCACACAATTTGGACCTGTCATCAGGAGAGACCAGCCCCTGGAAGAGGTCATCATGCCGATGAAGTGGAGGGTCAGCAAAAAAAGAAGACTGTCAAGGAGGTACCTTGAGATGGCGGCTGCAACAATGGGGTCAAACCTAACAACCATTGTAATGATGGCCCAGGACTGGGCAGGTTTTCATTCTGTTTGTATGAGGTTGGTAAGAGCTGGATCCTACTCAAAGACACCTAGCAACGTGAGAATGGAGAAGGTAGAATTTTGTTTTGTTTTCTTTATACTATTTTATTGAATTTTTACACAGAAAATTAGGTTCCCATTAAGCAATTGCTAGACATATTGCCCAGTGATATTAGTTACACTTTCCATAATGTCCAATATTCTCATTGTGCCCACTCCAGTTATTTTGCTTCCATTAATCTGGCTCCCCCGACCCCCTTCCACACTTCTCTTTTTACTTCCAGGTAAATGTTGATTATTTGGCCTAATGTAGATTTTTGCTTTTTTTTTTTTTTATTTTAAAGGAAGCACAGTCATCATAGGTGATATTGTTTATTTTATGAGTCAATCTATTATTTAACTGAAAGGTAAATTCTGGGAACAGTTTCAGTTCCAAGTTTAAAGTTCATATCAGGGTGATAGTCTCAGAGGTTCCTTTAGTCTCTACTGGTCCAGGAAGACTAGTCATATATATATATATAATTTTCTTTTATTCTATCTGTCATTATTATTTTTAAATCATTTTATCGGGGGCTCTTACAGCTCTTATAACAATCAATACATCCATTGTGTCAACCACATTTGCACATATGTTGCCACCATCCTTTTCAAAACATTTTCTTTCTACTTGAGCCCTTGGTAGCAGCTCCTCTCCACCCCCGACCCTCATGAATCCTTGATAAATATTATTATTTTCATATCTTACCCTGTCCACTGTCTCCCCTCCCCCATGTTTCTGTTGTTTGTCCCCCTGGGGGTGGGGTGGGTTATATGTCAATCATTGTGATCCATTCCCCACCTTCCCTGCCCTCATGGTGTCGCTGCTCCCATTATTGTTCCGGAGGGGCTTATCTGTCCTGCATTCCATGTGATCTGTCACTGTTAAACATTCTAATTGCCAATAATTATCAATGTCTGTTTAATTGATTTCAAACTGAAGATGTTGGTGAAATTCTTTCATTTCTTCCTCACGAGCTTAAGTGTTAGGTGAGTAAATTTGAATAATTGTTGTATGATGGGATTTTCTTGTGTGCATATAATCCTATCACTGACAGTATTGCACTTCAAGACAGATCTTGAAATGGCTTATTTGGTTGTCTGTTTTTTCTTTTATGGTGATGAGTGTGATGCCATTCCTCTTTTTGTCATACCTGGCGTGGTAAAAACCATATGATTGTCCGATTCAAAATGGACAATAGCAGTTCATTTTAGTTCACTCGTGGCTAGGATGTATGCATCAAGATTGTATTCTCTCACCATACTTCTTCGGGCCACAGTGCATTAGATGCTTACTTTCATCCTATACACCTAGATTCTAGCGCAGACGGAAGCCAACCATCAGCCCGAGGTCAGACCGGCCTATCATGATTTTTGTACATAAAGTTTTATTGAAACGCAGCCACACTTATTTGTTCACACATTGTCTATGGCTGCTCCTGCTATGATGGCAGTTGTGGTACAGACTGTATAATCCATAAACCCAAATACTTAGGATATTATACTTTACTTTAAAATTCTCGCATTTCACCTCTGTCTATGTAAGGTAGGCAAGATAAACAATCCCAGGGAGGAAACAATGGGACAAGGGGGACAAGGGAGAGGGGGATGTAGAGGAAAGGGTGAGGAGAGGCAACAAACCCATGGAGAAGGGACAAGAAGAGATCTAAAATTGATAGCAAGGAGGGTGTAGCATGCCTAGTGGGTTTTGATCAAGTGCCATGTAGCCAAGAGGAATTACTGAGAACTGAATGAAGGTCAAACATGACAGTGGGACAGGAGGAAATTAAAAGGAAATAGAGCAAAGAACTAGGAGGCAAAAGACATTTATAGAGGCATAAATATAGACATGCATATATGTAAATACATTAATATATAACAATAGGGATATAGGTCTATGTACATATATGAATATGTTAAGTATCGAGGTAGCAGACAGAAATTGGGCCTCTACTCAAGTCCTTCCTCAATGCAAGAACACTTTGTTCTAATAACCTGGCATTCTGTGATGCTCACCTTCCCAACAAGATCGCTGAAGTAAAAAATGGGTGCATAATCAAATGTGGTGAAGAGAGCTGATGGTGCCCAGCTATTAAAAGATATAGCGTCTGAGGTCTTAAAGCAGCGGTTCTCAACCTGTGGGTCCCAACCTCTTTGGGGGGTCAAATGACCCTTTCACAGGGGTCACCTAAGACCATCAGAAAAACAACTTTCTGATGGTCTTAGGAACCGAGACACTGCTCCTCTATCCATCTCCAGTTGGGTCTGTCTGCATGCAGATACACCCACATACAAGTACCCAGAATGAAGACTGTTAACCATGCTACACCAAGCTTCAAGACAAAATTTCATTTATTTGTAATTAGAAATAAATATTTCACAATATATAATTACATATTGTTTTGTGATTAATCACTTTGCTTTAATTATGTTCAATTGTAATAATGAAAATACATCCTGCATATCAGATATTTCCATGACGATTCATAACAGTAGCAAAATGACAATTATGAAGTAGCAATGAAAATAATTTTATGATTGGGGGTCACCATGACATGAAGAACTGTATTAAAGTGTTGCGGCATTCAGAAGGTTGAGATCCACTGTCTGAAAGACTTGAAGGTAAACAAGCAGACATCTAGCAGGGAAGCAACAAAGTCCACCTGGATGAAGCCCACCAGCCTGTGTGATCATGAGGTTTCGAGGGCATCAGGTATCAGGCATCAGAAGACCCCAAACAAATAATCATATCTATTCAAAAGAGGAGCATAGGAGTGGAAACCCAAAGCCTATCTGTAGGCAATTGAACGTCCCCTCACAGAAGGGTGACAAGAAAGGGACGAGCCAGCCAGGGTGCAGTATAGCACCAACGAAATACACAACATTCCTCTAGTTCAGTAGTTCTCAACCTTCCTAATGCTGACACCCTTTAATACAGTTCCTCATGTTGGAGTGACCCCCCCCAACCATAAAATTATTTTCGTTGCTACTTCATAACTGTCATTTTGCTACTACTATGAATCATCATGTAAATATCTGATATTCAGGATGTGTTTCATTGTTATGAATTGAACATAATTAAAGCATAGTGATTAATCACAAAAACAATATATAATTATATATTGTGACATAGTTATTTCTAATTACAAATAAATGAAATTTTATCTTGAAGCATGGTGTAGCATGGGTAACAGTCTTAATATAATAACAATAAACTACATTGCCACATTTTGTGACAGTATGCATAAAAAGCCAATGTCAGTGCGAAGGTTGAGATAGCTTCTTTTTCACCAGAAAAGCACATCTGCATGTGGGCGGACCCAAATGGAGATGGATAGAGGAGCAGTGTCTCAGTTCCTAAGACCATCAGAAATATGTGTTTTCTGATGGTCTCAGGCAACCCTCGTGAAAGGGCCGTTCAACCCCCAAAGGGGTCGCAACCCATAGGTTGAGAACTGCTGCTCTAGTTCTTTAAGGCTTCCTGTCCCCCACTATCATTACCCCAGTTATACCTGACAAATCCAGCTAGAGCAAAGCATGTACACTGGTACAAAGAAGAGCTCTCAATACATGGGATCCAGGACAGATAAACCCCTCAGGAAAAATAATGGGAGTAGCAATACCATGAGGGTAGGGGGAAAGTAAAGAGGGAAAGAGGAGGAACTGATCGCAATGATCGACATATAACAACCCCCCCACCCAGGGGGATGAACAACAGAAACTTTGGTGACAGCGGATGGTCTAAGATATGAAGATAATAATAATTTAGAAAGGGGTCACAAGGGTGGGAGGGTGGGGAAGGGAGAGAAAAAAGAGAAGCTGATACCAAGGGCTCAAGTGGAAAGAAAATGTTTTGTAAATGATGATGGCAACATATATACAAATGTGCTTGATACAATGGGTGCATGGATTGTTATAAGAGCTGTTAGAGCCTCCAAGAAAATGATTTCTTTTCATTTATTTTTGCAAACCTCTGCTCTATGCACACAGATCTCCCCTCACTAGACTGTAAGCTATTTGAGGGCAATGTTATTTGTCTCTGTATGCACAGTGTACAACTATCAGCCTGAAATATCGCAAGAATCAAGTAAATATTTGGGGTTTGAAATACTGACCCTGGAATGTCGGGGAAGATGGCCGACAGGGACACCCGCATACTCTGAGAGCTCCTCCAAACAAAGCGGGATTGGCGACCAGGTAGCTGAATAGTAAGAGTCTGGTGAGTGAAATATCCCCCTGGGACAGCACCCCAGTCCTACCCCACGTATTTGTCCGGAGCAGGGGTCTAGGTCAATGAGGACCGGACTAGTGGGACATCTCTGGCCACTAAGCTGCCGTGAGCTCACTGGCGACCAGCTTAGGCTCCATCCCCAAACGGACGCCAGCCCAGAGCCACTTGCCTGCCCTGCCTACTCCAGCGGCCCACTCCCCACTCCCCATACGCGGATCTCCACTGGGAGAGAAGCTTTCCTCTCCCGCAGTTCCCCTCTCCCTGCAGGGCAGCGATCTGCCCTCGGGCCCACGTCCCTCCCTCCATTCATCCAAGCTCAGGGGAGCGGACCCGCGGGTTGTCTGGCGACCCCCACGGGGGACCATCCACCCGCACCGCTGCCGCGGACCTCTCCACCTGCCCTCCGTGCGCTGGCCTCCCACCCCCGCCCGCCCCCGCCAGCCCCTGGCAGCCTAGCGCCAGCTCCACTCCTGGCCGGGACCCTGCGCTGAGCACTTCCCGCCAACAGGAGCCATAGCCCAACCCGCGCCTGTCCCGGACCCTGAACTTCCGCGGAGCGCCGCGCCCCGCGCTGCTGAGTCTGCCCACCAAGGGCCCCCCCCTGCGCAAGGCACAAGAGTAGGTGCCCTCCCCAGGGTGCTGCGGGGACCCCGGCGGCCGCGACTCTGAGCCTGAGCAGAGGAAGGGCGCCATTGCCCCCTGCGGTTTCGCGCCAAGCCTCCTTTGCCGGCGCCATTACCCCCTGCGGTTTCGCGCCAAAAGGGCGGAGAGCGAACACCATTGTTCCCTGCAGTGTCCAGCCCGGGCAGATCAAACACTCCACCTGCAGTCTAGGCTTTGCAGTCCCTGAGGAGCCCTCAGTGAGCTCCAGCCAGCTCTCACCACCTGGGGCCCTGTTGGGTCCCCAGTGCCAGCCCTAAGCCTGCCGCAGCCCGCCCCAGCCACCCCAGGAGACGGCACAGTGGCCTGAGCCTCCACACAATAAGGTTACTCCTGTCTCCCAGAAGCATGGGGCCTATTAAAGGATCAAGGAAAAATCAACAGACCACATCACTCCCAACAAAAAAATCAGAAAAACGAGGCACTTTAACAGACCTAACGTCACTCATAGAAGAAACAGATATAGATCAGCCACAAAAGGAAATCTTCAGAACTCTGCTTGCAGTAATACAGGAGCTAAGAGAAGAAAACCAAAATAAGGATGCAACGATAGAAGGGATGAAATGCACAATAGAGGGGATGAAGTCCACAATAGAGGGGATGAATACTATCCACCAAAAGGAACTGCAGAAACTAACAGAGGAGGTAGCAGAGGCCACACAAAAGGTCACAGAAGCTATATCTAGGCTTGAGGAGGCTGAGAACCGTATCAGTGAACTCGAGGACGCTCAAAACAAACGAAGCAAGCGAGAAAAACAATCAGATAGGAAAATTAAAGAAACAGAAGACAGCCTGAGATCAATGACAGATGCTATGAAGAGGAATAATATTCGAATAATCGGTCTACCGGAACACAACATAACACACAAATCGACCGCCAAGATAGCAAAGGAATTCCTGGAAGAAAATTTCCCCAACCTAACAAAGGAGAATCCGACTCTCATACAGGAAGCAGAGAGGACGCCGGCTAAGCTAAACACCAAGAAGAACACGCCAAGGCATATAATTGTAAAATTATCCAACTTAGAGGAAAAAGAGAAAATTCTACGAGCATCAAGAGAAAGGAAGACAGTCACATACAAAGGAGCGCAGGTAAGGGTATGCTCAGACTTATCAGCTGAAACCATGAAGAGGAGGAGAGAATGGAGCAGCATCTTCCAAATTCTGAAAGATAAAAATGCCTCCCCCAGAATCCTATACCCTGCCAAGTTATCCATTAAGATAGAGGGTAAGATAAGGGTCTTCCAGGACAAGGAAGAACTCAAAAAATATACTGCAAGTCACCCGACCCTGCAGAACATACTGGCTGACTCACTATGGCCAGAAGATCAAGCTCCAACTAGAACCTCCAGGAGACCACCATATATCCCATCTCCATCTAGAAGCCAACATGCCAGCAACACGTACCAGGACAACACGGTCTCAGATGGAAAAGAGGACAGGATAGAAACCCTCCACTCAAACGCAGTACACTGATATGAAGGAAGATAGGCAAAGACCCAAAACACAAAACAGAATATGGCAACCATGAAGCCAGAGATTGTAATAATCACTTTGAATACAAATGGGCTCAATTCATATGTTAAAAGAAAGAGGCTGGAGGATTGGATTAGAAAACATAACCCATCAATCTGCTGCCTGCAAGAGACACACCTTAAGCAAGCAGACAAGCATATGCTGAGAATAAAGGGCTGGCAGAAAGTTTACCAAGCAAATGGTAACTCCAAGAAGGCAGGAGTGGCTATCTTAATCTCCGACAAAATGGATCTCAAGATCCAAAACATAAAAAGAGACAAAGAGGGACATTACATAATGCTCAAAGGCTCAGTAAACCAGGAAGCAATAAGCATACTGAATATTTACGCACCTAATAATGGTGCGGCAAATTTCGTCAAACAAACTATTAAAAAAATGACAGAAGAAATCACGGAAACAACAATAATAGTGGGGGACTTCAACACTCCACTATCAGAGAAAGACAGGTCACAGGGAAAGAAGCTCAGCAAAGAGGCCAGAGAGCTAAACAATGTAATTAGGCAACAGGGCCTGATAGACATCTATAGAGCCTTTCATCCAAAAGCAAAAGGTTTCACATTCTTCTCCAATCCACACGGATCTTTCTCAAGAATAGATCACATGCTGGGGCACAAGGCCAGCCTGAGTAAATTCAAACACATAGATATTATCCAGACGTCTTTCTCAGACCACCATGCCATAAAGCTGGAGATTAATAGAAGGGCACCCAGAAAAGCAAGGGCCACCAATTGGAGAATAAACAACGATCTCCTGCGACATGAATGGGTTAAGGTCCAGATCAGAGAGGATATCAGGAAATTTCTAGAAACTAATGAGAACGAGCATACAACATATCAAAACTTATGGGACACTGCAAAGGCAGTTATCAGAGGTAGCTTGATATCACTGAATGCATACATGAAAAAAGAAGAAAGGCGTATGACAGATATGTTAACACAAAACCTCCAACAACTAGAACAGAGTCAACAGAACTACCCCTCCAATAGCAAGAGAAAAGAAATAATAAAAATCAGGGCGGAGTTAAACCAGTGGGAAGACAAAAGAACAATGCAAAGGATTAACGCAACTAGAAGCTGGTTTTATGAACGAATTAATAAAATTGACACTCCCCTGGCAAAGCTTACCAAAGATAGAAAGGAACAATCATCAATAGCCAGGATGAGGGATGAATCGGGGGCAATAACAACAGACCCCAATGAGATAAAAAGGATAATCACAAAGTACTATGAAGGTTTGTATTCTAATGAATTCAGAAACCTGGAAGACATGGATAAATATTTAGAAAAACAATCTATCCCTAGATTATCTGAGACAGAGATCAAGAACCTCAACAAACCCATAGCGAAGGAAGAAATAGAGAGTGTCATCAAAAACCTACCAAGGAAAAAGGCCCCAGGGCCAGATGGCTACACAGCAGAATTTTACCAAACATTCAGGGAAGAGCTGACACCGATCCTCCACAAAGTATTCCATAACATAGAAAAGAACGGCAAGCTCCCAAACTCATTTTACGAAGCCAGCATTACTTTGATACCCAAACAGGGAAAAGACCCCACAAGCGTAGAGAATTATAGACCAATATCTCTAATGAACATAGATGCAAAAATCCTTAACAAAATATTGGCCAATAGAATACAAAGGAACATCAAGCATATCATTCACCACGACCAAGTAGGATTCATCCCAGCGATGCAGGGATGGTTTAACATCCGAAAATCCATCAATATCATTCACCACATCGAGAAGAAAAAGGATAAAAACCATATGATAATATCCATAGATGCAGAAAAAGCATTTGACAACATCCAGCATCCATTCCTAATCAAAACACTCATGAAGATAGGATTGGAAGGTAAGTTCCTCAAGCTCATACAAGCTATCTATGAAAGACCAACAGCCAACATCATAGTCAATGGAGAAAAGACAAGAACAATACCACTGAAAAAGGGTACAAGACAAGGATGCCCCCTGTCCCCTCTTCTATTCAATATCGTTTTGGAGGTTCTGGCTAACAACATAAGACAGCGGAAGGACATCAAAGGGATCCAGTTGGGAGAAGAGGAGGTGAAACTATCGTTATTTGCAGATGACATGATCCTATACATTGAAGACCCCCAAAACTCCACAGTTGGAATACTTACAGCAATAGAGGAATACGGAAGAGTAGCAGGATACAAGATCAATAAACAGAAGTCGGTAGGGTTTCTATACACATCGGACAGGGCCATGGAAGAGGCGATTAAGAGGGAAGTACCCTTCACAGTAGCCAAGAACAAACTGAAATACCTAGGAATATACTTAACAAAAAATACTAAAGACCTATATAAGCATAATTATAAAACCCTATTACAGGAAACCAAAAGTGACCTTCACAAATGGATGAAGCTCCCCTGCTCATGGTTAGGTAGGCTGAACATAGTAAAGATGACAGTTCTTCCTAAAGCACTCTACAAGTTCAATGCTATACCAATCCAATTACCATCAACCTTCTTCAAAGAATTGGAAAAACTGACCACCAACTTCATATGGAGAGGGAAGAAACCCAGAATTAGCAGAGAACTCCTCAAGAAGAAGGACACAATTGGAGGACTCGCCCTACCTGATTTTAATGCCTACTACACAGCTACAGTGGTCAAAACAGCATGGTACTGGCACAATGATAGACACTCAGACCAGTGGAAAAGAATAGAAAGCCCAGGAGTAAAATCATCAGCATATAGACAACTGATCTTCGACAAGGGCCCCAAAAACGTCAAGTGGGAAGCAGATGCCCTCTTTAATAAGTGGTGCTGGAAACAATGGATATCCACATGTAGAAAGTTGAAACAAGACGTCTACCTAACCCCATGCACAAGAATACACTCAAGGTGGATCACAGATCTAGAAGTCAAACCCCAAACCATCAGGACCATTAAGGAAGGAATTGGGACTAATCTCAGAGCACTGGCCCAGGGAGCACATAGGCTCACTGCAACAGGGAAGGGGACACACACAGGTGATCTGGAAATCGACAAATGGGATCTAATAAGAATAAAACACCTGTGCACCTCGAAAGACTTTGCCAAGAGGGTGACAAGGCAACCCACAGACTGGGAGAAGATTTTTAGTAATGACACGTCAGACAAAGGGCTCATTACTAAAATCTACAACACCATCATGACCTGCAAAAAGAGGAAAACAGTTAACCCCCTAAGGAAGTGGGCAAAAGAAATGAGAAGAACTTTCACTAGAGAGGAGATCAATATGGCCAATAAATATATGAGAAAGTGCTCGAAGTCCCTTGCCATAAGAGAAATGCAAATCAAAACAACCATGAGATACCACCTAACACCCCTGAGGCTAGCCCAGATCAGTAAATCAGAGAGCAACAAGTGTTGGAGGGGCTGTGGTGAAATAGGAACCCTCCTCCACTGCTGGTGGTCGTGCAGATTTGTACAGACACTGTGGAAAGCAATCTGGCGATACCTAAAGAAAATGGAAATCGATCTACCTTACGACCCAGCCATCCCTCTACTGGGCATATACCCGGTTGAAGCAGCAAATAAAACACGACCAGTCATATGCGCTCCAATGTTTATTGCGGCACAATTCACAATAGCAAAGACTTGGAAACAGCCTAAGTTTCCATCGATAGACGAGTGGATTAGCAAACTTTGGCACATACACACAATGGAGTATTATGCAGCATTGAAAAGCACCGATGAGCACATGAAACACGTTATTTCATGGGAAGAGCTGGAAGGAATTATGCTAAGCGAGGTAAGCCAGTCCCAAAGGGACAGGTACAACATGAGTCCCCTGAGGTAAGTACAATCAGCATGACAGAAATGGGGCATTAATCAACCCAAGGGGAGGGTATTGTTTATATCTCCACAGGGAAAGTGGGACCAGACTTCAACCCAGTGTCGCAAGGTGTGAATGCATTATCCCGGCGTGGAGGACGGAACCGGTGGAGAGGTCTGGGAGGCAGGCCCCAGCACCATAAATTAAGTGGATTCCTGCCCCTCCCCCGAAAAGAACTTGTTCCAAAGGACGACATTGACTCTGCAGCTATGGGAGATGGTCATATTTGACCAGAGCACACGGGAGCAGATGAAGGGGCAGGAGGAGAGAGTGGAGCACAGCCTGGCCCACCAGGCCGTGATGATGATGTTCCTGAGTAGAGCAGCCAGTCCACAGAGAGAACAACATGGCTGGCCCTACTATGAGACATGATGCCCCTCAGTGACTAAGGGCGATACAGGGGACAGCACCGGAGACACAGTGTGGGAATTGCACCTGACCTGATCCCACCACACCGAGGCAATGCACTGGGGGAGTGCAGCGGAACAGCAAGGGAATGGAGTGGCAAGGTCCCCAGGGAATGCTGAAAGTGGACTTTGGGGCCAGGGCGTGGTGCCCCAACAGACTGGACTGGAAAACGCTCCTAAGGGCCAGCAAAGATCCCTGAACTAACTACAAGCTTTTCTCTTGTGAACTGTTTTGTTCTGTTCTTTTTCAGTGGTTTGTCTTGGTTGTTTTGTTGTCCGGTTATATACTGTTGCTTTGTGTTCCTCTGTCTAGTTTTCGTGCATGTTAGTGACTCCACAGGTCTGTCTGAATAGAACAGGCTGGATGAACTATCGGGAGGAAAAACAACGGGACCGACAGTTCCGGGGGGACTTGGGGTGGGGGGTAGGGGGGGTAAGGAAGTGGTGTTAACAAACCCAGGGACAAGGGAAAAACATGGGACCCCAAAGGGTAGAGAAGGGGGAGTGGCAGGCCTGGTGGGAAATGATCAAGGGTAAGGTTGATTAGAGAAGAGGTATACTCTAGCCCAGGTGGCAATGAAGCATGGTAGTAGGGCAGGAGGAAGGTCAAGGGAGATGGAGGAAAGAGCTAGGAGTCAAAGGGCATTCATGGAGGTCTAGACAAAGACATGTACATGCAAATATATATAGGAGGTTGGGGAAATAGATCTTTGTGTCTATATTTATAGATCAAGTATTAAGGTGGCGGAAGGACCTTGGGCCTCTACTCAAACACTCCCTCTATGCATGAATACCTTCTTTTATTAAATTGGAACTCTATGATGCTCACTCTCCCGACACAACAGCTGGAGCCTACATGGGTGAACAAGTAAATGTGGTGAAGAAAGCTGATGGTGCCCGGCTATCAAAAGAGATAGTGACTGGGGTCTTAAAGGCTTGAAGATAAACAAGCGGCCATCTAGCTCAGAAGCAACAAAGTCCACATGGAAGAACACAACAGCCTGTGTGATCGAGTGGTCCCAAAGGGATCAGTTACCAGGCATCAAAGAACAAAAAATCATATCATTGACTGCACACCTCCATGATAGGATCGCTGAAGACAAATGGGTGCATAAGCAAATGTGGTGAAGAAAGCTGATGGTGCCCGGCTATCAAAAGAGATAGTGTCTGGGGTCTTAAAGGCTTGAAGGTGAACAAGCGGCCATCTCGCTCAGAAACAAATAAGCCCACATGGAAGAAGCACACCGGCCAGTGCGATCACGAGGTGCCCAAGGGACCAGATATAAGGCATCATGCAAAAAAAAAAAAAAAATGTGTGTGTATGTTTGTGTATTTATGTGTATATGTATATATGTATGTGTATATATATATTATATTAAATGAAGGGGGAAGTGCAGAGTGGAGACCCAAGGCCCAAGTGTCAGCCAATGGAGATCCCCACATAGAGGGGCTTAGGAGAGGAGATGGGTTAATTAGGGTGTGAGGTAGTATCGATGAAGAACACAGCTTTCCCCCAGATCCTGGATGCTTCCTCCCCCCAACTACCATGATCCGAATTCTACCTTGCAGGGCTGGATAGGACAGAGGCTGTACACTGGTACATAGGAGGGTTGGAGATACAGGGAATCCAGGGTGGATGATACCTCCTGGACCAAGGGAGTGAGGGACGATGCTGGGAGAGTGGAGGGTGAGTGGGTTGGAAAGGGGAAACTGATTACAAGGAGCCACATGTGACCTCTTCCCTGGGAGAGGGACAGCAGAGAAGGGGGGAAGGGAGACCCCGAATAGGGCAAGATATGACAAAATAACGAGGTATAAATTACCAAGGGCATATGTGGGAGGGGGGAAAAGGGAGGGAGGGGGGGAAAAAAAGGAGGACCTGATGCAAGGGGCTTAGGTGAAGAGCAAATGCCTTGAGAGTGATTGGGACAGGGAGTGTATGGGTGTGCTTTGTACAATTGATGTATGTATATGTATGGATTGTGGTAAGAATTGTTGGAGTCCCTAATAAAATGTAAAAGAAAAAAAAAAAAAAAAAAGAAAATGATTAGGGCATAATATGTACAGATGTGCTTTATACAATTGATGTATGTCTATGTATGGATTGTGATAAGTGTTGTATGAGCCCCTAATAAAATGTTTAAATAAAAATAAAAATAAAAAGTTACATGGAAAAAAAAAAAAGAAATACTGACCCTGTAAATAAATAAACACATAAAAAAATTTCCCTTTTGTTTTCCATACTTCTGGCATGAGGGGAATTATTTGGGAGCTTGACTTTGGAAACACAGGGACCTCTGAGATTGAGGTGGATTTTCCTGGTTCCTGTGTTAGACAGGGTTCTCTAGATAAACAAAACCAGAAAGCTAATAATTTTATATATATTTATACAAATAGATAGCTATATTACATAAGAAATAAACAGTTATGGCTCAGTGCAACTCATTCCATGAGGCAGCTAATACACTGGCAGTCCTCCAAGTCTTTTTTTATTTTTATTTTTTTTAGTCCTCCAAGTCTTGAGGGCTGCCGGGTAGTCCTCTTTAGAGCAATTCAGCCTATCCGGCCACAAGCAGCAAACAGCAAGGCAGGTCCCCAACAGTCAGCCAGATGACAGGGTCCAACAGTCTCCAGATCAAGAGATGTAAATTCCAATGATGTGGCGAAACAGGTCTTGAAGGAACCTCAAACAGTAGTGATACAGTCCATGGGTTAGGTGTCCCACAGGTAGTGTAGCTTGCAAATTAAGGCACAATACAAGTAAGGCGCTCTCATCTCATGGTCTGGGAAGCATGCAAGATGACCTCCATGCTGAGTCTTCTCTGAATATCCGGGTCAGCTCTGTTCTCCTAACATTTTGTTCCTAAAGACTCTTCCTTGCAGCCTCTCATTCCTCTACTCTCCTTCTAATTCATCTAAGCCCAACATCATTGAGCATAACGAAATCTATCTGTAACAACCTCATTTAGAAGAATAATTCCAAAGATCGCGATGGAGTAACACATACCAGAGGGACTCCGCAGAATTGAGCCCAGGAGATTAGCTTAGAGGGAAATTCAACAGTGCTGGAGCACAGGAGGAGCATCATAAAGATAAGTAGGCACAGACCCATGGGGTTTTGAGGGGGTGGGGGCTTTTGGCTTTCCTCAGTGGAAGCCAGCTGGGGCTTGACCTTTGCCCTGCCACTGTATCTGCCAGGAGCCGGGACCATTTGGAACCTATAGGGTGGCTTGGTCTCAACACAGCCACAGTTTTCTACCACCCGCCCCAGGGCAGGGACTGGTCCCTTGCAGCTCCAGGGTAGGGATCAGGGTTCAGCTACATTTTTGCTCTTGTTTTCATCTCCTCTCTGTGCCCCCTCGGTCTTGGTCTTGGAGGGCTATTAAGCAGGGGCCTTTTCTCAACACAGCCACAGCTTGCAGCTGCCGCTTTGGAAAGCAGGGACTACTAAACCCTTGCAGTTCCAGTGGCAGGGATCACCACTCAGCTACATTGTTGCTTTATTTCCATCTCTTCAATATATCCTCCTCGCCCCCACAGGCTCAACGGGCTTGCTTTTTACCTTTTTCTCCTCTTTGTCTCTTTCTTGGTCTCTCACACTCTACTGCTAACCTCCAGACCACTTCCCTTAGCCTAGGGCATTTACGCCTGGGCCACACCCAGCTAGATGAGCTCCACCCTGTGTAGCTAGCCCAAGGCTGGAGAAAGCCCAGCTGACTCCAACCAGGGGATACTCTGCTCAACTTCTTACTGGGGAATTCCTGCCTGTGTGCGTGGGGGCATAAGGAAGCTCTGCCTGTGTGCGTGGGGGCATAAGGAAGCTCTGTGTGCGTGGGGGCATAAGGAAGCTCCTCAATGCTCCATGCTGCTTCAGGAATCTCTGCCTAACCTCCACAACACCAAAGCAGGCAACCCTCTGGGTCACTCCCCTGAGAGGGAAGCCACAGGAGAATAAAGTGGTAGGTTAATTCCATAGTGAAATAAGCTATAGGCAATTCAAAGAAGCACTCCTACAAGTCTCCCAGAGAGAGCCAGTGCTCTTCAACTCCCAGGAAAATGGCACCTGGCTCATCTAAAACAATGCAACATAAACAGCCATCAGCCCCAAGGACCTCAATGAAAAAACAGGAGAAACAAAAGACAATGCCAGAAGACTTCCTGAACATAATGACATGCATAGAAGAAGCAGACATTGAGCTGCCAAAGAAAGAAATTTTCAGAATGCTACTTGGAATTACACAGGATATGAAGGAAACAATACAGAAAAGGGATGAAATGATAAAAGAGGTAAAAGCCATAAACCAAAGAGAAATACAGGAGCTTAGGGAGGAGATAACAAAAACCAGTAGCAGACTCACAGACCTCGAGAAGCAACTGGAGGAATCAGAGAACCGCATCAGTGACTTGGAGGACAACCAAGCAGACTTTAACAAGATCATCAGAGAAGCTGAAGAAAGCTTAAGAGCTATGTCTGATGCAATGAAGCAGAACAACATTGGCTTACCAGAGGAAGACACAACAAAGAAGTTATCTGCAACAATAGTGAGAGAATTCTTGGAGGAAAGCTTCCCCAGCTTAATGAATGAAAACCAAGCAACCATTCAGGAGGCTAAAAGAACACGAGATACAGTGGATCCCAAGAAGTCACCAAGGCACATAATAGTTAAATTATCCAACATTGAGGAAAAGGAGAAAGTCATGAAAGCAGCTAGGAAAAAACAAGCAATCACATATAAAGGTTCCCAAATAAAAATATGCTCAGACCTATCAGCAGAAACTATGAAGAAGAGGAGAGAGTGTAGTAACATATTCCCAAAATTGAAGAAAAACAATGCAAACCCAAGAATACTCTACCCAGTCAAATTATCGATCAAGATAGATGGAGAAGTAAGAGTCTTCCCAGACAAGGAAAAACTCAAAGAATATGTTAGAAGAAACACAGCCCTACAAGAGATCCTTGCCAAGCCAGTATGGGCAGAAGAACAACACTCACCAAGTATAAAAAAGAGACCACCACATAGAACAACCTCACCCAGAGGGCAAAAAAGAGAAAACAGACCTCAAGATAGCATTGACTTAAATATAGAAAGACTTGAAAGGCTGCTGAGGTAAGCTTTAAAAAAAAAAAAAAGGCAAAAGGGGCACAGGGAAAAAGCTATGGTACACAAACATTCCTGGGGTGAGGACCAGGTAATATGACAGGGACCAGACCAAATACAGGGATACACATGGTAGACAACTAAAAAGGAGGTGGGAAAGGAAAAAAATGAAAAATAAAAGGGTAGTGGGGCACAGGGCACTGACCCACCCAACGGGAGGGCATTATTTGTGTCTCCACAGGGAAAGAGGGACCAGATTTCAACCCGATGCTCCACTATGTGAATGCAACATGCCGGTGTGGAGTAGAAAACCAGTGGAGAGGTCTGGGGGGCCGGGCCCCACACCAACTACTAAATGGACACCTGCCTCTCCCCTCAGAAGAATTTTTTTCAAAGGCTATCACTGAATCTACAGCTCCAGAAGAGGGACATACCTGATAAGAGCACACGGGAGCAGATGAAGGGGGAGGAGGAGAGAGTGGAGCACGTCATTGCCCACCAGCCAGGAAGTCGATGTTCCAAATTAGAACAGCCAGTCAACAGAGAGGACCACATGGCTGGCCCCACTATGAGACAGGACATCCCTCACTGACCCATAACCCTACAGGGGACAACACTGGAGACACAGTGTGGAAATTGCACCCGATCGGATCCCGCCACACTGAGGCAAAACATTAAGGGGGTGCAACAGAACAGAAAGGGAATGGAGCGGCGAGGTCTCCAGGGAATGCTGAAGGTGCACTTTGGGGCCAGGGCATGGTGCCCCAACAGACTGGACTGGAAAACACTCCTAAAGGCCAACAGGCAATCCTAGAACTAACTACAAGTTTTTCTTTCTTGTGTTTTATTTTGGTTTTGTCATTGGTTTGTTGTTGTTGTTTTGTTGTATATTGTTGCTTGGTTGTCCTCTGTCTTGTTTTTGTGCATGTTATTATCTCCGCAGGTCTGTCTAAATAAGATAAGCTGGATGAACAATATGAAGAGAAAACAATGGGACCGACAGTTCCGGGGGGTGGGGATGGGAGAGGGGGAGGTGGGGGAAAGGTAGTAGTGTTAATAAACCCAGGGACAAGAGAACAACCAGCGATTCAAATTGGTGGTGAGGAGGGTATGGGAGACCTGGATGGGCATGATCAAGGGTAATGTAACTAACAGGAATTGCTGAAACCCTGTTGGGGACTAAGCATGATAGTGGGACAGGAGAAAAGTAAAAGAAAATAGAGGAAAGAGCTGGGAGGTAGAGAGCATTTATAGAGGTCTAGATAAAGACATGTATATATGAAAATATATTTACACAAGAGGATGGGGAAATAGATCTATGTGCATATATTTGTAGGGTTAGTATTAAGGTAGCAGAGGGACATTGGACCTCCACTCAAGTACTCCTTCAATGTAAGAATACTTTCTATTAAATTGGCATTCTATGATGCTCACCTTCCCGACATAACTGCTGAAGACAAAGCGGGTGCATAAGCAAATGTGATGAAGAAAGTTGATGGTACCCAGCTATCAAAAGATATAGCGGCTGGGGTCTTAAAGGCTTAAGGTAAACAAGCGGCCATCTGGCTCAGAAACAATAAAGCCCACATGGAAGAAGCACACCAGCCTGTGTGACCACGAGGTGCTGAAGAAATCAGTTAGCGGGCATCAAAGAATAAAAAAATCATATCATTGTGTACTCACCTCCCTGATACAACTGCTGAAGACAAATGGGTGCATAAGCAAATGTGGCGAAGAAAGCTGATGGTGCCCAGCTATCAAAAGAGATAGCGTCTGGGGTCTTAAAAGCTTGAAGGTAACCAAGTGGCCATCTAGCTCAGAAGCAACAAAGCCCACATGGAAGTAGCACACCAACCTGTGCGATCACAAGGTGTCAAGGGATCAGGTATCAGGCATCATCAGAACAAAAAAATCTTCCCATAGTGAATATGCGGGGGAGTGCAGAGTGGAGACCCAACGCCCATTTGCAGGCCACTGGACATCCCCTTACAGAAGGGGAGGAGACAAGACAGGGTGCGATGTAGCAACAATGAAAAATACAACTTTCCTCTAGTTCCTAAATGCTTCCTCCTCCCCCCTCCCACTGTCATGATTCGAATCTTACCTTGCAAGTCTGACTAGACCAGAGGATGTACACTGGTACAGATAGGAACTGGAAACACAGAGAATCCAGGGCGATGATCCCCTCAGGACCAGTGGTGTGAGTGGTGATACTGGGAGGGTGGATTAGAAAGGGGGAATTGATTCCAAGGATCTACATGTGACCTCTTCCCTGGGGGACATACAACAGAAAAGTGGGGGAAGGGAGACGTGGGACAGAGCAAGATATGACAAAATAATAATTTATAAATTATCAAGGGTTCATGAGGGAGGGGGGAGTAGGGAGGGAAGGGCTTGAGTGGAGAGCAAATGTTTTGAGAATGATAAGGGTAACGAATTTACAAGTATGCTTTACACATTGATGTATGTATAGATTGTGATAGGAGTTGTATGAGCCCCTAAAAATGATTTTTTTAAAAAAGAAAAATGTGGAACTGATGACAGGGGCTTAATTGGAGAGCAAATGTTTTGAGAATGATGAGGGCAATGAATGTACAAATGTGCTTTACACAACTAATGTATATATGGATTGTGATAAGAATTGTATGAGCCCCTAATAAAATGATTTTTTTAAGTAGAAGAATAAATCCATTAAGGAGCTAAAGAAATAAAAACAAGCAAGGCAGCTGCACACTGGTCCGATGATCAAAGAGCAAGAGACAAGAAAGGTGTGGCTCGCAGAGCCATTTATCTCTCTGCCCTTCAATTAATCCCACATGTGTTTATCGGCCAGGTTTACACAATAAAACTAAATACCTCAGTTCCCTATACCAGAATTAAATGCTAGTGGAATATGGTAACTTAACATGAATTACCAAAAACCTTCAATCTCAAACAAGAGATTCACTTTCAGTTTCATGCAAGATATCCAGCTTCCCTGGAAGATGGCTCCCCGAAGGTCCCCACTCCATAAAAGATTCTATCAATAATAGGAGCCTATCTTCTGATAGACACAGAACTCTGATGGTGCCAAGATTAAGTACTCAACTACTAGGTAGATGGAAGGTTGGTGGTTCGAACCCATTCATTAGCTCCACCAGAGACAACCTTTACATTTGTTTATGTCACAATTATAGCCAAGAAAACCCTATGAGTCTGGATAAGAAGATTAAACATTGTAAAAATGTTAACACAATCCGAAGTAATCTATAAATATAATGTTCCTATTCAGATCCCAGCTTCATTCTTTTTTTTTTTAGCATTTATTTTCTATTTTATTGAATTTTTGCCAAAAGGGTCAGTGTGAGGTGATATAGCATTGTTTTAATTTGTATTTATCTTCCTGGAGGAAAACCAGGCAGAAACTGGGTGTGGCTGATGCTGTCTGATAAAGAGATCTGAGCATAGGAGCCATGGTCAAATTGTAAAAGAGAGAAGAAACAAACCAAAATAAAAACAAAACAAACATTGCATTGACCTGATTCTAACTCATGGTAGCCCTATGAGTTTTCTTGGCTATAATCTTTAAAGAAGCACCCCTCCAGCCCTTTTGAATCTGGTGCTGGTGAGTAGTTTAGAACAGCCAATCTTTAGATTTACAGTTGAGTGTAAACCACTTGCACCACCCAGGGATCTAAAACAACCAAAACCAAACAAATTCACTGCCAGTGAGTTAATTCTAACTCATAGCAACCCTACAGGATAGGGGAGCCCCTGTGGGGTTCTGAGAATGTGATTCTTTATGAGCGTAGAAAGCCTTGTCTTTTCCCAGGGGAGTGGCTGGTGGCTTCGAATTGCTGTCCTGACAGTTAGCAGTCCAATGTGTAACCACTATACCACCAGGGCTCCTTCATGAATCTAGCAGGGGAAGACAAATAGTTAAATCCGTGGGTTATGAAAATGACAATGGCCTGTGTGTTAGGCCGGGTTGACTTGAGAAGCAAATCCAGAGACACTCATATGTGGGTAAGCGAGAGCTTTATATCAAAGAGCAATTGTATATTAAGAAAACATCCGAGCACAGTCCAGATCAAGTCCATAAGTCCAATATTAGGCCATATGTCCGATACTAGCCATAAATTCCTCTCAGACTCATGTAGCACTTGCAATGATGGCGAATGCAGGAAGATCACAGGATGGTGGGTGGAAAGTCTTGTGGATCCAGTGGTGGAAGACACATCTCCAGGTAGCTCCTCCAGATCCTGAGTGTGTCTCCTTAGCAAGAAGGTGAAGCAGAGAGAGACAGAGGAAGTTCCCAGAATCCTCATGAGAAGGTCACACCCACCAGGAGGCATCTTCAGGCTGTGACCTGATTGACAAGCTAAACTTCACCCCTTCACTCTACTTATCAAGTTGACGTGAAATTATGTAACTACCACAGCCTGGGTGTATTAAACTGGCTGGTATGTTTTATGTCTATCTTTTGGTGAGTCAGTAACTGAGCTTATCTTCAGATAGACACGGAACCCTGGTGGTGCCAGGATTAAGTACTCAACCAGCATGTAGATGGAAGGTTGGTGGTTCTAATCCATTCATTAGCTCCACCAGAAACAGCCTTTGAAACCTGTTTATTTCACAATTACAGCGAAAACCCTGTGAGTCTGGATAAGAAGGCTTAACATTCTAAAAATGTCAACATACTCCAATGCAATCTATAAATATCTTGCAATTCCAATCCAGATCCCAGCTTCATTCTTTTTTTTAGCATTTATTTGCTATTTTATTGAATTTTGCTGAAAGTGTCAGTCTGAGGTGATATTTCATGTTGTTTTAATTTGTATTTCTCTTATTGCTAATGATGGCAAGCATTTCTTTAAATGGTTGTTGGCCATCTGGACGTCATCTTTAGTAAATATACGTGTTTAGTAAATATTCATGTTGTAGGCTGTTTTTTATTGGATTACTTGCATTTTTCTTGTAAAGATGTTGTAGTTTTCAATAGATTTTAGATTTTGGAGACTAGCCCTTTGTGTATTATTTCTGGATTTCCCCCTCCCTCCCCCACAATCTGTGGGGTCTCTGTTCACTCTTTTGATGAAATTTTTAAAACCATGTTATTGGGACTTAACCCACATATCATATAATTCAATAGTTCAATCATATCAAGAACTGTATAATCATTACCATAATTAATTTCAGAAATTTTTCTTTCTCCCTCCCTCCCCCATCGCATTAAATTGCCTTTAAAATGAGTTGTGTAACCATCTTCAGTTCTAGTGCTCACTTCCCCTCCCACCTTACTCCCCAAATCCCCTCACCCTTCCCAACTCCCACCCACCAACCCCTACATCCCCTATAAACTCTTGCATCAGTTCTTATCTCTAGGCATTCACTCTGTGCTTGGTGAACGCAACAGAAACAATAAAGAACAAAAAATTAAATGAAGTGATAAGGATAAAACAATAGTAATATAAACATACAAACAATGGGTAAGAAATAAGGACCACCATCAATATTAAAAAACAAAACAAAACGAGGAAGATGTTTTTGTCATGGAACAAGCAAGAGATTCTTGCACCTAGAATAAATTCAGGTCAGGTCTAAAGGGAGGTCAACTGAGCAGGTATCAAGTTTGATCCAGCATAATCAGGGTTACAGTGATCTACGTTTGCTAGTAAGGCTGTTCAATACCCTTGCCTATGTCTAGAGGGGATCTGCCAGAGGCTTAATTTGACTAGAAACTCTACAGAAGAGTTTGGGGCTCCCACTGTCCTCCACAGGCAGCTTTATTCTGTAAAGAAATGGAAAAACTAATTACTAACTTCATATGGTGATGAAATTGATGGGGGTGGGGGTGGGGGAGTCTAAACAAAGCATTACTTAAGAAGAACAAAGTAGGAGTCATCTAACTTCCTTTTATCAAAACCCATTACACAGCCACAGTAGTCAAAACAGCCTGGTACTGGTACAGTGACAACTGCATAGACCAATGGAACAGAGTAGAGAAGGCACGGATAAATCCACTCACCGACAGACAGAGGATTTTCAACAATAAATGAAGAAGAGATAGTATCTTTAACAAATTCTGTTGGCAAAATTGGATTTTTATTTGCAGAAGGATGAAACAGAACCCACATCTCACTCCATATACAAGGTTAACTCAAGATGGATTAAAGATCTAAATGTAAACCTTAGAACTATAAAGAGCATCAGTGAGAAGATAGGAACAAACTTAAGTGCCCTACTACATGACATAAGTACAGTATCAAATATAACAAAAAGCAGAAGGCAAAATAGAAAACTGCAATCTCCTAAAACTAAGACACTCATGTGCATCAATGACTTCATCAAAATAATGAAAAGAGAATCTATAGACTGGGAATGATAAAATCTGAAGAAAAAGATGAATAATATACTTTTTAAATGGATCACAGACATGAACAGACAGTTCACCAAATAAGACAATGAAGCAGCCAACAAGCATAAGAAATATCGGAGACCACCAGGCATCCAAGAGATTCATATCATAACAACTATAAGATGTCATCTAATACCAGCATTAATCAAACTACACCAAACACTGCCATCGTGTTGATGCCAACTCTATAGAACAGGACAGAACTACCTCTGTGAGTTTCCCAAGCTATAACTCTTTCTCCCTTGGAGTGGCTAGTGGTTTTAATTGCTGCCCTTGCCAGTGGCAGCCCAAGTAACCACTACCATGCTGAATGAAATTAGTCGATCACAAAAGAACAAAAATTGTATGAGACCACTCATATGAAGGTAAAGGTTTTCATAACAGAAGAAACGACCTTTGATGGTGAACTATGTGTGGGAGCCGGGTGGGGTCAGAAGCAGGGAGGCAGAAGCAGTAAGCTAGAGGGTAGACTTGTGTTAACTTGGATGAAGGTAAGGCGGTATTCCACAAGAGGGAGAAGGGCAATCAAAGAGAGGGCAGGGTGGAGCAAGCTGCTGGGACATTTGGTAAATTGTTCCATACAGACTTGATAAGCTGTTTCCAGGGCATGAAAAAATCCCAGCCCCTTCCCAGCCCAGGGAGCAGTTTCCCAGCTCCCATTCAAAGCATTGCCCACTCCCACACACTTTCCACGTTCTCTGGAAGAGTAGTTTGTCTGGGAAACCATGGCCTTGACGAGCCCACGTGGGCCAGGCGAGATTAAATGGTGACCAGAGCCGTGGCACTGTAGTGGGTAACATGTCGGGCTGCTAACCATAAGTGGGGCAATGAAGCTTTCTGTTTCCAGGAAACACACAGGGGCACTTCTACCCTGTCCCACAGGGTTGCTATGAGTCAGAACGGACTTCATGGCAGTAAGTTTGGGTTTGAACTCTGAGATAGTTAATGTTTATTGTGCCAACCTGGCCAATAAACACATGTGGGGCTCATTGAAGGGCAGAGGGATAAATGGCTTGGTGAGCCTCGCCTTTCAAGTTCTCGGGTTTCTTGCTTAGTGATGGTCAGACCAGCTGGCAAGGCTCACTTCCTGCAAGACATCCCCAAGGAGAAGCCCATGGACCAACCCTGATGCAGTCCTAGGTGCTGGAGCAGCCGTGTGGAGACCCCTGCCAGCACTGAGATGCTTACACGTTCACTGATTCAGCTTTCCTCCTGCAGTCGGCATCACTGAGTGTGTTTTGTGAGATGGAGGAGGACTTTGTGGATTGGTGTTGGACATATGGGTTAATGTTGGACTTGTGGGCTTGGGTAGCGCTGGGTTGGGATGTTTTCTTGATGCGCACTTAACCTTTATATAAAACTCTCTCTTTTACATGAGTTTCTGTGCATTTGTTTCTCTAAAGTACCCAGACTAACACAAGCTCCTAACCACAAGTTCAGCAGTTGGAACCCACCGGCTGCTCTCCAGGAGAAAAATGAGGCTGTCTGCTCCAGTAAAAATGTAAAGTCTCAGAACTCTAAAAGGGTAGTTCCCCCTTTGCTCCCTAGGCTCCCTATGAGTTGGAAGCAATTCAATGGCAGTGAGTTTGGTTTGGATTGACCATACTAGGACTGAAGATCTGTGAAGTGCCTGCGTGTACACTGTTAATGAGAGGGGTTCTGCCTGTCTTCAGTCCTATAGACAGGTTGAGGAGACCTGCTCAAGGCAACAAGATGGCGTGAACCTTTGAAACCTTGGCCTCTGTTGGGTCTAGTAAGTGGGAGGCTCCATTCTATCACGTGGGGCCCCAGCCTGTGAGCAATGCAGAATCCGAGAACTGCTAGGTACTTCTGGGATCTAAACTTACTTTGAGGAAGAATGCAGATTCCAAATTCCCGAAATGTTCTCTCCAGTGAGGTGGTATTGATGTGGGAGGTATGTCCTTTGACGTCAGCGGTCACCATCCAGGAAGTCTGCCCCTATAAGGACCGAGAGCTCTGCTTGCCGCAGGGGAAGGCAGTCACTGAGGATGTTCATAAGCAGTTGTGTCGGCCTTTTCCTCCCGCCCCCAGCTGGATGGGACCACTTCACATGTGTGTTTATTGCTTTACATTGCATCATGGACAGGAATCCGGCGCCCAAGTACAGTTCCTGTTTAGAAGAATACAGAAATGCTTCAGGGAAGGCGCGTCTTTGAACACTTTGTGCCCTTTGCCCCCTTTACCCCCTGTACCGTCCACCCTGCTGCCTCATCTGGATCAGCGGTTCTCAACCTGTGGGTCGCAACCCCTTTGAGGGTTGAACCACCCTTTCACAGGGGTCGCCTATTCATAACAGTAGCAAAACGACAGTGATGAAGTAGCAACGAAAATAATGTTATAGTTGAGGGTCACCACCACATGAGGAACTGTATGAAAGGGTCACAGCACAAGGAAGGTGGAGAACCATTGATCTGGATGATCACGAGGTGACCTGAACTAAGCCCTGAAGTTAAGCTTGCCCCTCGGAGCATGCAGAAGCAGCACTTGCCCCCCACCCCGGCCCCCCTTCTCCTCTCTGTGCCCACCACCTTTGCAGACTGTCTTCTTTCTGAAGCCACTCCAGGGGAAGGAACAACTTATGTTTGCATAGAGATGCCATGCAAATTCCCCCTAATGGCTCTCCAGGGGTCGGTTTCCTCCCCATTTCACAGATCAGGAGACTGGCTCAGTGGTACATGGCAGACAACCTCAGGGGTCCTTTGACCTCTGACTGTGTCAATGTAGTGCAGATGTCAGAGCCCTTTGGTACACAGGGCAAATGTGTACCAAAGGGGAGCCCCTTTATCCACCTGCCTCCTGCTGCCGCCCCTGCCGGCCTGCCCTGGGCCAGCCTGCCTGGGGCTCCTGGCAGAGTGGGAGCTCACATCCAGGGACAACTTTCATGACTCTGGCAAGGGGACCTTTTTGACACGGAGATGGAACAAGAGCGGTCTGTCCCAGGCCTGCCAGGGAGGAGGAAAACGGTGAGGGCAAAGTGACACGGCAGCTGTGGCCTCTCAGCCAGGGCACCATGCCCCTTGCCAGGTGGTGTGGCCATGGCAGAGCAACAGCTTCCTTGTCACCACTGGCGGGGTGTGGGAGGGTTCTGACAGAAGGCAAGGGAGTTCGGCAGAGCGGGGGTGGGGGTGGGGGTTCACTGGGAGAAGCGCTTTTCTATTCTCAATAGGGAGGCAGGCCAGCAGGTGAGACTATACCGCAAAGGCTCATTGACCGTTCTGAGGAGACAACAGCCCTGGACTGCCGGAGAGCCAAGCATGTCAAGGACCGAAGACTGACCACTGCCTTGCCTGCGGACCAGTCTTTCCTGAGAACTGAGTGTCTCAAGGACCGAGCATACCAAGCCCCAAAGAGCAACGGAGGTGGTGTCGTGTGCTACAGGAAGCCACTTGGCATGCAAGCCTACCACAACAGGATCCTTTCTGGCCAACACACCGAGAGTCTGTTTCTATGTGGTGTGAGTTCGGCTGGTCTCAGGACAGCCAAAAACATCAACAAATTCGATTCTCGCTGGAACTGCCGCCTGTGTTCGGTTGGTGTTGGTTTCTCTGCCCACTGAGGAAAGGCAGGAAGGAGGAGAACCCCTCTTGCTGGGTGATGTACTGGCTCGTCCCCGGTTCTCTAATGAGCAAACAATGCACGGCCACAGGCAAGCCTCTGCTTCCTGTTGTGTGACATGGGCGCAGCACCTGTCTCACAGGTTTGAGGACGGCACATGGAGAGTCTATAAGCACTCGCTTCCCAAACAACAAAGCATCCAGAAATGAATCATTAACAGCAACCAAGTGGAAAATAAGCTTAACACCTGAAGCTTCTTGTTTGCAGTCTCCCTCATCTATCTTCTCTCCAAAGTGTCACTGCTCTCCGGCTGGCTGAGGGTGCGGCCAGTGGGTTAGAAGGCCACACCCGCCACTATCACTTCAGGAGTCAGTTCTACCTTGTGTGTCGACTCAGATTGTATTTCACTTCCCCAGCGCTGTCCCGGACACTCTCGATAACCTTCCTGGCTCCCTTCCTGCTAGGCCTCGAGTCTCTGCTTCTCTTCAGTGCCACCTCTCCCTGTCCCTTACCCCTTGACCCTCTGCCAGTCTGGGCTCAACAGTCCATTTTCCCGGGGCCCACAAATGTTATGTAGCTAGCTTAGGGACGGGGGTGGTCCCTCCCATGCCTGCAAAGGCCCCCATAGAGGAGGTTGGAAAGAAATCAGGCAACCACTAACCATCTATGAAGATCCCAAACTGCGCATGCTCATAACAAGCCCCAGAGCCAGGTGGGAGGTACACCTGGGCAGGCCACAGCTCATAACGTCACCCAGGTGGGCCTAACTCAGCCAATGGGGTCAACCAATACCATCAACCACGCCTTCTGCCAGCCAGGGGGTGGGCTAGAGTAAAGGCCGGGAGCACGCTCTGGGACGCTTTCTTATCCTGCTCCTGGTCAGAGGCAGGTAGAGGGGAGGGTCTCCCTACCCGCAGGGGCACACATGTGCCCACTCCGGGCCTACTTTAAGGCCGCTGCCTCTTGGGCCCACATGCTCTCTGCCTCTAGGGTTCTTGGGCTTCTGGCCTCCTGGGGTCCCCCCAAGATCCGCACTTGCGGGTGCTCTTTTCCACGTGGCTGTTCGGGCCCAGTGGTAAGCCCCTCTGAGACGGGAAAGTCCGCAACTTGCCCTGTCCTTCCTAAAATCCCGCTTGGATTACAAAACGGGCTTCGACGGGAATTCTTTCATCATGAAGAAGCCAAGAACCGGAGGTATTACCGACTCCGGAAATCTAACAGTAACATGCTTCTTATTCCAAGTTCAGAGGCCCTGCAAGTCACAAATGGTTAACGTGCTCAGGTGCTGACCAACAAGCCTACCCAGAGCTGCCTTGGAAGAACGACCTAGTGATTCGTTCCCCAGACCCAGCCTCTGAAACCCTCGTGGATCACAGTTCTGCGCTGTCTCACAGGGTTGGGGGGGCGGGTGGGGGCCACCACAGCGGCAGCTGACCTGACAACAACTGGCCTTCTAAGTCCAAAGTTAATGCCTGGACCCTCTCACGACTCTTGACGGAGCAGGCTGGCCTCTGTGGATCTACACATTATTTCAGAGGAGTTGCCTTTCAAGTCGACTTCCTCAGCTCCAGCTTCTGTGAATTAATCCTGTGGAGATTGAGCGTGTTCAAAGAAGTTAGTACCTCAGAGGAACAACAAGATAATAGACAACAAAACAGTTGCTATTTCAGCCATCTATGTAATGATGCCATCCAAGTAGATTATTCAGTGACGTCGATCGTTCTTGCCGTCTTACACAGCCATTACCACATCGCAGGTAATAGTGTTTGTGTTTCAACCTGATTTAGTTCTTCCTCTTCCAAAACAGTTTTCAGATTAGGTGAAGCCCCTCAAAAAGGACGACTTGAGAATGCATTGCTCTGTGCTACTACCCACGGCCCTGTTCATGGAGGGCAGCAAAGGGTGTCCCTTGTAAAATGCTGTATGTTGTGAGTAGCTCTCCCGAGTCAGCCCCAGGCTTAGGAAGATGGGGCTGTTGTCATCCACCGGTTTCCATTGGCTGATTCTCCCCAGGCCTTTCTTCCTAGTCTGTGTTAGTGTGGAAAACCAAAACCAAGCTCACTGCCATCAAAACAATGCTGACTCGTAGTGACCCCATAGGACAGGACAGACCCACCTCTGTGGGTTTCCAAGACTCATTATTGACAAGAGTAGAAAGCCCTGTGTTCTCCCCCGGTTTCTAACTGCTGACCTTTCGGGTCACAGCCCAATGCATAACCACTGCACCTGTGCGTCACAGCTACATGAAAGTGTCTGCTGATAGGTGGCTGAGTGTGAGGTGTGTTTGCCAGGAATCCAACTTGGGTCCCCCACAGGGAAGGTGAGCTTTCTGCACTGAGCTCCACTGCGCACCCAGTTTGTATCTAGGTTGGATTGTTTGAATCGACAGTAGTCCATGCAACGTTCTGCATTCTGATGGATTACCTATGTGTCTAATAAAAGCTGTTGACTGAGCCGCTCCTGAACACACAATGAGATAGACCAAATGACATTCCGAAAGCGATTCCATCAATTCAATTTATGACTAAAATCAAACAGGAAGCGCTGAGTCCCATAGATAAAAGAAGGCTTAAGGTTTTTTCCCCTCTCAGGTTTATTTGGATTGGTTGCAAACCTCTCACGGTGGGGCAAGAAGGTAAAATTCAGCAAGGGTGAGGTGAAAGGACATCTCTATAAAACGCATCACTTCCCTTGGGTGGACGAGACGGAAGTGATGGAAAGCTACACCAGGAGTGCATTCACAGGGCAAACATTCTCGATTCAGGAAGAGTGCCAGGACAGGGTGTCCTGCAACGGGGAGGTGGGCCCAGGAAAAACAGTGGTGCTGTCACCCCCAGCACATGGGACTGCCCTGCTGGTGACCAGCACTGATGGGAGAGAGTTGTCCTGCATAAGTCACATGCTGGGTATCCGTGTCCCCTCTGGAGGGTGAGCTCACTGCTGAGATGAGGAGGACTTTGGCAGCTCTCTCCCCATGGAGCAGGTCCCAGACGGAGCCACGGCCTAACACTCCGGGATCATCATGAGTCAGATGTGACTCGTCTATATCCATTTGCTTTTAGTTATTTGTGTTGTAATGACAAAAGAAGAGCCACCAGTGGGGCGCAAAGGAAACAGAGTACTTCATCAGAGGCGACATGTGACTGTGTGAGTCTAGGTACTTTAGAGAAACAAAAACTCATGTATAAGAGAGAGGTTTATATAAAGGTTAAGGGTGCACCAAGAAAACATCCCAAGCCCAAGCCCAAGCCCAAGTCCAACATTAACCCATTAACCCATAAGTGTGACACCAATCCACAAAGTCCTCCTCCATCTCACAAAACACACACTATGACGCCACCTGCAGGAGGAAAGCTGAGTCAGTGAATGTGTAAGCACCTCAGTGCTGGCAGGGGTCTCCACATGGCTGCTCCAGCACCCAGGGCTGCATCGGGGTAGGTCCATGTGACTTCTCCTCAGGGATGTCTTGCAGGAATTGAGCCTTGCCAGCTGAAGCAGGGAACTGCTTTAGTAGTAGTAGTAGTAGTAGTAGTAGTAGTAGTAGTAGTAGTAGTAGTAGTAGTAGTAGTAGTATTTTATTGGCACAATAAGCTAACTACCTAAGTGACATTGTGTAGAGACCAGAGTTCCAGACCTGGTCTGACAACACGGAGACATGTGACTCAGGCTGGTCCCATCACCTCTGGGTCCTCGATTTTAAAGTAATTGCCAGTTGGAATAACTTGATTGACCACTTCATTGACCGCAGGTGAGTCTTAAAATTATGTGCTGACAGAATAACTGTAGAGAGCCATTAGTTATAGTATGCTTGGGTATACGGTGGCAGGGAGTGGTCTCACAGACCAACTGATCTCTGCGAGAAAGCATCAAGATGAAACGTGTATGTGTAATATGCAATCCCTATTTCATGACGCCTGAAGTGATGGTGTTTCACACGTAACAGCAATCGTTGGAGGGGGTTATGGTTACTGGCATTTGGCTTTCCATGGGTGTGACGCTAATGGTGCTCAGAAGACAGCTTGCGGATGTGTGAGCAAGATGATGGTTGAGGTCCCTTTCTACAATCTATGAAACCGCCAACCTCATGGCAATGGTCCCAAAGCCCTTTATCCCCATGTTATTGTCCTATTGGACCCAAATAATAGTCCCAGGAGGGTTTGCCCTCTTTTGAAACCCACGGACGCTAAAGGTAGTGCTGGGTGAAAATGACTTGCCAGTTATTATGGAGCTAATTGTGCAGGGGGGAATAGAAAAGCAAACTTCCTGGTTTATAGTCCAGACTCCGTCTCCTAGATTCCAGAGCCTCCCCAGGGAGTGTGCACAGAGTAGACATACTCTTATTGATGGAATCTTAGGATTGTGCAGCCAGGGGTCAAACCTGAAAGTTGAGAAGAGTTCACTCAGACCAAGGAAAAGAGGTTCTCTTTTCAAGCAATGGGAAGCCGACCTCAGGAACTCAATGCCCTCCCACAAGAGAGTGATTGAAAGTATGACGAGCTTAAACCGAGCTTGAAGATGTTCGTGGATAACTGCATAACACGGTCAAATAATATTCCAGGGTTTCTGACATGTTCTCACAGCCATAACCTCTGGGGACTGAGTCAGAGAGAAACTGTGGGGGTGGGCGCCCTGATTAGCTTGGAGCCAATGTGAAGCCAATAACTGTATTTTTACTGTAGCAATGTAAATGCACTGTGCAAGAATTTGAAAACAAATTTTGCCAATAATGACAATACTCCAATGTTTGATTTTTTTCCCCCTTCCAATCTTTATCCATCTAGACATGTGGTATCTGCACAATTTTTGTTACAACTCATATGTAAATTTATTTTCTACTACTTTGGGGTCAGGTAATTATAGGCTTGATTCTGATATTTCTATATAATTGTATTATCAATCACCAGCATGACATACAAGGGGGCTTCAAAAAGTCTGTGAAAAAGTGGAATGGAAATTCAATGGATTTTTTTCTATGAACTTTTAAAAGCCCCCTCATGTAATAATGAATTATATTGGCACATACTGCTCCTTGATTTTGGAGACCCACAAGTTACTTTCAGTATTTAGATGGTCAAAATAATGCTTTGTACATATCCCTATCTTATATAGGAATTTTTAAAAACATCACAGTGAACTAATTATTCAGAAGATTGACGAAAGAGCAAACATTTTCCCCCTTTTTAGTTGGAAATAATTTGAAAATTATAGAAGAGTTATAAGAGGAGTGCAAAGATCTCCCATCCCCTTCACCAGTTCTTTAAAAACAAACAAACAAAAAGCCTCACTGTCATTCTGTCCATTCGATTCATCGTGACCCTACGGGAAGGGTACATCTGCCCCTGTGGGTTTCTGAGACCGTAACTCTCTATGGAAGTAGAAAGCCTCATCTTTCTCCCTCAGAGTGGCTGGTGGCTTTGAACTGCAGACCTTGCAGTTAGCAGCTTAGCCCATATCCCACTATGACCCCAGAGTACCATTTTTTGGACCATGGGTTATACAAGTAGATACCTAAATGTTGGTGGTCAAAACCTTCCCGGTGGGGCCAATGAAGAAAAACCTGGTGGCCTGCCATTCTTAAAACGCCAGCCCACATGACGCCGCCGTGGAACAAATTCTCCTCCAAAACACATGAGGTCAGCATGTGTCAGAATCACCTTCAGGACAATGGCTTCGAGATTTGGGGTTTGGGTTTCTCATGGGTTTGACCTGGCCCAGTTGGCAGGCCTCGATGTTCTGGTGGAATTCCATTCCCTTGCTGTTGCTCGTTGTCATCCAGGGGAACCTGGCTCTCGGTGCTGGCACGCAGGTGCCGTAGAACTGCTCCATTGGGTTCTGTACACCTTGCAGAGCAGGTTGCCAGGCCCGTCTCCCAGGCGCTCCAGGTGGACATGAACGGCCAACTTTTCGGCTCAGAGTCGAGCTCTTCACCATTTGCACTTCCCAGGAAGCCTTAGCTCACTTGTACAGGTGACCAACATGTGGGTTCCCACTGGCATGAAGGCCTACCGCAATCGCATGGATGTGGAACCCACAGGGATATAGAGCCCCCGCCCTGGAAAGATCAATGGCCACCAATGAAACTTGTCGTGAGTCTTTGACTTGTCCACTTCGTTTCTTTGAACTTACCCGTGCATCACTTCTCTTCTTACTCAGCCGCCGACAGGTTCAGGGTGGTCCTTGTTCTCAGCCCGTTCCGGCCCTCCGCTCGGGTGATAAGGAGCCAGGCCATGCCTCTGTTCTCTACCCCCTTAGTGATTCATGCATTCTGAAATAGCAACGCGGTGGAGGAAGACTTCCGGCCAGTTCCTCTGTGCCCACTTGGTGTTATCTGGGCCTCATTTATCTTTCTTGAAAGCAACAGGCTTTGATACTATTTTCCTCAGGACATGATTGACTTCATTTCACCAAGAGTTTTGTTTTCCTGAATAGGCACCTTCTGATTAAGACCAGTGCCTCCGTATCCGTTTCCCTACCCCTACCTCCTCATGCTAAGGTTTCTCGGGGCCTGTCAGAGGCAGACTAATCTCATACTTCGTAGGAACACAAAGGACCCTGTATTTAGGACTCCAGAATCATATCTGGTCTGAGTCACTTGGAGTAAGCTCAGAAGAACTAACTGGTGACCCACACACCCTGTGACTTGCCCGTCCTTGCTTCAAAACCCCTGCAGCACTCACTGGAGACTCTGGTCTTGAAGTTAAGATTGTCTTCCAACAGTTTTCTTGGCACTTAATTGACATATCATAGAATCAAATAGTTCTATTGTTCCAACATACCAAGGGGCAATTGTACAATCATCACCAAATCCATCCTAGAGCATTCCCTCCACCTCCCTCCCCGTGGTTGTTTCGCCCCCAAGGGGCACTCATGATCATCTGCAATGTTACCTCCCCGCTCCCACCTTCATCATCTACTCCCCAGCTCCCCTCCCCTACACCCACCCTGCATCCCTTACATTCCCTGCAACACCTTGTATGAGAGTTTCTCCTTTTTTATTGTAGGAAATAAGAGGGGGCTCCAAAAAGTTCATGGGAAAATTCCTTTATCTTATCATTCCATTTAGTACCGTTTTGAAGCCCCCTCGTATACAAGGAACAACACATTTGCCATTTCAACAATCTCCATGTGTATCATTCAGTGCCATTAAGAACTCATCATGATTACTCACCAGAAATTGATATGGGTTGCAATGGAATTGGAGGCTAAAGGATAAAAGGCTAAAGGATAAAAGGCATCCATTTCTCAGGTGGGATTGTAGACATCCTGACAGGTGGTGAGGAAGGGCTCTACCCCACCCCTCTCTTCTCAAGCACTAAACATCCTGCTTGCCAACCTTGTCCTGCCCTGTCACCACCCAGGCTTGAGAAGTCAATATCTAACTCTCCTTGGAGTTTAAAGGTTAAGATGTGATGGATGATTCAGTAGTGAGCCTCCTCTCCAAGAATTCAACTTAAATTCTCCACATGACCACTGACTGTCCACCACTGTCCACCCCAAACGCCCCAAACAGCCACTGACCTTTATCACTAAGTAGCTGGTAATGGTAGCATTTATCCAATGTCTCTTCTCTAATGCCCTATAGCTAATGGAGCCCCCAGTGCCCAAAGGATACCTTTGTTCCTCATTGGCAGGGATACCCCATAGCAATGTGAAAAACAGTAAACTTAGAACATAGAAATCAAATTTATAAAATCCAGCTTCCTGGAATCACCCCATAGTTAGTATCTCCCTCTGCCAACCTCTTCTTCCTGCTCCTGGCTGGCCTCCGCCCCCTTAGAGTGGTGCTCCACGGGGCTGTCAATGATTGAGTTTGTAGAAGTAGATCCCCAGGCCTTTCTTTGGAAGCACTGCGTCACAGACATGGTTCTCCAAGCTATGGTTAACAGCTGAGTGCATTCATCATTGGTACCAGCCAAGGGACTGTCAAAAGAACTAACAGGCCTGTCTTGAACAAAATGCAGCCAGAAGGTTGCTTAGAGGCAAGGATGGCAAGACTTCATCTCACATATTTTGGACATGCTAGCGGAAGAGACCAGGCCCTGGAGAAGGACACTGCTCGCTAAAGTTGAGGGGCAATGAAAAAGAGAAAGCCCCTAACAAGATGGGTTGACCCAGTGGTTGCAACCACAGGCTCCAACATAGGAACAATTGGGAGGATGGCACAGGACAGGGCAGGGTTTCAGTCTGTTGCACAGACCCAATGGCATCTAACAACAAAGGACGTCCCTCTTCTTTCTTTTCTTTTTTTTTTTCGTCCCCCTTCTTTCACTGGCTAGCGTTGCCTCTGAAAATAGAACCAACCAGTGGTACATAGACAGCACTTACTGAATTGGGGCAGTGCAAACAGATTATACTCAGCTATTTGCCTGAAAGTTGGTGGTTCAAACCCACTCATTGGAGACACAGAAGAGAGATTTGTTTCTCTGCTTCTGTGAAGATTTCAGCTAAGAAAACCCGGTATAGAGTGCAATTCAAATCGGTCACACAGACGAGTGCCATCACCTGGCCGACAACAGCTTGATTTTGATTGATGATGTGCCAGAGGCCTTATAGACATGGTCTCTCTAAATATCCCTAGTGGTGCAGTGATTAAGCGCTCAGCTGCTAACCAAAAGGTTGGCAGTTCAAAACCCTCAGCTGTAACAGTCTGTTTCAATAAGGATTGATGGCCATGGAAACCATATGGGCAGCTCTAGTCCACCATGTCCTATATATAGGCTTGCTTTGAGGTAGAATCCACTCTGAGGCAATGGACTTGGATTTGGGGGCCTGAATCCTCACAGTGGCCTGCAGATCAAGAAGCTGAGGCTCAGCATGGTAACTGGACTGGGGTCCTAGCCTTCATTGCTGCTACAGCGGGATTCAAACCTAAGACTGTCCCTTACCCCATGATGCTTTCCTTTATCAGCTATCTGAAAGGGTTGTTAACGGTTGGCTAACAAGCCAAACAGGTTGTTGAGGGCCAGGAGTATTTACATTCAAGAGCGGCCTCTAGAACAGTGAAAAGCTTCCAACAACCCAAGGGAGGGCTGTCCAGAGATGGCATCTTAGGCAAGGTTGTGAAGAAGGGACTTGTGGGGCAGAGCACTGTCTCAGGGCTGACGTGCACTGAAAGACCCGGTTCTTTCCTCTACAGAGGGGACAGGATCTTCCCCCAGGGAGCAGGGAGTGGCTGTGTGGAGGCTTAAGCTCAAGGTGCAGATGGAGCAGATTCCAGTCTGGGGCACTTTCCACTGGAGCACTCCCCTCCTCACTCCCCTCAGAGAATGCTCCAGCCTGGGAGCCTCCTCCCCTACTTAATGGCACCAGCCAACTTCCCAGCCATTCCCACCACTGGTGGTCCCAGGGGGCTGAAGCAACAGCTAAGATGCCTCCCAGCCTGCCAGTGCTCAGGATTGTAAGAGACTTCTTTTCACGATGGGGGCTTAGGGACCTGCTGATCCTGCAAAGGATGTGGGAGGGGGGCTCTTAGACCTCTGAGCCTGGGACTCTAAAGAAAGATGATTCTTAACTCCCAAATTCCGGTGATTCGATGACATCAGGACCATGAATAATCAGGCTGGCCCAAAGCCAGGATTGGCTGTGCCTTTTCCATCTGAACTTCCTCCCCCTCTTCTTTATAAAAGCAGGCCCGCCCCTGTTTCACTCCAGTGCTGTAGCCTGTCCACTGGGCATCCTTCTGCGGCAGAGAAACCCGCCCACCCAAGGCCTCTGACCCCACCTCCTGCTAGAACCTTAAAGGAGGCCGCACGGCAAGGCACGGGAGACCGGAGCCGAGACCCTGCTAGAGCCCAGGCTTGAAGAGAAGCCTTTGGGGGAAAGGAGGTAAGTGGAACTCTCCTTGGCTCTCTCTGCCAGTCTCCTCTCCTCCCTCTGAAAAGTCTCGCAGGCTGACTGAGCAATGCAGGGTGCCTCACGTAGGGCTTCGCTTAGTCACACAGGTAAAAAGAAGATCAGCTAGAATCCACTCCCCAGGGAGGCTTATTCTGTACCTGCATGTCTCTGGGGTAGGCTGAGGAGGTTTGCAGAGGCGTGGTGTTGGTGGGAGGAGAGAGCCTGACTTGGAAGCCGGGTTCCTTAGCCTAGTCTCTCCTCCAAGTCAAGGGGAATGTGAAAAAGAATTACACTGTAACGCTCTGAATGGACAATGGGAGCATCTCGCGGCAACACATGTAACATCAGCTGCTGCAGGGACACGGGCTGTCGGAGCTGGAGGGGGTCTGGCCACCTCCCGCCTTCCTGGAGCCCATAAGAAACTGAAGCTGGGCCAGGGAGTGGCTTACCTTCAGGGCAAGATGAACCAGATAGGAGGTGCTGCCGGTAAAAGAGACAAGTTGACTTTTAGGAGCCCGTGGAGCTGCAGGTAAAGAGCTCTGCTGCAAACCCAAAGGTGGGAAGTTTGAATCCGCCCTCCGGCCTGAAGGTGAGAGATGAGGCAGTCTGCCATCAAGACGATTCGGGATTGGAAATTCGGTGGCCCAGAGTGGGTTTGATTTGGGTGTTCTACTTCCATTTGGGGGTCCGAGTGGAGAAAAGCCTGCTCTAAGCCCACTGGGCCGCCAGGTCCTGCAGAGTTGCTCCCGGTGCGTGCGGTGCAGTGACTTTCCTCAACTGCAGGGGACACACAGCAAACACTCTGCCTCGTTGTCCTGAAGCACTGTAGAAAGCCTATCAGGACTAGATTTGCACTGTTATTATCTGTATTTTCTTAACCTCACAGGGAGAGAGGCCAGGAGGGCAGGAAGACAATAGGCTGAGCTCCCAGGTAACTAATGACAGGAAAGCACAAGGAAGTGCTCTCAGCATGGTTTACTTGGTGACCAAGTTGGAACCATAATGGGGGTCTCCCACAGCTGACTGATGACAGCTGTGTGTGTGTGTGTGTGTGCGCGCGTGCCTTTCCAATCTTAAGAAATGTTAAGTGGACTTCTCTCAAAGGTGATTTCCTCACAGTTCCTGCCTGTAAGCAGGAAGACTCATCCTGGGGCCTAGACTCGGGCTTGGTCCAGAATCAATAGATGACAGCCCGTAGGAGCTGCTGAGTGAGGGCTTCGCGGGGGCAGAACCAGCGGGGGTCATCAGCGAGACACTGTGGGTAATGGAAATAGAAGGAGCTCCGTCCTTGCCATTGATTTCTTCTAGCTGAACATTTCACAGAGGTGCCAGCCAGCCTCCACACTCTGGAACCTGTCCAATGTAAGTGCCAGTCACCCTCCTGCCTAAATGGCCCAGTCTCGGTCCAGATGCCCCAAGACCACCTCGGTTTATCTGAGGATAAGATTCTGCCAGTGCACTCTCTCGGTGACTTCTTCACAGGCTTGGGGCAGGCTAACACATGCAGCCAGAGTGTTAGCGGTTGGGGATGGGTTGAACTACTAACCACAAGGTCACTGGTTCAAAACCACCAACTGCTCATTCCTCAGTACGAAGATGAGGCTAGAATCTGCTCCATCTGCACCTTGAGCTTAAGCCTCCACACAGCCACTCCCTGCTCCCTGGGGGAAGATCCTGTCCCCTCCGTAGAGGAAAGAACCGGGTCTTTCAGTGCACGTCAGCCCTGAGACAGTGCTCTGCCCCACAAGTCCCTTCTTCACAACCTTGCCTAAGATGCCATCTCTGGACAGCCCTCCCTTGGGTTGTTGGAAGCTTTTCACTGTTCTAGAGGCCGCTCTTGAATGTAAATACTCCTGGCCCTCAACAACCTGTTTGGCTTGTTAGCCAACCGTTAACAACCCTTTCAGATAGCTGATAAAGGAAAGCATCATGGGGTAAGGGACAGTCTTAGGTTTGAATCCCGCTGTAGCAGCAATGAAGGCTAGGACCCCAGTCCAGTTACCATGCTGAGCCTCAGCTTCTTGATCTGCAGGCCACTGTGAGGATTCAGGCCCCCAAATCCAAGTCCATTGCCACAGAGTGGATTCTAACTATTAGCAAACCTATATATAGGACATGGTAGACTAGAGCAGCCCCTTGTGGTTTCCATGGCCATCAATCCTTATTGAAACAGACTGTTACAACTTCCTCCCAAGGATCAGCTGAGCGGTTTGAACCGCCAGCCTTTTGGTTGGAGACTTTGTAGTCCCGTCAAGGGTTACAGTCTCAGAAGCCCATAGGGACTGTGCTGCCCTGTCTTATAGGGTCCCTGTGGGTTGGAGTCAACTCCGTGGCAGTGAGTTTTGAGTTTTACTAGACTCTTGCTTAGTTGAGATTGGTGTTAAGACTGGTTTTGATTTCCTCGGAGCTGAGCCTGCTGGTAGGAGATTCTGAGTGGTGCAAGTCAGAGCTTAGTTTCTCACTTAAAGTCCCCCCAGGCACCTTGGGAAAACCAGCCATTAAAAATCCTCCAGAGCACAGTTCTGCTGACACACGGGGTCATTTGGACTCAGAATCGACTTGACAGCAACTTCAGAATCTTTTTAGCATGCTAATTAGCAGACCTGGTGATCAGTATATTTCAAACCATTGTAATAATCCTTTGATAGTGTGACTTGCAAAGAACATCATCCTCTAAGGCTTTGTATAAATAAGTAGCTGGGATGGTTTCACATTTGGGACAACTTATGTTCCATTAGAATCTTTGTCACTAAGGTCCCACCAATGGATTTCTATAGCAACGTGAGGGAGTCTGGCCGGGATCATCCATTGGGAAGGAGTATCAAATGGCACCAACGATTAAGTCCTCAGATGGTGACTGAAAGGTTGTTGGTTCCAGTCCAAAATGGGAGCATCTTGGAAGAAATGCCTGTGAATCACCTTTGGAAAGATTGAACACCCGAAGGGACAGTTCTCCTCTGAAACAAAGAGTCACCCAGGATCAGAATCTACTCAGTGGCAATGGAGTTAGTGGTCAGGACTTCCAAAACGTCAAAAGTAAATGCAGGCTTTTTTCTGTCAGACAGCTGAAGGGGCCTCATGGTTCACAGCCTGGATAGTGGACTTAGCTCCAATCAAAATTCAAAATCCATATACCTTTTCTCAGGGACTCTGAATATCTAGACGTGAGGGGAAATTTGAGTTTATCATGGAAACGACCAGTTTCCAAGTGGCTGTTTGGTGTTGTGTGTCTGCAGACTCAGACCAAAATTTCTCTTTTCTGTGGATGGGTTTCCACCTTGATCTTGAAAGATGGTTAGGATGGACAATGATTGAGTGGAGCACTTCTTCCATTCTTTCTTGGGACCACTTCCTTAGCAGGAGGAAAAACTCCCCATCCTCGTCAGCCAACTCCTGAAACCCCATTGTGGATTCTGAATGAGACTAGGTAAAAAATTGAGGCTGATCGAATGTGGAACTTGACAGAACCTTAGAGCTCAGCCTTTGTCGACCAACTCCAAACTAAGCCACGTGGTCTTCCGACACCAGTTCACTTGATCTTTGTTTGTTTGTTTTTTAATCATTATATTGGGGGTTCATACAATGCTTATCACAATCCACACATACAACTGGATGATTTTTAAGGATGGCTTGGGCGTCTTCTGTTGCTGATCATGATTCCCAGGAATTGCTAACCTAGAGAATACAATTGGGTGTCCTTGGTGGCTGCCTGGCTGGCAAATCCACATGCCAGTGGCCATGGCACAGACAGTGACTCTTGCCCAGCAGGCCCCTGAGGTGCAGAAGGCGACTATGGGAAGTCCTGAAGAATACACCAGTGGCAGGGAGGGGTTTGCTTGGGGTTGGCCTAGAGCAGTGGTTCTCAACCTTCCTAAGGCCTTGACCCTTTAATACATTTCCTCATGGTGGTTCCCCCAACCACAAAATTATTTTCATTGCTACTTCATAACTGTAATTTTGCTACTGTTTTTGAATCGGACCACCCCTGTGAAAGGGTTGTTCGACCCACAGGTAGAGAACCACTGGCCGAGAGGATCTGATTCTATCTGGAGTCTCCCAATGATCATTCCAAGGCAAGACTGGACCCCTATCCTGGGTGCCCTTTGTGTTGTGTCCCCCAGATAGATGCATCCTCACTCCTAACCTCTATGCCCCAGGTTTCAATTCCATCTGGGACCAGGCTGCCTTTCTTGTGTTAATGAGGCCAGATTGATGTAAGGGTCTCTTTAGATATAAAGCCATTAAGCCAATAACCTAGAAGCAGAGATGGGGGAGCTGATGCCAAGCTACATGAAGGCCACCCAGGAGCAGAGACAAGGAGCTTGCCCTAGCTCACAGAGAGGACAACTTCCCCTGAGCCAGTACTCCGAATGTGGATTTCCAGCCGCCTTAGCTGTGTCCTATGCTCTGGAGATGCTGTCAGGAGAGACCAGTCCCCAGAGAAGGACAACATGCTAGGTAAAGTAGCAGGGCGCCGAGAAAGAGGAAGGTCCTTGACCAGACGAATGGGCACCATGGCTGCCAGCGATGGGCTAAAACATGAGAACATTTGTGAGCATAGTGCAGGACCACGTGGTGTTTCTTTTTCTTATGCAAAGGGTCGAGACGAGTCAGAACCGACTTGATGGCCCCTAACAATAACAACAACAATAACAACAAACTGTGAGAAGACGAATGTGCTTGTGCAGGCCACCCACTTGCAGCATTTCTGTGGTAGCTGTGCAGCATCACCCAAACAGCATTTCCTGTGTGTTATTTAGATACAAATGTTCCATCCGCTTGCAACCAAAGAATCCACACTGAACTCCTCTCCCAAAAGCCCCTACTTCCTAAGATCCCGTCCGCACTTCCTTCTATGGACACCCACGAAGTGGGAGGCCCATCTCTGTGTACCCAGAGATGTTTGTGCTGAAGGAGAAGGGAGTTTGGACGCTGTTTGTCTTCGTTCCCGGCCGTGAGGGATGTGCTAGGTCCATCAGGAAAACCCCTTCATTGTCTAGTGTCCAACAAACAGACGGCCTACATGACTTCAGTAGTGAACTAGATATTCCTCTGCCATGTGCCGGTGGGACCCTTTTCTTCCTCTCCATTCGCACATTCCAACCCTATCCCTGACAGGTCTCGGTCCTGCTAAGACCTGCCTTGCCTATCTAGCGCTGCCGTAATAGAGGTACCAGAGGAAGGCGACTTTCACAAAGAGAAATTTTATTCTCCCAGAGTTTCAAAAACCAAAACTCGCTGCCATCAAGTGGATGCCGCCTCGTAGTGACCTTACAGGAAAGAGTAGAGTTACCCCTGTGGGTTTCCAACCGCCTCATCTTTCTTTCATGGGGTGGCTGGTGAGCTCAAACTGCTCACCTGGTGGTGGCAGTCCAGCTCACAACCCACTAGACCACCCAGGCGCCTTCTTTCAGCTGAGGAGTCTGGAAGTCCAAGTTCAGGGCACCTGCTATAGGGCAAAGCTTTCTGTCTTTGTTGGCTGTAAAAGGAGGTTCTTGACGTCTCTCACCATCTGGGCGTCCCATGTTCCCTGACGATCTCCATGTACTTCTGGCTCCTCTGGGTCTAGGAGCTTCTCGGCATGGTGGGCTGGTGTGCTCTGCTCCCGGAACATCTTACACAGTAGACACGAGGACCCTTCTCGGCTCTCTTCTCTCCTTTATCTCTGGGGACATAAAGGTGAGGCAGACCATGCCTCCAGGAAGTTCTCTTTACTTGGAATTAGGCCTGTTACCTGGGAAGGAAGGTGTGTCCCACTCACATGACATGTGACTACATTATGGGGATGATGACATCAGTGTGTACTTGCCAACCCACCGAGAAGCACTGTCCAGTCAACTTGACACGTGCTTGCGGGGAGGTGGGGGGGACACAGTCCAATCCCACAGCACCACACAGTGACTTTCAATTTAGCCGCTTGTCCCGCTCCTCAAGGATGAATTCTCGGAGGGCAGTGCAGAGCCCCAGAGTGTGTGCCCGGGGCACAGCCAGGGCTGAACGAAAAGTTTGCTGATGGCTCATAGAATGACTGAATCATCAACAGGGAACTCAAACGAGGAGGCAGTTAAGCCGTGCCGGGGCTCGGAGGTGTGGTAGAGAGTCTGCTAGGTACTGGAAGGATGCTCCCGATTCTCACTGCCATGGGCCGATGCCAACTCCTAGTGCCCCTCAGCACCAGGCAGAACTGCCACGGTGGTCTCACAGACTGTAACTCTAGGTAAGAGTAGAAAGCCTTGTCTTTCTCCCGAGGAGGGGCTGGTGGTTCTGAACGGCTGACCTTGCTATTGCAGGCCCATGTATAACTGCCACACCACCAGGGCTCCTCTGGGAAGGGCAGTTTCCAAAGAAATTGTCCAGCCCTCTTGTTTCCAAAACCAAACTCACTGCCATGGAGTCAGTGCTGACACATCGCAACCCCCCTGTGGGTTTCTGAGATGGTTAACTGTTTACGGGAGTAGAAAGCCCGGTTAATGGTTAACTGTTTACGGGAACAGAAAGCCCGGTTAACGGTTAGCTGTTTAGGAGAGTAGAAAACCCAGTTAACGGTTAACTGTTTACAGGAGTAGAAAGCCCGGTCTTTCTCCCTCGGGTGCTACTGGTGGTTTTGAACTACCGACCAAGCGCATTGCAGCCCAACCTGTTACCACTGCACCACCACCTGGGCTCTTCTCCGAAGAATGATGCCCAAGGACATTTTCAAGTGCTCTTGTTTAGAGGTCTTTACATGAGTGGTTAGAAGTCAGCAGAGTGTCTTGAAGGTAGGGAAGCAGGGGCTGGATAGGGAGCTAAACCCAAACCCAGGAATTTAGAAGGAATGTCTACGGGGAGAAGATGTGATCAATGTAATCCCCAGTGGCTCCCCACTTGTTGTCATGTCCCCAGAAAAGAGAGACTGGTAGATGCACTCATGCTCAGCCACCACCCGTCTGTCAGTGGATGTTGCTATAATTCTGAACAGGTTTCCGTGGTGCATCCAAACTAAGAAAGATTAAGAAGAAAGGCCTGGCTATCTACTTCTGAAACAGCCAATGAAAGCCTGGTGGGCTGCCAGGGCTGCTAACCTTGGTCACAGGGTTGCCAGGAGTCAGGGGCCAGGGCAATAGCGTTGTCAGCAGTTACTGGAGAGCCAGGGCCTGCCCCTTGGGCTGCAGAGAGAAAGAAGGGATCCCTTTCTGGGAAGTCCCAGCTCCCTTGTTTTCCTGACAGAATGCTTTCCATTCCAAACGCCCAGATTAAAGGGGCCTTATCACTGGCCAGGGCCTGCTCTACCAGCTGTCTCCAGCAGCTAATCTGGCTCCTCAGAGAACCCGGAGTGACTTTGGCATTTGAGGTATAAACAGGCTTGGGAAAGGCAAATACATTTCTTTTTTTTTTTTAAAGGATTAAAAATCAGATAAAAGTAACCACCCATAATCAGGAAGTCACGGCTCTGGCTAATACTGTTCTAGGCAATTAGATGAAGGCATGCAATCTTTTCTCAATCGAAAAGCACTGCTCCGTGGAGCAGTTGCAAGTCACTGCAAGATGTCCTGAGGATCCGGGAATCCCTTTTCTTATGGTCATATTACAGCATGGGGAGGCCTCTCCTCTGTCTGAGTAGTAAGCTTGTGTCCTCCACTTACTGAAGGTAATGCTTGTACGAAATCACTGCCGTGCACACCTACTGTATACCAGGCATTGAATAGGGCTGCACGCATTTCTTTTCTCTGGTCACCCTAGGAGCCCTGGTGGTGTAGTGGTTACGAGTTGGGTTGCTCAACTACAGGGTCAGCTATTGAAAACCACCAGCTGCTCCTGGGAAGAAGGTAACCCTTAACGCATTGCAGTCTCAGTTCTACCCCGTCCTGTAGCGTGGCAATGAGTGAGCATGGGCTCAATGGCACTGAGTTGCAAGTCTGGTGGTTTCTGGTCATGCTGGCAGTTCTGCAAGGTGGGAGCGGCAAGCCCGCGAGAGAACGGTGAGACCAGTGGGAAGACTGCGACCCGGAGAGGCAGAGTGGTCCACGCACCGCCTGTACGTGGCAGCTTGCATTTGAACTGGAGAATGCAGGGACCATTTTCCTTGCAAACATTTCCTTTGGACACATGATGTGAGCCTGTTGCTCGGGAGTCGATTCTGAGAGAATCAGCCATCTTGACAGAAGCTGCCTTTAATCTCTTTCTCCAGAGGAGCAGCTGGTGGGTTCAAACCACCGACCTTTTAGTTAAACAGCCTAGCGCCTTGCCCTCGTGCTAAGGGGACTCCTTAATGCTGCCCTGACTCATAGCGACTGCATGCACAGCAGGCAGAAGCACCGCCCAGTCCTGCGCCAGCCGCGCGTCTGCTCCGTGTGAGCCCAGGGTCGAAATCGCCGTGTCCATCCCTCTCACTCGGGGTCCTCTTTCACTGACCCTCTGGTTGACCAAGCATGGGGTTGTTCTCCAGGGACTGGTCCCTCCTCCCCACGTTATAAGCATTTAAATTCGGCATTGAGGCCAGTTGCTGTCTGGGAGACCTCCGTGCAGCAGAGCGCGGCCCTGTGAGAGCTCGTACCTTTGTGTCTATCGTGCTGATGGTGTCGCTCTGTGTCACTGAGGACGCCCTCCTTTTCTCGGTGCCTCTGCCACCCACGATGCGCCTCCCTAGAGATGTGCACAGAAAGCTAGCGGAGGCCCACTGCTTGCAGAGGCGGTGCGAGGCGGGGAACGAGGGTGGGCTTTGGCCTCGAAGTGCTACGAACCTCGGTCCCCTGGATGGGTTCCCAATGTGGGCCAAGTCCCTTGAACTCTTTTGAAGGTCAGTTTTCCCAGCTGTAAAAACAAGAAAGTAATATCGCTCTAAAGGATTTAACGTAAGCTAAGAGTTCTGTAAACCCTGTGCTCGGCAATGGGGGGTCAGTAAGCGTTCCCACACCTAGTTGGCACATTTCTCAAATCAACAACAACCTGAAACCCGCGCCCCTCCCCCCCTCCACACTACCATGTGACGATTTCCCGGAAAGCATAGATAAATTCATGTAATGGGATCACGAAAACTTCAGTCGTAATTTCCTGATCCTGGTGTGTTGAAATCCGGCGGGGTACGCTGAAGAGTTATGGAAGTATTGTGTATTTAATTTCCTTGTCACGATGTGTTCTTTAGGGAGTGGAGGGAGCATGAAGAACTACCTTGATGGCTTAGCCACGCACGGAACCTCCCCAGGGCACTTCGGGCTTTGTTTAGCACCGATTCCAACTCATGGGGACCTCTCGTGTCGGGGTAGACCAGTACCCTACAGCAAATGGGTAACTGGTTAGAGTCAGTGCTGCCACTCTTGGAAAATAGAAGCCGGGTCTGCCTTCTAACAATGAAAACCTTGCCCTTTCCTAATAAATCAGTGGTTCTCAACCTTCCAAATGCCACCAGCCTTTAGTACAGTTCCCCATGTTGTGGTGACCCCTAACCATAAAATTATCTTTGTTGCTACTTCATAACTGTCATCTGGCTACTGCTATGAGCTATCATGTAAATATCTGATATGCAGGAACTATTTTTCATTGTTATAAATTGAACATAATTAAAGTATAGTGATGAATCATAAAAACAATATGTAATTATATATTGTGAAATATTTATTTCTAATGACGAATGAAGTTTTGTCTGGAAGCATGGTGTCACATGGTAACAGTCTTCACGCTGGGTACTCCTATGTGGGTGTATCTGCATGTGGGTGGGCCCACCGGGAGACGGATAGAGGAGCGGTGTCTCAGTTCCTAAGACCATCAGAAAAATGTGTTTTCTGATAGTCTTAGGCGACCCCTGTGAAAGGGTCATTCGACCCCAAAAGGGTCGTGACCCACAGGTTGAGAACTGCTGTAATAAACATAATAGATCTTTCTGAAGAAGAAACCAGGCTCGGCTAGCGAATGCTAATTCAATTAGTCAGTGAAATAAAATGTTACCTCCAAAGTCTTGACAGGGATGAAACCCTCATGTGTATTGATGGCCCAACCGGTCTTCAACAAGCATAAGGTAAGGGACTTGCCCCACAGGAGCACAGCCTGTAAGTCCCACCGGGATCCGTTCCAGGATGCCCACTCTCCCAGCTCTTCGCCCCACAGCTCCCTGTTGCCTCTGCAACCTTGGACTGCCACACACTGACCTTGGGCATGCCTTTAGGGAAGATCGACTGCTGGGAAAGAGCATCTTGGTTGGCAGAGGACGATGAGATGGCATCTGCCCTGCACACCACACCCTCGTTCCCATTCTCCCTAGAGCGCCCATCATTCACGGGTTGTTTAGAGGTGACAGTGAGTAGTCGCTCAGTGGCCACAGCCAACAGGACCACGCGGAGCTACCAGCAGGAGGCCAGAGATGCTGTCTCTGTCGCCTAGTGCTGCATGGCAGATATGCCCCATGTGGATGGCTTTAGCAGACAAATGCATCTTTTCTCAGTTCAGGAGGTTGGATGTCTGAATCCAGAATGTGCTAGGGAAGGGCTTTCGCCCTCTGTTGGCTCTTTTTCTCTAAGAAAATCCAAACCAAACCACTGCCTTTGAGTTAACACCCGCTCATAGTGACCCCATAGGACAGGGTAGAACTGTGCGTGTGGGTTTCCGGGCCTGTAAGTCTTTACAGGAGTAGAAAGCCTCCTTCTCCCAAAGAACTGGTGGTTTCAAACCTCTGACCTTACAGTGAGCAGCACACCCAGAAACCCACTATGCTGCTGGGCCTCCTCTTCCCCAAGGGAAGGGCCTTTTTTTTTTTCTCTTCCCAGCTTGGTTTCTCAGTTCCTCGGTGATTTCCATGTGTCTTGGCAGTCATCTTACCCCATCTCTGTTCTTCTCTCTTGTTTAATCTTTTGTATCCCAAGAGAGATCATCTCAAGAGACACGCTGTGATAGGCTATCCCGCACCCTGCCTCATGAACACAACAAAGATAATCCACCCCCAACTGGGCTATAACCACACAGGCAGGTTAGTGTTTACAACCCGGATTGTTGGGCACAGACAAGGCTGTTGTGCACAGATGTGCCAGCAGAGCCCTTGCACAGACGGATGCGCTGTCCACGCATCCCGTATGCCCAGCCCACCTTTACATGTGCTGGGGTGGAGCTGTGTCCACCAAAGGAGGAGAAGGCAGGTTTGGTTTGGTTCTTCCTTCTAACTTGCTCAGTTTGTCAACTGGCCAAACCGAGTCTGCAGAGAGCTTGACACACCAGAGAGGGGGCCTTCTGCAAATCTGCAAAAAAGCAACTGTGTGTGCCAGGATGGGCCTGCCAGGGCTGCTGCCCCTCTCAATGGAAGGAGGTTTTTCGGGATCCAGGGGTCCCAGTTTAACAAAAAGGCCAACCACCCTGGTGGGTTCTTTCTTTTTCATTTCTGTTTGTGGATTCTTTCTTTTTCCCAGTTCTTCGGGGTGACCCTCGGGAACACACACACACACACACACACACACACACACACACCACACCACCCCACTCAGATCTTGCTATTTTTAACATGAGCCTCCCTAGGATCTTCTTGCCTTGTACTGAGTCCTGCAATCTTGCATGCAGTCCCACCCTGGCCTCCCCGGGAGCACTTGGCACTCTCCCCAGGGCCCGAGCCTGAGCGCGTTTCTGGTATTCACTTTGTTCTTTGTCCAGGCAGGCCCCAGACTTCTCGGCCCACCTCCTCACTAAAGGAGAAACAAGGACACTTTTTATCTTGCCTCCCTTCTTGCTGCTTTGTCTGCGCACTGCCCTGCTCTGCTGCTGGCCGGTGACTCATTCCTTTGTCATCCTCCTGCCCCCCACAGCCTGCCCAGCTGCTCTCATGGCCTCTGTTAGTGCAGCTCAGATGGGGCTTTCACTTTGCTGGCATGAGACTGGTTTGCACTGGGTTCCGATAACCAGCAAGGCCCCAGGAAGCCTGGGAAAGAGAGCCACGTCTCATTCTAATGCTCCCAAGAGCCCACACCAAAAAAGACTCCTTCCCCCCTTCCACTGATCCCTAAGTTATGAAAGAATTAAACAGGCTGCAGCTGCTGAAGTTTGTACACCCCACCTAGTCCTCTTCTCTCTCTCCTCCACTTTGCTAGGGAAGGGAGCAGGGAATGCAAAGGTTAATACTTCATCTCTCATTCTGCCACTGTCCATCATCCAGAATTGTATCCCATCAAAAGGACTTAGAGTCTTGGTGGCAGAGTGGGTTCCATATTGGGTCAGACGTTCAAACCTACAGCCACTCCGTGGGAGAAAGATGAGATTGTCTACTTCTGTGACAACTGCTTTCACAGTCTCGGAGACCTGCAGGAGCAGTTCCTCTCTGTCCTACAGAGTCACTATGAATGGGAACTGGCTTGATGATAGGGACTTCGACATTCTTGGAAATCCTTAAAATAAAACAGCTTTAATTAAGGGTAAAACCTTAAGCCAGGCCCCAGAACTCATGGGACTAAGTATGTTGAAACTACTCATTGGTTTAGAATGAAAGAGTTTAGTTCCTTGTTTGGGTGGTGATTCATTTATTCATTCATTGCTTCGTTTAGAATTTCTTCAAAAAGTCCTGAGATTTTAGAGCTAAGGTATACTTTTGATCCTAAATGCTTGATCAGGCCAGTAAAGAGTCTCTAACTCACTGTCAAGTATATTCCAACTCACAGTAATCCGTCTGTAGACAGGGGAGAACTGTCCTTGTGGCCTTCTGAGACTAAATCTTTATGGGAGCCTCATCTTTCTCCCAAGTTGCCGCTGGTGGTTTTGAACCGCTGACTCTGTGGTTAGCAGCCCAACATGCCAGCAGGGCTCCTAGTAAAGGGTAGAACCATCTATTAATTTGTGAGACATGATTTTCCTAGGGAAGAAACCCACGCACCAATCCACCACCCTCGAGAGATCCCAATGCATAGTGACCCTGCATAGGGTTTCCAAGGTTGTCCATCTTGATGGGAGCAGACAGCCTCATCCTTCTCCTGTAGAGCAGCTGGTGGGTTTGAACCGCCGACCTTTCAGTTAGCAATCCAACACTTACCTGGCAGAACTCCTTCTTGGGAAGAAGCAGGAATAAGTTTAAGATCTCTTTTTTTTAAACCTTTTAGTGGTTGAGTAAGTTCTTGTTTTTGTTCTTGAGAACAGTCAGGAACTAGTGCGTCTCGAATGCCTTCTAGGAAGCAGATCTTCCTTCCGTTATCTCTCTTCTGTGTTTCCCCTTTCTTATTTCTCTCACTATTTTACATCACTTTCCAAGGTAACTAGGAGAAGTAAACAGTGAGAAGACCTATTTCTAAAAGTTATTAGAGATGGGATAAGATTCAAAAGGAGGACTTGAGACGATTCTAGGGAAGCTTTGAGAACAGCAGTTTGGAGAAAGGGGACATGTGAGGGAAACCTCTCTGGTTCCAGGGTAGGCTCCTATTTTGGATAGGGCCCTGGTAGCCCAGTGGGGTCAGTGTTGGGCTGCTAGTGGAAAAGTCAGCAGTTCAAACCCACCAGCGGCTCCACCAAAGGAAGATGAGGCAGTCTGCGTCTGCAGTTAACGACTGACGGCCGAGAACTGAATGAGATTACACAACCCATTTTAAAGGCGATTTAATCATGGGGGGTGAGGGGAGAAAATGTTCTGAAATTGATCGTGGTAATGATTGCACTTTGTAACATTCTTCTGGACACGACTGACAAGTTGATGTGGATTATGTGCCAATTAAAAAAAAAAGATTTATTGCCTTAGAGACGATAGAGCAGTTTTACTCTCCCGTATACTCTCACTAGGAGCTGGAATTGACTCAAAAGCAATGGGTTTGATTTTTACTCCCTCCCCCCCCCCCTTCTGACACTATACCTCTTTCTTGGGTCACTGCCTGAAACCGATGAGTAGAAAGTAGCACAGCTGCCTCCTCTGGTGAGAAAGGGGCCCTCCAGCAGCACACCCTGTCTTGGAAGGCACCCCAACTTAGAACGGAGGCCCTTCACCCTGAGGAGAGGAGGCAGGACTGAGTCCCCGGGCCCAGGCCCTGTACTGTGTGGTAGGGCTCCCTCCCACGCAGCTCCGTCCTCCTTCATGGCCTGCGGCAGCAGGAGCCCACTCTCTCCCTTGGAGTGTGTGTGTGTGTTGCTGTTGTTGTTAAAAAATCCCTGCTCTAAAGAGATGGGACGAGGTCTGGACTTCGAACTGAGTTTTTCAGAGAAACAAAGATTAGGGGCCAGAACAAGTCAAGGATGGAAGCCCTGGGAGCGCCTGACCCTTAGAATAATGGGGGCAGGGATCAGCACGTTGTTGTGACTGCAGGGAAATGAGTCAGGGGAAGAAATGCCCTGATTTAATTCTTGTGGATGAAGGAGTGAGAGGACCTGCCAGACCACAAAATAACACCCCAACCAACTAACCTACTTTAAGCTGCCGAGCGCTGGGTCGCTGGGGAAAAGCAAGTGGAAAACTGGGAGCTTTGGATCCAGGAAGAACTGAGTCTGGTGACCCCAAACCAGATGCCTCCTCTGCTTTCGGCAAATGTGCACTTTGTAGGCCCGTCAACGTCCATAGGAAAGAGAGAGAGAGAGAGAGACATTCCGATGGAGCAGTGGGCGTGCAGGGAGGGCTGGAGAGAGCCCAGCCTTTGTTGGTTGTGCCAGGGGGTGGATTCGGCCCTGGAAACAGGCTTCCTTACAAGTGGGAAACCTGAGGTAAACTGGTGTGCTGGCAGTGAAATCCCAACAGTTTCCTCCGAAAAAATCAGAGAGAGGACAAGACTTTGGTTTGAGTCATCAGTCCAAGACAGGAGCGACTTTCGGGAAGCCAAGCCAGGGCACTGCCAGCAACTTGGTGGCCAAGAAATGCCCAAGATGGTCCTGCCCTCTAGTACACAGAAATCTGGGCAAAAACACCTTGCAGGCCCTTGTCCTGGGACTTCCTGTGGTGGGAGCTGATGCTGAACTCAGGGTCCCAATGATGGTCGCAGTGATAGGTTCTTGAACTTGGTCATCTGCCTTCAGTGCTCACGTCACACAATCCAGTTGGTGTTTTTATTTGTTTTTCCCCCACTTAGCTTCGTCGTCCGAGTTTAAGAGACACTGAAGAAATGACTAAAATTAAGAGAGACCTCACGTGTCTATTGCTGCTTTGTGGCGTGGTCATCATCACTTTGTCCAGCCAGGTGAGGGGGTCCAGGCCATCTCTGCATGCCCCATCCCTGATGGCTGCAATCCGACCCCAAGCTCCTCCTGTAAACCAGCCCTTGGATGGGAGAGGTGCCAGAGGAGAAAGAGGGGATCGGTTCCATGAACTTTTGGAAACCGTCTCGTACATGGCTGTGTGTGCGTGTGTGTGTGTGTGTGTGTGTGTGTGATTCAGGGCCCCAACAGTGAAACACCAGGCACTGATGTGAGTTAACACTTCCGTCTCCTGCCTCCGATTGCCTACTTTGGAGCCTAGTTTTAAGAATGAGCTTGGGTTGATCCCTAAAGTCTTTCTGAAAGCTGCCATGCACCCATCAGCTGTGAACCACACGCGGAAGGCAAACTGCCCTCTTGCTGCTTGTTGTTTAGCTGGGAAGGAAGCAACTACTTTCTTTGCAAATGCTCAGCAACAAGGGGCATCCAATAAGGCCCCGAGCAGTCTCTGAGCAGCAGGATTCGTCAGAGCTCTCGGAGTGTCTGCAGCGGCTCTATTGAAGGCACGGGGGTCTAGCCCCCGCTGCCCATGGTGGTGACTACTCACGACCAGTGGCTATTTCACTTTGAAATCAATGACAATGCGATCCAATTTAAGATCTGTTTCATCTGTGTTCCAGAATTCAATTGAATTCTCCTTCCCTTCCCTGGTTTCTTTGCAGGAAAGTCACGTCCGATTCAGAAGAGGAGCCAGGTCTTACAGAGGTAAGCGGAAGCGGAGGCGGACGGGGGTTGGGTGAGGTAGGAAGCAGGGTTGGGATTCAGGATGGGTCCGGGGTGCTTTAGGCTCTGTCAGGACCCGTTCACATGAGCTATGTGGAGGTGAAATGATGCAAGCTAGTTCAACAATGGCCCCGTGTCATCCCTCCACCAGTTATCTCTGCTCGCGCTGTGAGCTGACTGCAGCTAGCCAGGTTTGGGGAGGAATTGGAACCAGGCTAGCTCTTCTGGAACTGCCGAGCTGGCGTGGCCCTGCAGGCTCGACAGCACAGAGTACTTGTCCTCCACATGAGAAAGCAGAGCCCAGAGAGATGGAGGAGCTCGTGCAAGGCCAGACAGCCACCTTGGGACAGCAGCGAGGCTTTGGCTTCTGCCTAGATTGTCATGCCAACCCCACACAGCGTCCTTGAACGCGGTCACAGATGTCGTCGTTGTGTCCTGGGCTTTCTGTTGGGACGATGGGGATAGCTGCCAGGCTCAGGACTGGTGGCACAGTCGTTGAATACTTGGCCGCCAAGAGAAAGGTCAGGGGGTTGGACCCACCAGGGGCTCCATGGGAGAAAAAGGAGGTAGTTTGCTTCCACAATGATTTCAGCACGGGAAGCCCAATGAGACAGTTCTGCTCTGTCGCAGAGGGTCGCCGAGTCAGAGCCTGCTCGACAGCGCTGGGTTTGGAGGTTTTTGAACCCAAGCTACCTGGCAGAAATGATGTGGAAAGAAAGGGCCCTTGTCTAGAGTTGGCTCTCGTTCCTGTCTAGAAAGCTGGGGAACATTCCCAGCTTAGGTTGTCAAGAGGGAAACAAACAAAAAAACAAACAACCACCCGCCTTGAAAAGGAAAACCAAAACCAACCACCCCACTAACGGAAAATGGTTACCAACTGGGTTTAGTTCTTGCCTCTGAGGAGAACTCTAGGCCTGAGCTAGGCCTAGAACTCTCACCCCTCGCAACCGGGTGCTGCTGAGAATGGAAGGCTTCTCAATATCCCTTCCATCCAGAGTGGATGGTCCCCAGAGGGACTCACTCCCTGACTCTCACTGCAGCATTTCCTGCCAGGGCAGCCAGGGCCCAAGAGCATTTTTTACAGTGAGCATGCACTACTGCTTTCCTCAACTGAAAATGAAAGCTTTTTGAAGTTGGCGTTCTGGTTTCCAGAGGGAGAAGGAGCGAGAGTACGCCAGCTGTTTCCATTCTATCAGAAATACCAGTGCAAGTAGTGCATTTTCGGCACAGACAAAATTGAAAACATCTCTTAGGGGCTAGAAATAAAACACCTCAGGGCAGTAATACTCATGCGTATCAAACACTCTGGCAAGCAGTTACATGCATGTGTACACATATGATAAGTTATACATGGAAAGAGTAGAGCATGATTTAATACACGTAGTTTGATAGATACATTATTTCAAGACCGGGGCCCACAGGGCTGGGGTGGAGCACTAAAAGGGGTCTCAGGTGCAAAATATTGAGAATTTGTTATCAACCAGCAAAGAATGGATTACCCTAAATCCAAGTGAGGGCCTTTCTCAGGGACCAGCAGGTGGAAATCCCTGTTCTGTGAGTTGTTCTCTAAAGAAGCCATCCTGCCTTTCGTTACAGCGACCTGCAGAGATGAAAAGACACAGATGGAATACCAGCAATACCAGTCATGGCTGCGCCCCATGCTCAGAAGCAACCGGGTAGAATACTGCTGGTGCAACAGCGGCAGGCCCCAGTGCCACTCCGTGCCCGTCAAAAGTACGTATCAGGCTCCGTGGCCTCCAGCTCCCGGGCTCAAGCCTGGGCTTTCTCCATCCCCGGCATCGTGATAAAGAAAGAGACCCCAGGCCTGGGGTGCCTTAGGCAAAGGCGAAGAGGGCCCAGCCCCAAAGAAAAGGGATGAGACCGTGTGCTCGTAGGCAAATGTTTTCATTTGTGGAGCCTCGGTCTCCTCATATGTAAAATGGGGAGCATACTCCACTGATAGTTGCAGGCACTGAGCGAATCCCTTCGTTGTGAAAACCACTGAGAATAGTACCTGGTAGACACTAAGCCATCGTAAAATGACAACGGCCCGCAAAAATGTAGTGCATGCTTGGGAGGTTGTTGTTTGTTGCTAGTGAGTGCCTCCGAACTCATAGAACAAACAAAAACGTGAGCCATTCTCGAAGCGGCTTTGAGTGTCCTTGTTGATCACTGCCAACCAGTCAGCGCCCGAGAGCTGAATGTGGTCTTGTCCAGCACCCTCCTGTGGCCATCAAGGTCATTCTGCCTCGAGCAGCCCTGCAGGAGCACAGCCGCCCCATCGGGTTGTACTCAAGACGACTCTTCGTGGAAGCAGACTGCTGCATCTTCTTCCCTTGGAGTGGCTATAGGGTTCAACTGCCCACCTTTTGGTTAACCACGGAGGGCCGAGCCCCTGTGCCACGAGGGCTCCCTTGTCCAGCATCCTCGTGGTTGTTAGGTGCCAGAACGAGACCCTGCCCATCCTGCACTGCCCTCACTGTTGTTCTTGTGTTTGAACCCCTTGTTGCAGCTTCTGTGTTAACCCATCTCCACGAGGATCTTCCTCTTTTTCCCTGGCCCTGAACTTCACCCGGCATAATGTTCTTCCCTGGGGGCTGGTCCCTCCCGCTAACATGTCCATCTTTGCAATACACAGACTGCCATTGACAGAGGGGTGGTAGTTTTGCATAAGGTGGGTGAGCACAAGGCTTCCCCCACTCCCACAAGTAGAGGTTATGAATTGGGATGTTAACTGCAAGGTCAGCAGTTCGAAACCCCTCTGCGGAGAAAGATGAGGCTTTCTCCTACTGTAAAGCATTACAGGCCCGGCAACCCACAGCGCAGTTCCTCCTTGTCCTACAGGGTCTCTATGAGTCAGAATCTGTTCAATGACAATGTGTTTGGTTGTTTGCTGTTTTTGTTTTTTGTTTTCCTGTACAGACGATGGAAATTTTAACATGGGACCATCATTGCCCCCCTTAAAAAGACTTAGGCATTTCCTTATTTACATTTGGCAGGCTGCAGTGAACCCAGGTGCTTCAATGGGGGGCTATGTCGTCAGGCTGTGTATTTCTCCGATTTCGTCTGCCAGTGCCCTGAAGGATTTCTGGGGAAGCGTTGCGAAATAGGTGAGTGGGTAAGAGGAGGGGTAGAAGGGAGGGACTGAAATCCCAACTCCTGAATGTATCCAGACAAGAAAAGAAGGGGCTGTGGCAGGGCAATGGTGGGAGCGGGGATAGGAACAGGCCATCCAATGGTCAACCAGGAAACCAGAGAACCAGCCCCCGACCACCATAGCCTAGGTTGGGGATCTAGACTCTGGTTCAGCCCTGGCTTTCTGGGTACCCCCAGCCACCTGGTTGGCAGCCAGTCTGCTTCCTTGGACTGCTGCCATTGGCAGGGAGATGAGAGCCCTTTGAAAGTGTGGGTGAAAGCCTGGGGATGATATTCCTGCTCGGAGCAGCCAATGCACAGAGAGAACCAGAGGCCCGGCCCCACTATGAGACATGACATCCCTCACTGACCCATAGCCCTATAGGGAACAACACTGGAGACACAGTGTGGGAATTGCGCCCGGTCTAACCCCACCACACCAAGGCAACACACTAAGGGTGTGCAACAGATCAGCAAGGGGAGCAGAGCAAGGAAGTCCCCAAGGTATACCAGAAATAGACTTGGGGCCAGGGCATGGCACCCATCAGCTTTGAACAGAAAACACTCCTAAAGTTCAACAAACAAATCTTGAACTATTTACAGGCTTTTCTCTCTTTTTTTGGTCATTGATTTTTTTGTTTGTTATTGTTTTATTCCTTTGTTTTGCTGTCTTGTTTTTGTGCATATTACTTCTGCAGGTCTATCTAGATAAGATAGGCGGGATAAAAAATCTGGAGGAGGAAACAACGGGACTGACAGTTCTGGGGAGGCATGGGAGAGGGAGACGTGGGGGAAAGGAAGTGGGTGTTTGTTAACAAACCCAGGGACAAGGGAACAAGTGATCCAAAATTGGTGGCGAGGAGAGTATAAGAAGTCTGGTAGGGCTTGATCAAGGGCAATGTAACTGAGAGGAATAACTGAAACCCAAATGAAGGCTGAGCATGAAAGTGGGACAAAAGTCAAAGGAAATAGGGGAATGAACTAAGAGGCAAAGGGCATTTATAGAGGTCTAAATATAGGCATGTACATATGTAAAAATATTTATATATGATGATGGGGAAATAGATCTATGTGCATATATTTATAGGTTTAGCATTAAGGTAGCAGATGGTCATTGGTCCTCCACTCAAGTACTCCCTCAATGCAAGAACACTTTGTTCTATTAAACTGGCATTCCATGATGCTCACCTTCCCAACATAACACTGAAGACAAAGTGGGTGCATAAGCAAATGTGGTGAAGAAAGCTGATGGTGTCCGGCTATCAAAAGATCTAGCATCTGGGGTCTTAAAGGCTTGAAGGTAAACAAGCGGCCATCTAGGTGAGAAGCAACAAAGCCCCCATGGAAGAAGCACACCAGCCTGTGTGATCACGAGATGTCAAAAGGATCAGTTATCAGGCATCAAAGAACAAAAATAATATCATTGTGAATGAGCGGGAGTGCAGATTGGGGACCCAAAGCCCATCTGTAGGCAACTGGACATCCCCTTACAGAAGGTTCACGAGGAGGAGACTGGCTGCTGAGTCAATCAGGGTGCAGCATAGCAACGATGAAACATACAACTTTCCTCTAGTTCTTTAATGCTTCTTCCCCACACTATCATGATCCCAATTCTACCTTACAAATCTAGCTAGACCAGAGAATGTACACTGGTACAGATAGGAACTGGAAACACAGGGAATCCAGGAAAGATGAACCTCTCAGGACCAGTGGTGAGAGTGGCGATACTGGGAAGGTGAAGGGAAGATGGGGTAGAAAGGGGGAACTGATCACAAGGATTTACATATGACCCCCTCTCTGGGGGACGGACAATAGAAAAGTGGGTGAAGGCCCGGAGACATCTGACAGTGTACGACATGACAAAATAACAATTTATAAATTATCAAGGGTTCCTGAGGGAGGGGTGGCGGGGAGGGAAGGGAAAAAATGAGCTGAGACCAAGGACTCAAGTAGAAAGCAAATGGTTGAGACCAATGATGGCAACAAATGTACAAATGTGCTTAACACAATGGATGGATGGATGGATGGATTGTGATAAGAGTTGTACAAGCCCCCAATAAAATGATTTTTTTTTTAAAGAAAAGAAAATATGAATGGGGGTTGGTTCACACACAAGGTATCATGTGTTCTGCTTTAAACCAGATGGCAATGAAATGTGCTACAAGGGCCTGGGAGTCTCGTACAGGGGCACGTGGAGCACGGCGGAGAGTGGGGCCGAGTGCGTCAACTGGAACAGCAGCGCCCTGGCTTGGAAGCTCTACAGCGGCCGGAGGCCTGACGCCCTCAAGCTGGGTCTGGGCAACCACAACTTCTGCCGGTGAGATGGCCGCTTCTCTCCCAGTCAGGCTTGCTGAGGGAGAAGTCGCTGCAGTTGGGGAAGTGAGAGGGGAGACATCACTTCTAACCTCTCCCTTCTTGCCTGATTTTTCAGAAACCCAGACCAGGACTCGAAACCCTGGTGCTATATCTTCAAAGCTGGGAAGTACAACCCGGAGTTCTGCAGCACGCCAGCTTGCACCAAAGGTGAGCACTGCCACAGCTTCCCCGTGGCCTCCTGGGAGGAGGGCCAACCTGGCAGCCCTGGGGCTCAGGAGCACAAGGTCTGGCCAGCGGCCAAGGGTATTGGATGTGGAGTCAAGGAGGCTACCAGGCTTAGGCCCTGGCCCACCCGCCTGACCCTTCTTGGTTCTGTCCTCGGCAGAGAAGGGGCCGGGGCTGGTCAGTGGTTTCGGGTCCTTTTGAAAATGACATTCAGTGGTGTTTTAAACTATGACGTCATTTATCACAATGGTATGAAAAGTATTTTTGAAGATAAAGAAATGCACGTGCATGCGTGTGTGTTGGTAGTAGGCTCTGCCTTGGGCTGCTGAACCAGCAAGGTCAGCAGTTCAAACCCACTAGCTGCTCTGAGGGAGAAAGGTGAGGCTATCTCTTTTTGTAAAGAGGCTCAGAAGCCCTAGGGAGCAGTTCTGTTCTGTCTGTGGGGTCTCTATGGTTCAGAATTGACTCGGTGGCAGTAGGCTACTTTAGATGGTGCCCAAAAGACCTAGAGATCTGCTTC